>NC_138771.1:80042593-80372593 GCF_965119305.1 Pelophylax lessonae | reverse complement strand
CCCTTAGGTATTGCACACGTACCCTGAAGACTAAGGTCTGGCACTTTGGATAGTTCAGAGGATTAGTCCACCTCTGTCTGCCTGCACACACCTCGGTCCTGGAACCACCTTTGGATAGCAATCAGTGCTCCTACAGAAAGTTTCCCATATCCATGGCCACATAAAATTAAAAAAGGGGACCCATAGTGTAATACGTAACACAAAGGCACTTTATTGTAAAAAAAACCTACTAAAATTACACTCACATTTGCTTTTAAAATATTCAGCACGTACAAATTTACCAGAGCACCCGCTGCTCCATACGCACTGCCGCTCACTCGCTCCTGCCCGGGGGCTTGGTGTCAGCCTCCCGGGTTTCCGGGGCATGACGTATGCATGACGCAGGACGCTTGCGGGTTGCCTAGGTAGCCGCGTGCTCACGCTCTGACGCGTTTCGTCATCACGGACTTCAACTGAGGGCGTGACAATTTTGGATATATAATATATTTTTCTCTTACGTCCTCCGACAGTCGCCGCCTCTAAGTCATCACTATTGGGTATTGACTTCCGCTCTGCAGGAGTAGCTAGGCATAAGACTTAGTTTTTGGGGGTCCCCTTCCCTGTGTCACTTCAGTGTTTGTGGGAGTACAGACTGTGTATGTGGCGACCGCAACGGGGTCATGCCGCGCGGTCCGCCATTTTAGATATGGGCAAGCATGTTTGGCTTCACTATGGGCAATACTACATGCTGTTTTGGCGCCATCCGACGCCATTTTGCGGTCCCAGAGCGATCGTTCCGACCGCATGTTCGGCGGCCATTTTGCCGGAGCCTTCCATTCAGTCCTATGGGGCAGCCATTTTCCCTGAGTCATGCAGCCTATAAGTTCAGCCTCCTCTGACAGCACTTCCTTTTCCTCTGAAGCAGCGACATCGGTGGTAACACTCTGCAGGGCTCTGCAGGCTATCTCTCTCATTACCTTCTGTATTGTCATTTCTGGCTCAGTTTTCCTCTCCTGTTTGGGGGTCTTTGTCACTGTATATGTAGCAGTGGGCTGCGCACTCCGCAGCGGTCTTAAGGGGACAGTACCAAAATTATTGCACTGTTATTTCTTCTTGGGCAATGGATTCTCAGGACAGCAAATTCCCCCCAGCTCTGGTGGGGGACCCCAGTTCTCCTGTGGCCCCTCTGAGACCTGATTTGGCCGCTGTAGTGGCGACCTTGGTGTCCAATATGGAGATGCTGATGGCTGAACGTGCTGCAAGGAAGAGGCCCAGATTGTCTCTCTCTTCTGATTCAGATGGTGATATGGCTGCTGCGGCGAGCGTGCCCTTTTCAGGGTCTCGCTCATCCCCCCGCTGGGGTCTTAGCGGGAGGCGGAGGTGGAGGGGGTTAATACTTCCTCCCTGGGGTCGCCAGAAGAGCGTGCGACCATGGATGAATTGATTATTTCTGTAAAGGAAACTTTACATTTAGAGGATGAGCCCAGTCCTCCGGGCATTGTGTCCTCTTTTGGGACGCACAGGACCCGCAAGTCGGCGCAGGTTTTTCCCTGTCCAGCTGAGTTTCATTACACTGTTAATGAAATGTGGCGCACTTTAAAACGTCCATTCCTGGTCCCTAGTCGGTTCAAGTTGCTTAATCCCTTTGCACCGGCTACGGAATCACGATGGTGTGTGCCTCCACAGGTGGATCACACTGTGGCCGTGCTAAACAAGGCTACCTTGGTTCCTTCTGAGGATACCCCGGTTTTCCGGGATCCCACGGAGCGGCGGTTGGAGTCTCTGGCCCGCCATTCCTATACGGTGGCGGGCTCGTTACTCAGACCCATTTTCGCATCTGTTTTGGTGGCTCAGGCGGTGGCTGATTGGGCTAAGGTGCTTAGGAGCAACCTTGTGTCTGACGCTGTTCTGCCTGCCCGCCTGGATATGGTGGATCAAATTCACCAAGGAATCATGTATTTGTGTGATGCGGCCTTAAATGAGGCCCCATTAGCTGCACACCTGTCTAGTGTCTCGGTGCTTAACCGGCGACTGATCTGGCTGAAGAGCTGGTCGGCGGACCAGTCCTCACGGAAAACAGTTGCTGATTTTTCCTATGCTGGTTCTCGCCTTTTTGGCGAGGCGTTGGATACCCTGGTGAAAGGCGTTACAGGGGGCAAGAGCACCATGCTGCCCCAGAACCCGAAAAACAAGCACTTTCGTGGCAAGCGGGGTTCTGCGTCTCGATCCAATCAGGGGTCCTTTCGTGCCTTTCGGAACCAATCCAAGGGTAAACCCTTCAAGACCCAGGGCAGCCAGAAGAAGCCCTGGGCGGGCAAGCAGAAGTCAGGCAATGCCAGCTCGGCGGGTCAGTCCGCCTCTGCCTGAAGGGGCGCCCTCACCCATTTCAGGGGTGAGGGGACGTTTGCGCGGTTTCCTCCAACCTTGGCTGCTCCGGATTTCGGACAGGTGGGTTCAGGAAATCATTCGGTCAGGGTACAAGATCGAATTCCTTTCCCGGCCGGCGGACAGATTTTTTTTCCCTCAAATCTTCATTTGCCTCCGGGGCGTCTGCAGGACCTGCATCAAGCGGTGCAGGACCTTCTCGCTCAGGGGGTGATTGTCCCGGTTCCTCATCGGGACAGGTTTCGGGGATTTTATTCAAATCTGTTCACTGTGCCCAGGAAGGAGGGCAAAGTACGTCCTATTCTGGACCTGAAAGCACTGAACCGCTTTGTGTGCATTCGGAAGTTCCGTAGGGAGTCTTTCTGCTCGGTGGTGGCCTCCCTGAGTCCAGGGGAATTCCTGGCCTCGATCGATCTGAAGGATGCATACCTGCACATCCCCATTTTCGAGGATCATCAGCGGTACCTTCGGTTTGCTATCGCAGAGGACCACTATCAGTTTGTGGCGTTACCTTTCGGGTCTTGCTTCGGCTCCAAGGGTACCTAAGTGCTGGCGCCGGTTCTGGGCCTGTTAAGGGCACAGGGCATTGCGGTCTTGGGGTACCTGGACAATCGCCTTCTGAGATCGAGTGTCCGCCAGGACCTACTACGCGATCTGTCCACCACGGTGCAGACGCTACAGGAGTTCGGATGGACCATCAACGTTCAGAAATCGACGTTGTCTCCATCGGTTCGTCTTCCCTATCTGGGAATGATCCTGGACTCTGCTCAGGCAAAGGTGTTCTTGCCGGAGGACAAGCTCCGGACTTTACGGGACGAGGACAGGTCCCTCAGGGACAATCCGTCCTCGCCACTCAGGACCTGTATGCGGGGCCTGGGGTTGATGGTTTCGGCCTTCGAGGCGATTCCCTTTGCTCAGTTTCACACGCGGGCTCTCCAGACGGAGATCCTGACAAGGTGGGACAGGCTACCTCAGTCCTTGGATCTGAGCGCCTCATTGAGTCGTTAGACCAGATTGACTCTTCTGTGGTGGCTCCAGTCCCCGACGGTGTCGGAGGGCAAGTCCTTTCGTCCGTTGTTGTGGACGGTGATTACCACGGATGCCAGCCTGTCGGGCTGGGGTGGAGTCCTGGGCAATCTGTCTGCCCAGGGCACTTGGTCGGAGGAGGAATCCTCCCTCCCGATAAATGTGCTGGAAATGCGAGCGATAAAACTCTGTCTCTTCCAGTGGTCGGACCGACTTCGCGGCCGTCCTGTTCGCGTACAGACAGACAATGCTACCACGGTGGCTTACATCAACCACCAAGGGGGCACCAGGAGTGCCCGGGAGGTGACCGACATTCTGTCTTGGGCCGAGACTCATGTCCCGGCAATCTCAGCAGTTCACATTCCGGGTGTGGAGAATTGGCAGGCCGACTATCTGAGCCACCAGACCCTGGACCAGGGGGAATGGTCCCTGCACCCGGAGGTCTTCCAAATGCTGTGTGCGAAGTGGGGATCCCCGGACGTGGATCTGTTCGCATCTCGGCTAAACCAAAAGGTGGAAAGGTTCGTGGCAAGAACGCGCGATCCTCTGGCGGACGCCTTGGATGCGTTGGTGGCTCCTTGACATCGGTATCGTCAGATGTATGCCTTTCCTCCGATCCAGTTGCTGTCCAGGTTCCTCCGCAGGTTAGCCTCGGAACCGCACCTGGTGATTCTGGTGGCGCCGGACTACGCCGACGTTGTTCACCTGGCAGTGGCGCCTCCGTGGCAACTGCCTCTGCGGGAAGATCTCCTGTCTCAGGGTCCGATCTTCCATCCTGCTTTACAGTCGCTGGCTTTGACGGCCTGGCTGTTGAGACCCAGGTCCTGAGGGACAGGGGTCTCTCCCCTGAGGTCATCCCTACCCTTGTCAAGGCTAGGAAAACCTCTTCTGGTAAGATCTATTACCGTACCTGGAAGGCTTATTTCACCTGGTGTGAGTCCAGGGGGTTCTCCCCTCGCTTGTACTCGGTGTCGAGAGTGTTGGCCTTTTTCCAGTCTGGGGTGGACCAGCGCCTGGCGCTGGCCACGATAAAGGGCCAGGTGTCTGCACTGGCTATTCTTTTCCAACGCCCTGTGGCGTCTCATTCTCTGGTTCGCACCTTCATTCAAGGTGTGCGACATTGGCTCCTCCCAGGAAGGAGCCCTTACCTCCATGGGACTTGAACTTGGTTCTGTCCGTGTTACAGCGTGCTCCCTTTGAACACATCCGGGAGATTTCGTTGCCTCTGCTGTCTAAGAAGGTTGCCTTTTTGGTGGCGATCACTTCGGCTCGCAGGGTGTCAGAACTGGCAGCGTTATCTTGCCGTTCTCCGTACTTGGTGATTCACAAGGATAAGGTGGTCTTGCATCCGCATCCCTCCTTTCTTCCTAAGGTGGTCTCTGAGTTCCACATTAATGAGGACATTGTCTTGCCTTCGCTTTGTACGAAGCCTAAGCATCCTAAGGTGGTTGCTCTGCATTCCTTGGATGTTGTCAGGGCGATCAGGGCTTACCTGTCGTCTACGGAATCCTTTCAGAAGACAGATTTCCTCTTTGTCCTTCCTGAGGGACCTCGGAAGGGCATGGCTGCGTCTGCAGCTACTATTGCCAAATGGATCAGACAGACCATTGAACAGGCTTATGCTTTGAAGGAACGGGTTCCACCCTTCCCTGTTAAGGCACACTCTACCAGATCTTTGAGTGCGTCCTGGGCCTATTGGCATCGGGCCTCGGTGGCCCAGGTGTGCAAGGCTGCGACTTGGTCGTCGGTGCACACTTTTTCCAAATTCTACAAGGTAGATGTTCTGGCATCAGCTGATGCCTCCTTTGGCCGCAAGGTTCTCAGTGCGGCAGTGCCATGAAGGACCCTGTTTTTTTTATGGGTCCCTGGCTGTTGGTGTTTGCTTTCCTGGGCTGTTGCTCCTGTTGAGCATTGTTTTCTGTTGCCCAGAAGGTTCTCTTACGGTGCGTGTAAGGTTCCTTTCTCTGATGTGGGTACTGCGTTGCCTTTTCTACGGTTGCGTCTCCCACCCCTCATGTATACACTGCTTTGGGACATCCCAATAGTGATGACTTAGAGGAGGCGGCGACTGTCAGAGGACGTAAGAGAAAACTGAATTTTTGTAAAATTTACCTGTAAAATTCCTTTCTCTGAGTCCTCCGACAGTCGCCGCCCCCGCCCCTCTTTTGGGGTTGTTGTCTTAATTCCTACTGCTATGCTACCAAACTGAGTTGGGAGTGGTCACTGCAGGGGGGTATTGACCTAGTGGGACAGCCCCCAGGGGTGTGTATATGCAAATGCCTTTGTTCTTTTTGACTAAGTCTTATGCCTAGCTACTCCTGCGGAGCGCAAGTCAATACCCAATAGTGATGACTTAGAGGAGGCAGCGACTGTCAGAGGACTCAGAGAAAGGAATTTTACAGGTAAGATTTTACAAAAATTCCGTTTTTTTTTTTTTTTCAGAATTGTTGCTCTTAAATTGTTTGTGCAAAAAATAAAAATTGCCCAGATGATCAAATACCACCAAAAGAAAGCTCTATTTGTGGAGAAAAAAGGACATCAATTTTATTTAGGTACAGTATCACACGACCGCGCAAAAATTGTTTCTTAAAGTAAGGCAGTACCGAATTGCAAAAATGGCCTAGTCATTAAGGGGGCAAATCCTTCCGGTCCAGAAGTGGTTAAAGCTCGATTCTCCTATCTCTGGGAAAACTGTGAAAGCTGGAAATCACTGTAGTAATTGACACTATCACAGTGATCACTGCTGTCTTCCCTGGTCTGTGCATAGTGAACACAGGGGGTCGCTTACTTGGCACAGGCACGATTCACAGAACACCTTTTTTCTCAATGAATGCAGTGTTCCCTGATTGGAGGAGGTGGCGATTGTGACATCACTGCACTGCCTCTATTACTTTGTCCAGTCAGAGAACATCTTGTATTCATTGAGGAAGATGCAAGGCACCCTGTGAACGGCATTGTGCCAAGTGAGCGCCCCCTCTGATCACTATGCAGAAGGCCAGCCACTCTGCTTAGGACTGGGAAGACAGTGGTGATCACTGTATAAGACGCAACTATTAGAGTAATTCTCTGCTTCCCCATTGGTCCCACAGGTATGGCATCTGCATATTTACATTGGTCCAAACTGGGCTAATGTAACTATACAAAAACAATCCATACCTGAAATTCAGCTTTAAAAATAAATTGCCACTAATGAAGTGTGTGCCATGTGTGGCTGCTGCTGGGTTTGGTAGAACTCTTACTTTTTTCAGCCTATTCACTACAGTAGGTGCTGAGACTTACAGTTCTGGCAGGAGTACTGCAAATTACTCGCTCGGCACCTCAGCCATCCTGAAAATGTTTTGTATTATTACAAACGTTCACTTGCAGTTGGTTCTTTAACCACTTTACCACCGGAGGATTTTCCTGCTTTACGTCCAGACCACTTTTTGCGATTCGGCACTGTGCGACTTTAACTGACAATTGCGCGGTCATGCAACGCCGTACCCAAACAAAATTTACGCCTTTTTTTCCCATAAACAGAGCTTTCTTTTGGTGGTATTTGATCACCTCTGCGCTTTTTATTTTTACGATATATTTTTGTCATAGATTTAGGCTAAAATGTATTTAGCTACATGTCTTTGACAAGAAAATTCTCAATGAGCGTATTTTTAACCACTTTAAGACCGGAAGGTTTTACCCCCTTCCTGACCAGGCCATATTTTGCAATTCGGCACTGCGTTACTTTAACGGACAATTGCGTGGTCGTGCGATGCTGTACCCAAATTAAATTTATGTCCCTTTTTTCCCTACAAATAGAGCTTTCTTTTGGTGGTATTTGATCACCTGTGCGATTTTTACTTTTTGTGCTATAAACAAAAAAAGAGCGATAATTTTGAAAAAATAACAATATTTTTCACATTTTTTTTATATGAAATTCCCCCCCAAAAAAGTGTAAAAATCTAAATTTTTTAATATTTTAGGCCAATTTGTTTTCTGCTACATATGTTTGGTAAAAAAAATCGCAATAAGCGTATTTTGATTGGTTTGCGCAAAAGTTATCGCAGCTACTAACTACGGGAAATTTATGTCATTTTTATTGTGTTTTTTTAAACTAGTAATGGCGGCGATCTGCGATTTTTTTTTTTTGCGGGACTGCGACATTGCGGCAGACAGATCAGACCCCTGACTGACATTTTTGACACTTTTGGGGGGACCAGTGACATTACTACAGTAATCAGTGCTAAAAATATGCACTGTTACTGTAATAATGACACTGGCAGGGAAGGGGGTTAACTTTATTGGTGATCTAGGGGTTAATTGTATGCCTGGTGCTTACTGACGTGTGGGGGGAGGGGATTGAGTGACACAGGCATAGATCGCAGGTTCAGCTATGCTGAATCCTGTAATCTGTGACTGCCTGTCACAGAGGAGATCCGCCCGCTTTGTTTACACAAGCGGGCGGATCTCCACACTCGATCCCCGACGATCGGGGAAGAGCGGCGGTGATCACCGCCTCTCCTCCCCTGGCCCGTCTCCCGCTGTGTCTGAATACAGTGGGAGCTAGCCTCCGGCGGCGCGCGTGCGCCGCTCACAAGAGGAGGAGTCCAGCGACGTATGTCTACGTCGCTGGACGGAATCAAGCCACTTTGCCGCAGTACCAGCTCAGTGAGCAGTCGGCAAGTGATGAAACTGATTAACCTAGTCTTAACACTTTCTAAAACTATGGGTACCAAAAATATTGCATGCAAAACTCTTTGGCTGGGCTCACAATGATGCGGGCGCGGGTCACAACAGGGGGTCCAGTACATCCCTGTTCACTGTTTCAGGTGCGAATTGGGTCCGAATTTTTGCCTGAATTTGCACCTGAAACTGAGCCAAAGACGCACAGGACCCTTTTCCGATGTGGACCGCGGTCGCCCTGGAGGTGTGTGAACTGGCTCCATTGAGAGCCGGTCACGCTCTCCTGTCATGCGAATTGGATGCGGGGAAAAAACAGCATCCAGTTCACATAAGTGTGAACCCAGCCTTCCAGTCTCTGCACAAAAAAGTTGGTACTAGGCCAACATGAATGTTGGTGACCAATAATAGTAAACATTGTTAGTGCCTGATTCTTAGAAAAGGATTTCTGCACTCAGCAAGTGCCCTGCAACCTTGCACACAGCCTCATTTTACTTTTAGCTGACCCTCATTTTACACTCAGTATTGCTCCTGCCTCTAAATTAAAGTGATTGTAAAGTCTCATATTTTCTTTAAAAAAATATCAAACATGTCCTATCTACCTCCTCTGTGAAGTTAGTTTTGCACAGAACAGCACAGATCCTCCTCTTTTTTTAGATCCCTCTTCGCTTCTCCTGGCCCCTCTAGCCCCCACAACAAGCAGCTTGCTATGGGGGCACACGAGCCGAGCTGCAGCTCCGTGTGTCCATTCAGACTCGGAGCTGCTGTTCGGCCTGGCCCCCTTCTCTCTGATCTGACTTCTCTTTCTTAGGATGTGTTCCGTCCAAATGCCAAAATGAACCTCATCCCTGAGTGTTAACCTTTGAAGCCCAATGAGTGTTGCCTTATATTTTGGATTATATGTATCTTCTGCTCTACATTTTGCAGTATCTAGCTCTCTAAGACTTTTTGTGCCCACCATACAACTACAGTATACAAAATTAATAAAAAAAAAAATATTGGACACCCTCAAGCATCTCTAAAAAGCAAATAAAATCTGGGTCCTAAAGGGGTTACTTTAAAATGTATATATTTTTTTAAAATAACAAACATGTTATATTTACCTGCTCTCTGCAGTTGGTTTTGCACAGAGCAGCCTGGATCCTCCTCTTCTTAGGTCTCTCTTCGCTGCTCCTGGCCCCTCCCATCTGTCGAGTGCCCCCACAGCAAGCAGCTTGTTATGGGGGCACCCAAGCCGAGCTGCAGCTCTGTGTGTCCATTCAGATGCGGAGCTGACATTCGACCCCCACCCCCTCTCTCTCTCATTGGCTAACTGACTTTAACAGCAGCGGGAGCCAATGGCGCCGCTGCTGTATCTCAGCCAATCAGGAGGTAGAGTCCCAGATGGTCAAGGGACTCCTGGACATTGCTGTATAGAGATGGGGCTCAGGTAAGTATTAGGGGGTGCTGGGGCTTCTACACACAAAAGGCATAGAATGCATTAACATAAAAAATCTTCTGCCTTTACAACTTTGGAATATTCTATCTTTGAACTGCCTTTTGATTGGTGCGGTTGTTCACAAATATTGTGCCTTAAATGTCTCTTTCATCTTGTAGGCCAAATGCATTGTATGAATAATGTCAACTGACAAACAAATGAAAAATGTTTCTGGATCCTCAGAAAATGACCTTTTGAAAAATGTGCAAGTCTCCTCTCAAGAAGTGCTTGAAGTAGCCCAAAAGAAGGGAAGATCAAAATGTCCAAAGTGTAACAGCTCCCGGATGTTTTATTGTTATACCTGCTATGTACCAGTAGAAAGTGTACCAACAGCTGAAATCCCATCTGTGAAGGTAGGCAAACTCTGTCATCAAGCACATTCTCTTCTTTCCTGTGACAGGACAACTCTGATGATTCTGAAAACATTCCTACATTTATAGGACATATAGAGGTTGTTTTACTAAAACTGGAGAGTGCAATTCTGCATAGAAACCAATCAGCTTCCAGGTTTGAGCCTAGGTTCACACTGAATGCGGGTTTGAGTTCAGCTGAACTCGCACAATTTCAAACTGCCATTTCAGTCTGACTTCTGGGTCGATTTGAGAGACATCTGTGTGGGTTCATGCACATCTGTCTATTGAAATCGCCCCTGAAGTCTCCAAAAGTAGTGCAGGAACTACTTTTGGGAATCGGTGCCATGCCGCAAAGTCGGCGTCGCACTGATTTGGACGGTGCCGTTGCCGGCAATAGGTTTGGAATGCGATTTGACATGTCAATCACATGTCAAATCGCCCCGATGTAATGGGGGCTTATTGTCAAAGCTTAAATAAACAAGCTGAAAGCAGAGTTCCGCACGTTTTTGTGTTTTTTAAAAGTCAGCAGCTACAAAAGGTGTAGCTGCTTACTTTTAATAAACACACACTCTCCTGTCCCACGGTACAGCGAAGGGGCTGGCGGGAGTCTCGGTTCTCTTCTCCCTGCGGCACTGGCATCTTTAGTGTGGGCACCCGGCTGTGACAGCTTGCGGCTTCACAGCCGGGTGCGTGCTGTGCATGTGCGAGCCGCGCTACGTGTCCTTAGTGGACATTCAATCTTCTGGGACCTCTGACAAGTCCCAGAACATTGTAGGGAGGGAGGGGGGAGGAGAACTTCAGCTCGAGCCACCTAGGTGGCCCGAGCAGAAGTGGGAGTGTGTACCTGTCAATTCTAGGTACCTGCCCCCTCCCCCAAAAAAATGACATGCCAAATATGTTAGGTCAGGTGGTCAGGAGGTCTTAAAGCGGAAGTTCCATTTTTGGGTGGAACTGCACCTAAAGTTTGACGCTGATATGCTACCATGCGCAGATGCACTATCCAGTTTTAGTAAATCAATCCCATAGGTTTTGTCATGTAAAGCTAAAATATTGTAGAACTTACCAAAACTTCAGTTTTGGAGCCAATATCTAGGGCTGTCCTACTATGAGGCAAGTTAAACCTGTTGCCCCAGGTGGCACTCAAGGAGGGGCAGCACATAGACCTGGAGTGTCCACGTGAATACTTCAATCTTCAATCTGTTCAGTAAGGCTGATCGTGATTAAATTTGATATTAAAAGTGGTTTACCACTATACTGCTGCTGGATCTTCACGTGCCTCATGCACAGTCTGAACCAGCTTCCTAAAGGCTAAGTTCACCTTTTCAGGCAGAATTTCACTTTTCATTATTATTAGAAGCCTTTTCTGGTCAAGCCTTCCCAGTGTGCTTATCTGTCACTTACCTAGTCAATGACCACTTTGAATCTGCACCTCTCTGCTCAAAATTTAAAAAAATGCTTTCTAAGTCTATCACTTGTATCATCATGTGACCATCCAGGAAACTTTATATTCCATCATGCACTGCCTTACTCCATCACAGAACAGGCCTGCCTGTTTTGATTCCTATTACACAGTATCAGGCAAGCCCCTGTATTACATAGTTGATGGTAGATCTAAAGGAGATTGTACAATCAGGTTGTATAGTGTATGGAGAGCTTTACAGACTTCCGGGGACACACTTGTTTTCAGTACTACTGCTCTGCTCCACATAGGCTGTTATGTGATTGCTCAGCTCCTGCACACTCTGCCAAATGAGTGATCTATGCAAGAAGGTAAAGTATATACAATCAGTCAGCAGAATAAAACGCTGGCTGTGTATTCAGTTAGAATTCTGATCCACCATTTCTTGGTAGATTTGGCATACTATCATTCAGGGGGTTGAGTCAAAGGATAAATCTGGTCATACACTATGCGAATTTCATGCCAGTTTTGATGAACCAGCTGAAAATTACTCCATGGATGGCCCTGTTGCCACCCTTTTGTTAAACATCCTTCAACTGAAAAATTAAGAGCTGGACGCTAAATTGTTGGCCAAGCAGTGGCTGCATCTAATCACATGCAGCCAATGATCGGGTATTCTGACAGCTGCTGATGCCAGCTGCCAGAATACAGTCACCGCAGTGGTAGACTCGTCCATCCACTCTGTATAGCATGATTGGTGGAATCTGTTATATTATCCTGTTTAGCCCGCAGGCTGAACGAAAATAAAAAAAAAAGTCTTAGGCCAGGTTGACATATATTTTTTTTTTTATGTCAAGGCTCGTTGCACTAGGGTTGTGAGTAGTTCTTGGGTTTTTGTCATTAGGCTCAGTAAAAGTATGGGTTAAAGGCCAAGTCACAGCCTTACAATGTTAAAGCGGAGTTCCACCCAAAAGCAGAACTTCTGCTCATCTGCTTCCTCCTCCCCTCCAGTGCCACATTTGGCACCTTTCAAGGGGGAATGTACCTGTTTTTTGATAGGTACTGTTCCCCACTTGCGAGAGGCGGCGTCGTCCCTCTGAGGTTCCTTCCCCTGCCACCGAGCCAATTAGAAAGCGCAGCAGTGAACTGGCTGTGAAGCCGAAAGGCTTCATTGCCAGTTTCTCTCAGAACGAATGGCAGCGGCAGCACCCGGCAACCAATCCAAAAATCGGCTAGGGTGCTAAAATCGCAGGCTCCCTGGACAGGTAAGTGTCCATATAGTAAAATTCAGCAGCTACAGTATTTGTAGCTGCTGACTTTTTTTTTCCCCCAGCTGGAACACCTCTTTAAGTTCCACAGGTTCACATTAAACTGTGACTAGCAAAGTTTTAAAAAGACTTTCACTTGTTAATATGCTTGTTGTTCTGTGTATTTGTGTTTCCTATATACATTTGATTGTAGTCTCGCTGTCCGCAAGCAGGACAGTGCAGTTAGCACTCTATACAGCCATCAAGACTGTATTTGAATATATATTGTGCAGTTGTAAAAATGCAATAAGTTGGTTGTGATTTCTGTCTGTTTACATTCAGCTTCCAGTGAAAATTGACATTATTAAACACCCTAATGAAACTGATGGAAAAAGCACAGCTGTTCATGCAAAACTTTTAGCATATGAAGATGTTACCGTGTACACTTACCCCTGTATTCCAGATTATGACAATCGCAAGCATGAGGTGTGTATTGCACATTTAATTTTATTAAAATGATTTTGTTTTTTTTTCTTGAATATCTTCAACTTTCAAATCAGGTGTGTGTGTTTTTTTTTTTTTGTTTTTTGTTTTTTTTTTGTTTTTTGTTTTTTTTTTGTTTTTTGTTTTTTTTTTTTTTTTACACTTTTTACATATGCAGATCATATACCTGCATCACCAGCCAGTAGCTATCTGTAGTGGATGCAAAGGGGAAATCACATACATGCAGCTGGTGTAAACTTTTCTTAATCTCAGGGTATTTTTGAGCAGTGGAAACCCCAAAAACAATGATTTAGGGAGAGTCTGATTTGTCAGAAGATTCTCTCCCCCATTCACAGATTGTGTTACAGGCAGTGTAATTTGGTGAAATAATTTTCTCAATTTAGAGGAAGGAAGGAGGCGGTGTGTCCCTGTCTGATCATCTTTAGTGCAGTTGAGCCCAGAGCTGTTAACTCCCACAGCACTTGAAGTTCAGCGACAGGTAAAAGACAGGATAGCCCTTCAGGGAAGATTGTTATAGAATACAGCAGCCTGAACACCGTAGAGATACTTAAGTGCAAGTACATAATGTAATTAGAGCTGTAGAAGGCTTTAGGCTGGCCATACATTATACAATTTTCTTGTAGAATTTTCCCTTAGATTTAGCAAAACCATGTAATATGAGGTCAAACCTAGACACTTTCAATGTATGCACTCAGAAAGGCCCTTTCATTACATAGTTGAAGTTGAATCTTTGGAGTGACTTGTCATGCGATTTGACAGGTCAAATCACATGACAACTCGCATCCTGTTGCTGGCAATGGCACTTGTGACGGGAGTCACTTTGGTTAGGGGGCCCTTGGAACACAGCTTACCTTAGAGAGATTGGGAAATCCCTGTCTCAGCCCTCTAGGCCCCTCTTATTTGTAAGTCACCTTGTGACTATTAGGCCAAGGAAATGGACAGGTACTTAATGGACACTGAGAATATGGTTTGGATTACTTCAAATGGGACAGTAATATTTATCAAGCATATATCTCAAGAAATATATGAAGACTATTCCTGGCCTGTTTGATTCTGAACATGTTCATTAAAAGAGCTAATCACATTGGCCTCTGTTTCATGTTCTTCAATGTCAGAGACAGACAGTCTGTTACTGGTGGTCTCTTCCTGTTGTCTGTGTATTAACCACTTGCCGACCGCCGCACGACTATCTACGGCGGCGGTCAGCCCCTCACAGGCAAAGTGACGTAGGTCTACGTCGCTCGCCTGTGAGGGTTTAGGGAGCGAGCACGCGCCGCCGGAGGCGCGCTCCCGCGTGGTCACGGACCCCCCCGCGCGTGTGACCGGCGGACCCGATCGCCGCCGGCCACTCTGCGATCGGCGGGGGAGAGGGAGAAAGTCAGGCAGCTTGTGTAAACAAGCTGCCTGTCATTCTCCTCGCTGTATGAGAGCTGATCACATGGATCTACTATGTAGATCCATTGATCACTCTGCATACAGTTGAAGCCACAGCCAATCACAGTTAGAATCACGCCCCTAGGGACACACACAGCCCCTCCCTCTCAAATAAAGTTAACCCCTTCACTACCAGTGTATTTTTACAGTAACAGTGCATATATATAGCACTGATTACTGTAGAAATGTCACTGGTAACCCCAAAAGTGTCAAAAATGTCAGTCAAGGGTCCGATCTTTCCGCCGCAATGTCGCAGTACCGCAAAAAAAATCGCAGATCGCCGCCATTACGCGTTAAAAAAAAAAACAACAAAAATGACAAAAATCTTTCCCTTTGTTAGTAAACGCAATAACTTTTGCGCAAACCAATCAAAATACGCTTTTTGCGATTTTTTTTACCAAACATAGGTAGCATAAAACAAATTGGCCGAAAATATTAAAAAATTTTGATTTTTACATTTTTTTTTGGGGGAATTTCATATAAAAAACAGGGAAAAATATTGCTATTTTTGCAAAATTTACGCTCTTTTTTTGTTTATAGCGCGTGATCAAAAAATCGCACAGGTGATCAAATACCGCCAAAAGAAAGCTCTGTTTGTGGGAAAAAAAGGACGCCAAATTCGTTTAGGTACAGCGTCGCACGACCGCGCAATTGTCCGTTAAAGTCACGCAGTGCCGAATCGCAAAATACCCTCTGGTCGTTTAGCAGCCAAATCCTCCGGGGCTTAAGTGGTTAAGGTGTGATTTGTTTTCTGTTAAGCCTGTCTGTCCCATTGTTAATTGGTAATGAACTCGCATGTTGTTTCTGTTCAGATGGCTAGATAATTTGTTCAGGGTAATTCTATTTCTGTACACAATTTCATCTGCATATGAGAATGTAATCGTGAACCTGACCTGCTTGGGTAATCTGATCAGGAGGGGGGGAGTCCATTCTGTATATATTTGGTGTGATTGGTTCAATAAAGGTTCCAGTTCTCTACAAGCTAAGTTCCGTCTGGTTTTCTATGGGGCGGCTAGAATATCTGATACCTACTGACGGAAACCCACAAACAGTGTGGGTCGCGGTTCAGTTACAGCACTGTTCAAATCGGTGCGACGCTGACTTTGCGGTGCTGCACCGATTTGAAAAAGTAGTACATGCACTACTTTTGGCGGTTTTGGGTGCAACTTGAATAGACCTCTGTGCATGAAGTCGCACTAGATGGTTTTTTGTAAGTCTTGCTGAGATGCAGCTTTCAAATTGTGCGATTTCAGATGAAATGCAGATGAGCTGCATTCAATGTGAACAGTGGCTTAAAGTGATTGTAAACGATCACCTTGTAAAACAACCCATTCAATTTAAAATAGAAATGAAAGACAAAACATTAGTGTATAGATATAAAAAAATACATTTTTTTTTTATTTTTTCACATTTTTTATAAGTGATCACATTCCCTCTGTTCGCAGCTGTATAAGAGCTTGGGGGAGGAGAGGCAGCAGCACACTGAGCTTCCCAGTGAATGGCTGTGCAGCGGGGGCGTGTCAGAATAAGTCTGATCATTGGAGGAGAGTACACTGAGTTCCTAGCGTAGCTAGAGAACTGACCACAGTGTGCTCTCCTACGTAGTGTGGTCAGTTTTTAATGGGAAAGCAGGGGGACTGGCAGGAAAGCCAGCAATTTCACAAAAAGGAAGGAATACAAAGAGAACAGGATACTTTCTCATACAAGTACATGGTACAGCAGGAACATATCAGGAATATGAAGTGTTGGAGTAAAAAACACTTTGGGGAAAGTGAATAAGAAAATTGTATAATGTATGGCCAGCTTAACAGTGGCTGCCACTAGTATGATAGTGGCTGCCACTAATATGACTAGTAGTCAAATGCAGCTGCTGTTTGTGTATTCTGACAGCCGCTAACAATAGGCCAGCAGGGAGATTTGTCAATCCACACTGCTTAGCGGCGTATGGTCATCTTAGTTTTTAGTCCCTGACCAATAGGAGCATGCAGATAAAGAGCTTCTACTTCTCTTTTAAACTTTTTTTTTTTTTTTTTTTGCAAGCTTGTTCTTTGCTTAAGATTTTAAAGTGTGATTCCCAGGTATCTAACATTTTTCATAAGGAGGGTGTCAATGGCATCCCATTTTTTCTTATTCCTTTAATTACTTTAATCCCAAAGCCATTTTTTCATTTTTATCACAAATCTTAAAATGTACATTTAATGCCTGTAGATTAGTTAAAACCCCCAATTATATATTTTCTGAGAGCAGAGACCAGGGAGAATAAAATGGTTGTAGTTGCAATGTCACACAATGTCAGCACACATGTTTATCAAACCCATATTTTCAGTAAAATAATACACTACAAGTAATTACAGTGCACACAAACAAGTATGTAAATAGATACAAACATGTCAACACCCGGTAATGACCTTTTCTTGCATAGTGATACCTAATAAGTAACGCAATCGAGTTCTCCTTCGTAGATACACCTGACGTGTACATTAATGTACACGTGGGTTGGGGGCTTTACAATTTATTTATTTTTTTACATCTAAAGTGTAATTAAGGCATAAAAAATTACATATACAGTGACAGGTTCTCTTTAATGAGTTTTAACAGACCCCCAGTGTCTGTCTCCCTTGCCCTGCACTGCAACTAATGAGCACAGATTGTATATAGCTTGGGAGATAGCGAACATGACACATTGCACAACACCCATATACAGTATTCTTAGTTAAGCTTTTTTTTTTTTTTAGTTAGATGAAATCAGCATTGACTGGGCACTATACATAACTCAATGTTTTTTTACACAGATGAGTGAGCAGTGGAGTATGTACTATCATAACATTACTGTTGTCATAAAAGGTTATGGTCCCATTTACACCTATGTTTGAATATGTGTTCACAAGTTTGCCATTGTTTTTCATGGTTCTAGTTCACATGTGGTGTGTTGATACGTGTTGGCCATGTCATGCTTGCGTGTGTGTGTGTGTGCATGCAGGTTTTTATTTTTCTGTCTGCATGGGTGTTTTGATGGAAATAACAGCGCAAGTCAATGTATGGCAACTTACGTGCCCAAACCAATAATAATATGCATGAAATTATTTCCTCTGACCAGTAAATTTCCTGCATTACATACTATTAATGACCGTTTTTTTTGTTCCCAGAGCATTGACTTCCCAAGAATTAGTCAGTCTGTTTTTGGGCATAGCTTTGGAACCAGAAGCGTTTACTTTCTAATTCCAGTATTAACTAAAGAATGGTCTTATTTGCCTTTTAGCTTAATTTTTTTAACTACTTGACCTCCGTAAGATTTACCCCCCCCCCCTCCTTTCATGACAAGGCTATTTTAAAGTAATGGCACTGCGTTACTTTAACTGATAAATGTGCAGTCGTGCGACACAGAATAAAATGTATGCCCTTTTTTCCACAAACGGAGCTTTCTTTTGGTGGTATTTGGCCACCACTGCATTATTTTTTGCACTATAAACAAACAAAGACCTGACAATTTTAAAAGAAATCTATTTTTTTTACTTTCTGCTATAAAACATATCCAATAAAAAAAAAATAAATAAATAAATAAATATATATATATATATATATATATATATATATATATATATATATGTATTGTTAAATTTAGGCCAGTATGTATTCTACTACAAATATTTTTTTTTAAAAATCCCAATAAGTGTCTATTAATTGGTTTGTGTAAAAGTTATAGCATCTACAAAACTATGGGATGTATACTGAAACTTGTGTTTTTATTTAATGTTTTTTTTTACTAGTAATGGCGGACGATCAGGGAATTATAGCGAGACTGCAATCTTGCAGCAGACACTCGGACACTAAGGCTGAGTTCACACTGGCATTAAAGCAGGCGTTTGAGAGGCGTTAAAACGCCCCTCAAACGCCTATGCGCAAGATACAATAGACAGCACATAGTGCTGTTCACACTATCAAAACATGAAGCGTTAGCTTTGTGTCGCTTCAAGATTAAAGCTTTATGTCGAGTCAGGGGTCGTTCAAAGCCTTTCAACGCCTCCCATTAAAGTCTATGATGACACTTCGCAAATGCTCTGGCAGGGCATTAAGATTAGCTTATTAAGTATAATGAAATGGACATTTGTGGAGCAGTTTTAACGCGCCTTAACGCTTGTCAACCTCTTCAGAACTGCCCATAGGGCGTTTGGGGAGCTTTTTTAACTCCTTGTAAAATGCCTGTCTTAAAGCCCATACTAAAGCAAATGAAAGCGAGTCTAATGCTCATACTAACACTATAGGAGCATTTGGTAGGTGTTAGAGCCTGTTTACACTTGACTAAATTTCTAACTGACACTTTTGACACTTTGTGGGAACCAATGACACTAATACAATGATTAGTGCTAAAAATAGACACTGTCACTGTACTAATGACACTGAGTTAAATGCGTGCCTAACCTGTGTTTTGGTGCTAGCTAGGTTATACAGTCGGCAAGCAGTTAATAGGCAGTTCTAACTCAATCTATCCAGAAGTAATGTAAATAAATTGCAAGTTCAACACAACGTTGAACAAGGCCTTATTAGACTAGATTTATAATGTCTTTAAACTCCCTGACGGTATGATTATGTCAGGAATTATGTACCAAAAGCGGTACGATTTTTTGATATTTATAATATATATATATATATATATATATATATATATATATATTATAAAAAATAAATAAATAAATATATTATAAAATTTAAATATATTATAACATATAAAATATATTATATAATATATATATATATATATATATATATATATTAATATAATTTATAATTTACAATTTATAATATTTGATATTTTTCTGATACTAAGGTGATACAGTGTAATCCTCTCAGATTACACTGTATCACCTCCTTTTTATGTGTGTGTGTTTTGTGCAACATTTGAATTTCCCTTCTAGTTCCGCTCCCATGCACCATTGCTGCTGCAGGGAACGGAACCAGGAAGTCATCAGAGCGTCGGACGAACGGCGGGGATCACAGCAATGGGAGATCATCGCTGGATCGCCAGGAGAAGGTAAGGAACCCCGCTGCAGGCTCTGCACATCTACACCGAGCTTGACTCGGGGATACCAATAGTAGCATGAAAAAACCACCCCAAGCCACGCTCGGGGTTACCGCTAAGGAGTTAAGGCAGTATTAAACCCAAAAACAAACTTTTTATTATGTTGCAGCTTACCAATTTTTAGATGTCATGACAACATTAGTTTTTCTTTTTTAGGCTTAATTCTATTTTCATCTGGTGATTTGGTCAGTAAGCCTGTTGTTTTTCAAAAAAACAAGCTCCTCTCCGGACGTATCCGTTTACAAGGATGAGACAAACCATTTACCACTGACAGGGGTGCTCAAAGTAATCAGCTTTTATTTCTTCATATAAAACTTTTTGGTTTCAATTTGTCAGTGTATTTAAATCTTATAATACATTTAATGCCCTCTGTGCTCATTCATCCAGAGGCACTTTAATACAGGAGGTGTTACTGGACAGATCACCAGGTGAAAAATGGAGAGAAAAAACCCTCCCAAAAAAACTAATGCAGCCACCACATCGATTGGTAAGCTGCAATATATTTCTTATTTTGATTTGAGTTTACTAACACTTTAAAGTTGAACTCTAGTAATATGTGTGTGTGTGTGTGTGTGTGTGTCGTAGCCTGTAAAAGTACTTTTAATTTTGAGTAATTACAGTATCTGTACAGCAAGGCTCAGACTGTAAGAGGGAGGGTAAGCACTCTGAGGCAATCGGCTCTATTACTTTGCATAGAACTGATCCAGCACTGTACACGTGCTTACAGAAGGAGAGAGTATAAGGATCACCGCATCAATGTGCTGCTGCTCCTTCTTTGTCCAGTCAGCAGGCTGGGGGTTAGTCAGTGACCTAGCTGTAATGCCTAACTTCCCTGTAGGTTAGGGAACTGGCTGTGTTTCTGGAATGGGTGCTTGGATCACAAAAAATGGCTGAAAGAGGTATACATTTTTTGGCAGGTAGGAAAACTCCCATTGTATTAATCTTCTTGCCTGCAGTTGTTTTGTTTCACAAGTTTAATTGGATTTTTTGAATCAACAAAGAACAGTAGCATGCGGCTGCGCCATGGGTATGTAAGTGCACCAAAACAAGGGTGGCGTAGAAAGTACCCGACGTCAGTACCAGAATATGGATGCAATTTAAAGCATACCTCCAAAGGAAATGCAATTATGTGTAAAAGTAGGAAACGGTAAAGCTACAAATCCTGTGGGGACTCCTCAGTGACAGTCATAAAGTGCCCCGGTATAGAAGGGAGGGGATAAATGAATTTGCTCATGACTTGGACAATAAAGTCTGGATAAGGGGGGACGAATAAAGAGAGATACAAGAAATGAACAGGAAGAAAGGAAGAGGAAAAGAACAAGCATAAAAAGAGGAAATTGGGATATAGAAAAGGAAACAAAGAAAAAGGGGTACAAGGGTACAGAGAGTACCAAGCATCAACATCCACATCAAGCAATGTGTGATTACACTGAAAGTAGGGAGTGGTCCTGATTCAAGTGGCCATTATAGGTCAGCCACGGGTCCTAAACTTGGTATGGGTGTCAATGAGCATTGCAGTGAGCTTCTGTTTTACCTCCACAAAGTTTTAAAGAGGTTGTTTACTTTGGGGGAAAGAAAATTAAAAGCTAGCAGTTGGAAATTCTGTAGCTGCTGACTTTTAATAAAAGGACACTTACCTATCCAGGGTTGTCCTCAACGGGGCCAGTTCTTCACTAGCCTTCGGGTTTCTGGCATCACCATCATAACTGTTGGCAGCCACCTGTGCTGTTTGCGGCTTCACAGCTAGCTGCCCACTGTGCATGTGCGAGCCACGCTTCACTTTGTAAATGGCTCCGCAGTCTTCTGGAACCTGTGACATGCCCCCAAAAGACTGCGGGGAGTGAGGAGGCAAGGAAATCTAGCCTAGACAATTAAAGCAGAAGTGGGGGCAGGTACCTATCAAAACTAGGTACCTGCTTCCCCCTCCCCAAATAATAGCATGTCAAATGTGGCAGGGGAGGAGCACTTTAAGAACTTCCTCTTTTGGGTTGAGTTCTGCTTAAAGTGATGATCGTCTCCAAGATTTGGCTTACACATGCCACCAGGAAAACAAACCCCACTGCAGATATGTTTTTTTGAAAAATTTTGGCATGTCTTCCAAGGTTTTTATAAATAAATAACTATGCATCATTTTCCAGGTAATTCTGGTGTTCCCAAGTCCAAATTCTGTCTCTATCCGAGAGAGCCTGAAATACCTGGCTGGCCAGAGCAGTCCTAAAGAAGACTATGAACCATCTCTCAAACGTTCAAAGCTAGAAAGCCAGGAAATTGGCATTGACAAAGATGCAGGGATGGAAAGCGAGAATATAGATTGTTTGAAGAAAGTTGTATTTATTGACAGCACATGGAATCAGACTAACAAAATCATATCAGATGAACGACTTCAAGGTATAAAAATTATATAATGTGGACTGACACTGACACTATGTGTAGTGTGTGTTTTATATACATCTATGGTATGTAGTGTGTTTGTTTTATATCTATGGTCTGTTAAGTGATGTGGTACTTCATGAATCATGGGTTATAGTGCCGTTTCCAGTAGGATTAGACACTAGGCACAAAACTAGGGAGCCAGCCCTTAGAGGAAATAACCTTCTTATAACTTGCCTGCTATGCAGTACAAAAAAACAACAATGGCTACCAGCATAGGGGAAGGAGCAGTGTTCCTCAAGGGATTCTAAGAAAAGGATTTTTACAGGAAGTACAAAAATCGCTTTTTTTTTTTTCATTTGGAATACAGCACCATACACAACTAGGTATTTGTAATGTGTATCCTGTTATCTGCAGGCGGCGGCTCCTTCTCAAAATCCTCCATGCTGTGCCCACTTCAGAACCCCCATATACTGTTTTGAGCTGTGCTGTGTAGGGAAGTTGCACGGCTCACCCACTCCCTTGTCTCTTTTGCGGTTTATGGAATTCATCTTTATAATTGTGTTACACTCACATGTCACATGTAGTTCTGTGAATAGGCGGAGTAGATGTCGTCCTTCAACTTCTTCTCCATTCACAGAATGCAATGTATCATAGGATTGTAGGAAGACAAGTTCTATAAATGGTGGAGGAGGCAGGAGGGGTGGCAAGCGGTGCAGTTTTCCTGATTAGGAGCTGCTGCTGTTACCCTTCACAGCGCCAGAAGACAATCATCAGGGCAGTAATCAGTGGTTGTGAAGTGGATATAGCACAGATGTTTTAGCAGAAGCAGCTGCCTGCAGGTAGAAAAAAATTGGCAAACTGTATCTTTAACCACTTAAGCCCCGGAAGATTTTACCCCCTTCCTGACCAGGGCCTATTTTGCGATTCGGCACTGCGTGACTTTAACGGACAAGTGCGCGGTCGTGCAACGCTGTACCTAAACGTATTTAATGTCCTTTTTTTCCCACAAACAGAGCTTTCTTTTGGTGGTATTCGATCACCTGTGCGATTTTTTAATTTTTTTTGATCATGCGCTATAAACAAAAAAGAGCGTCAGTTTTGCAAAAATAACAATATTTTTCACATTTTTTTTATATCAAATTGCCCAAAAAAATGTAAAAATCAAAATTTCTCTTACGTCCTCCGACAGTCGCCGCCACTTCATATTCGTCACTATTGGGTTAATGACCTTTGCTCCGTAGGAGTAGCTAGGCAACAGAATATGTCAATATTAAAGCTTTTAACATATCCCACCCCCAGGGGGTGGTCCCCTCAGTCAATAACCTCCTACTTCCTGTATCCATACCTCAGTTTCAATGTCTAGCTTGTCAGGAGTAGCTGGATGTCTCTATGCTGGGGCATTTTGTCTCAGCCTTTCTCTTCTTTTTTGATTTTGAGTTTTTTTCTCTCTCTTTACTTAGCTGTTACTTTTGTCAGCGTTAGTTAGGTCTTCTGATGAAGAGGATCGTGCGGGCTGGGTCTCGGGCTGATTCCCCTGCTCGCAGGTTGTGGGTCAGTGGCTTCCCAGCCTGCCATCGAGCGTTCAGTCAGGTACTTTTCCTGGCACTCTGAACGACCCATCCCTGTTCGATGCAGGGATGCTATGGTGAGGTGGCTACCTCACTGGACGCCATGCGGTTTCGCACCGCAATTCTCCTGCGTCCTGACTGCGACTCTCCCTGTCCCATGTACAGTGGCTTGTTCGCTTGTGCGGGTTCCCCACGCCATTTAGAAGGTAAGTGTATCTGTGTGGGGAACTGTCTGTTTGGGGGGTGTCAGTCTGGGACTGTGAAACCCTGCCTCTGTTCACACTGTTTGGTCTCCCTGTCTGCTTGGCTGCATTCTGTGGGCTGCAAGGAGGGGGGCTATGCTGCACTGTTCTGTGTCAGATTATGTGCTGTGTATTACTGTGTGACAGGCTGTGTGCTGCGGGGCATGATTGTATCGTGTTATGCACATTTGCGGCGACCGCTGCGGCGGTCCGCCATTATTTTACTTTACTGCATGTGTTTTTGGCGGTTTCACTGTGTTTTGAGGAGCGGCGTTTCGGCGCCAAACGCCACCATTTTGGCGGAGCTCGCTCCGGCCGCATGTTAGCACTGCAGGCGGACATTTTTTTGTAGCCTTCCATAGGCTTTAATAGAGCGCCCTGCGTGACATCACTTCCTCTTCCCTGGGCGCACCGATCGAGGCAGCAGCGGTCTCTCCAGGTTTTTACCTCTCTATCCCTGTATCCTTGCCTGAGTTGTACTTTTTCCCTGTGGGGGTCGGCTTGTGCTGGTGTGTGTGTGCGGTGGGCTGCGCTCGCCGCGCTTTTTAAAGGGGCAGTTAACCCTTTATTCTTCCACATACTTGGGGGCATGGATTCTCAGGAAAGCAAATTCCCTGCCACCTTGGTGGGAGGCCAAGGGACTGCTGTGTCCCCCCCAGGGGGTGATTTGGCTACGGTTGTGGCTAACCTTGCTGCTCAGGTGCAAATGCTTGTGGCTGCTCAATCCACTAAACGGCCCAGAGTTTCAATTTCCTCTGATTCAGAGGGTAAGGGTGATGGGGCTGCCATGGCTGGGGTCTCCTTATCGGGGTCCCGTTCCTCCCTGGATCTTGTGGGGTCTGAAGGGGAGGCAGAGTTTGAAGGGGTTGATAATTCTCCCCCTGGCTCATCTGAAGAGCTTGCACTCATGGATGAATTGGTTGCTTCTATCAAACAGACACTGCGCTTACAGGATGAACCATGTCCTCCTGCTGCCCTGGCCGCTTATGGGATGCAGAAAAGGCGCAAGACATCGCAGGTTTTTCCCTGCACTGATGATTTTCAGCGCGCTGTTAAGGAACAATGGGGCAATATATACGCAAGCCTTTTGCGGTGCCAAGTAGGTTCAAGCTGCGTTATCCTTTCACGCCCGCTACTGATGAGCGTTGGTGTGTGCCACCTCCGGTGGATCACGCGATAGCGGTTTTGAATAAGTCCACTGCGGTTCCTGCAGAAGATACCCCGGTGTTCCGGGATGCCACGGACAGGAGACTGGAGTCTCTTGCTCGTCATACTTATTCTATTACTGGCTCTATGCTAAAAGCTCTTTTTGCTTCACTTATGGCAGCCCAGGCTGTCGCGAATTGGACGCAGGTGCTTAGACGCGTCCTGGTGGCTGATTCTGCCCCACCGGCGACGTTGGCCATGGTGGATCAAATCCATCAGGGTGTCAAGTATTTGTGTGATGCGGACTTGGATATAGTACCGGTGGCTGCACGTGTGCACAGTGTGGCGGTGTTGTCTCGCCGCCTGGTTTGGTTGAAGTGTTGGTCTGTGGACCAATCTTCGCGCAAGACCTTGTCCAATCTGCCCTATGATGGATCTCGCCTTTTTGGCGAGTCCTTGGATACACTGATAAAGGGGATCACGGGTGGTAAGAGCACGCTGTTGCCCTAATCCCACAAGGCTAAGGGCGCTCAAGGTAAAAAGCATGCCTCTTTTCGGCCCTCTCAGGGGTCCTTTCGTGCCTTTCGGTCGCACTATAAGGGCAAGCCATTCAAAGGTCAAGGCTCCCAAAAGAAGCCGTGGACAGGTAAGCAGAAGTCCGGCCAGTCCGGATCCGCTGCCCATAACAATGCGGCCTGAAGGGGCGCCCTCACCCAGTTCTGGGGTGGGGGGACGCTTGCTCGGTTTTCTTCAACCTTGGCTGGCCCGTGTTCGGGACAGGTGGGTTCAGGAAATCGTTCGGTCTGGCTACAAGATCGAGTTTCTCTCTTGGCCGGAGAGCAGATTTTTTCCCTCAAATCTTCAACTGTCTCCGGAGCGTTTGCAGGATCTGCACCTGGCGGTGCGGGACCTGCGGGCTCAGGGAGTGGTGGTTCCGGTGCCTTATTGGGACAGATTTCGGGGATTCTATTCCAATCTGTTCACCGTGCCCAGGAAGGAGGGCAAGGTACGTCCAATTCTGGACTTGAAAGCTCTGAACCGCTTTATGCGGGTTCGCAAGTTCCGCATGGAATCCCTGCGGTCGGTGGTGGCTGCCCTGGTTCCGGGGGAGTTCATGGCCTCCATCGACTTGAAGGATGCGTACCTTCACATCCCGATTTTCGAGGGTCACCAGAGGTACCTTCGATTCGCCATTGTGGAGGATCACTACCAATTCGTGGCGTTACCTTTTGGTCTCGCTTCGGCTCCACGGGTATTCACCAAGGTGCTTGCACCGGTTCTGGCTTTGTTGAGAGCCCAGGGCATCTTTGTCCTGGGGTATCTGGACGACATTCTGGTTCGGTCTGCGACCAGCCAGGGTCTGGTGAAGGACCTGTCCATCACGACGCAGACTCTTCAGGAGTTTGGTTGGACGATAAATTTTCCAAAATCGACGCTGTGTCCGTCGGTTCGTCTTCCCTACCTGGGAATGATCCTGGACTCGGTCCAGGCGAAGGTCTTCCTACCGGACGACAAACTCAGGACTCTTCAGGAGGAAGTCAGGTCCCTCCGGGACGTTCCGTGCTCGTCCCTCCGGACGTGCATGCGGAGCCTGGGATTGATGGTCTCGGCCTTCGAGGCGATTCCCTTCGCCCAGTTTCACACGCGGGGTCTCCAAGCGGAGATCCTGTCCAGGTGGGACGGGCGACCGCAATCTCTGGAACTCCAGATTTCATTGAGTCATCGCACCAGAAGGGATCTTCTGTGGTGGCTCCAGTCCCCGACTATGTCGGGGGGCAAGTCTTTTCGTCCTCTCTCATGGACGGTGATCACCACGGATGCCAGCCTGTCGGGCTGGGGTGGTGTTCTGGGCGTTCTGTCCGCCCAGGGAACTTGGTCGGAGGAGGAATCCTCCCTCCCGATCAACATTCTGGAATTGCGAGCGATAAATCTCTGCCTTCGACGTTGGACGGACAGGCTGCGGGGCCGTCCGGTTCGGGTGCAGACGGACAATGCCACAGCGGTGGCCTACATCAACCACCAAGGGGGCACCAGGAGTGCCCGAGCGGCTCGGGAGGTGGCCGACATTCTGTCTTGGGCCGAGACGCACGTCCCGGCAATAACAGCGTTTCACATTCCGGGGGTGGAGAACTGGCAGGCGGATTATCTGAGTCGCCAGACCCTGGACCAGGGGGAATGGTCCCTTCACCCGGATGTCTTCCAGATGTTGTGGGCGAAGTGGGGTCTTCCGGAGGTGGACCTGTTCGCGTCTCGTCTGAACAACAAGGTGGGAAGGTTCGTGGCAAGGACGCGCGATCCTCGGGCAGACGCGTCAGACGCGTTGGTAGCTCCGTGGCATCAGTACCGACTGATGTACGCATTTCCACCGATTCAACTGCTGGTTCCTTCGCAGGTTAAACTCGGAACCGCACGCGGTGATTCTTGTGGCACCGGACTGGCCTCGCCGGTCCTGGTACGCGGACCTCGTAAATCTGGCGATCGACGCGCCGTGGCGTCTGCCTCTTCGAGAGGATCTCCTCCTGTCTCAAGGACCGATATTCCATCCTGCTTTACAGTCGCTGGCTTTGACGGCCTGGCTGTTGAAACCAAGGTCCTGAAGGATAGGGGCCTCTCCCCTGAGGTCATTCACACCTTGATCAACGCGAGGAAGTCTTCCTCGGGGAAGGTCTATTACCGTACTTGGAAGGCCTATTTTGCCTGGTGTGAGTCCAGGGGGTATTCACCTCGTACGTACTCGGTGTCTAGGGTGTTGTCCTTCCTTCAAACGGGTGTTGACCAGCGTTTGGCGCTGGCTACGATCAAGGGTCAGGTATCTGCATTGGCCATTCTTTTTCAACGTCCTGTGGTGTCTTAACTCCTTGGTTAGCACTTTTGTTCAAGGGGTGCGACATCATCTGGTCCCTCCTAGGAGGGAACCTCTGCCTCCTTGGGACTTGAATCTTGTTCTGTCCGTGTTACAACATGCTCCTTTTGAACAGATCAGGAGGATCTCGTTGGCTATGTTGTCCAAAAAGGTCGCCTTTTTGGTGGCGATCACTTCGGCTCGCAGGGTGTCGGAGCTGGCAGCTTTGTCCTGCAGGTCTCCGTATCTGGTCGTTCACTTGGATAAGGTGGTCTTGCGACCTAACCCTTCTTTTCTTCCGAAGAGGATTTCGGAATTTCACCTCAATGAGGACATTGTCTTGCCTTCGCTCTGCGTGAAGCCCAAACATCCGAAGGAGGTGGATTTACACTCCCTGGATGTTGTTTGGGCGATCAGGGTTTACCTGAAATCGACTGAATCTTTTCGCAAGTCAGATTCCTTATTTGTTCTTCCAGAGGGTCCTCGGAAGGGCATGGCGGCGTCGGGTTCTACCATCGCCAAATGGATCAGACAGACCATTGAACAGGCATATGCTTTGAAGGGAAAAGTTCCTCCTATGCCTGTGAAGGCGCACTCTGCCAGATCTCTGAGTACGTCTTGGGCCTGTCACCATCGGGCTTCTGTGGCCCAGGTGTGTAATGGGAATGATCCTGGACTCGGTCGTCCGTTCACACCTTCTCAAAGTTCTACAAGGTGGATGTTCAGGCATCGGCAGATGCTTCCTTTGGCCGCAAGGTTCTTAGTGCGACAGTTCTTTAGGGTCCCTTGTTTTGGGCCCTTGGCTGTTTGGGATATATTTTTATCCCTAGGTTATTTGCTTTTTTCCTGGGTTGTTGCTCCTGTTGAGCAAGTTTTTTTCATGCTACCCAGCTGGTTTCCTTCCTTTGGTAAGGTTCCTTTCTCTGATGTGGAGACGGCGTTGCCTTAGGCGCGGCTGCGTTTCCCACCCCTCATGTTTGCACTGCTTTGGGACGTCCCCATAGTGACGAATATGAAGTGGCGGCGACTGTTGGAGGACGTAAGAGAAAACGGAATTTTTGTAAAATCTTACCTGTAAAATTCCTTTCTCTGAGTCCTCCGACAGTCGCCGCCCCTCTTTTGGGGTTTGGTTGTATACTCTACTGCTATTCCACTGAAACTGAGGTATGGATACAGGAAGTAGGAGGTTATTGACTGAGGGGACCACCCCCTGGGGGTGGGATATGTTAAAAGCTTTAATATTGACATATTCTGTTGCCTAGCTACTCCTACGGAGCAAAGGTCATTAACCCCATAGTGACAAATATGAAGTGGCGGCGACTGTCGGAGGACTCAGAGAAAGGAATTTTACAGGTAAGATTTTACAAAAATTCAGTTTTTTTAACATTTTAGGCCAATTTGTTTTCTGCTACATATGTTTGGTTAAAAAAAATCGCAAAAAGCGATCTGCGATTTTTTATTTGTGGGACTGCGACATTGCGGCGGACAGATCGGACCCTTGACTGACATTTTTGACACTTATGGGGTTACCAGTGACATTACTGCAGTAATCAGTGCTATACATATGCACTGTTACTGTAAAATGACACTGGTAGTGAAGGAGTTAACTTTTTTGAGAGGGAGGGGTTAAGTGTGTCCCTAGGGGCGTGTTTCTAACTGTGATTGGCTGTGGCTACTAGTGTAAGAACAGAGATCAACGGTCCTACATAGCAGAACCGTGTGAGCAATAGTGTAAAAAAAAAAAAAAGAGCTACACTCTAACTCTAAACTGGTAACCGTTAAAAAATTTTAAAGCGTCGCCTATTGAGATTTCTATTGACTGTAGTTTGTCGCCATTCCACGGGTGTGCGCAATTTTAAACCGTAACATGTTCGGTATCTATTTACTCGGCGTGAAATCATCTTTCACATTTATACAAAAAAAAATGGGCTAACTTTACTGTTTAGTTTTTTTAAAATGCAGTGAAATTGGATTTTTCGTAATTTTTCCCAAAAAATGGCGTTTTAAAGACCGCTGTGCAAATACCGCGTGACAAAAAATATTGCAATGACCGCCATTTTGTTCTCCAGAGTCATGCTGCCTGCCTACTGCAGCAGGCAGCCTCTCCTGCACGAACCAACGTACCCTACGTCGGTCGCACGCCTAGTGCTGGGAGGCAAACGCGTGCCGCCGGCAGCACGCTTCTGCCCCAACTAGGCAGCGGGGATGGTGATGCATGGGACCAGTGCCACCGATTGCTGCCGGCCATCCACAATCCCTCCCGCTGAGAGAGAAGTACGGTAAACACAGCTTGCTGACCTTCTCTCTGAAATGATCACAGAGCGCCTGTGATCCTTCTATATAGGATCACAGGTCTCCATGATCATTTCACAAGCCCAAACCCCACACAGTTAGCAAACACTCCCCTAGGCTCACACTTAACCCTATGATCACCCCTAGGTTAACCCCTTCCCTGCCAATGTCATTATTACAGTAACAGTGCATATTTTTAGCACTGATTACTGTAGTAATGTCACTGGTCCCCCCAAAAGTGTCAAAATTTCAGTTAGGGGTCTGATCTGTCAGCCGCAATGTTACAGTCCTGCTAAAAATCGCAGATCGCTGCCATTACTAGTAAAAAAATACATTTAAAAAAATGACAAATCTTTCCCCTAGTTTGTATATGCAATAACTTTTGCGCAAACCAATCAAAATACGCTTATTGTGATTGCTTATAGCTCTTAATAGCAATCCTTTGACCAGCAGCAAGATACCTGTGGTGGTGGGCCCCTTATATATTGAGCCCCCATGCTTCCAGAAAATTCTATTAAATCCTATTGGCCCATTCCTACCTGCTCAAAGATGAACAGGAATATTTGAAGGGCCAGCGTCCCTGAATTGAATTGCATTGTTTTTAAAAACAGTGCTTATGCTTCAAAAAACAGGGGGGAAGGCAGAGGCAACCCCATGAAGGTAAATACCTATAAAAGTGCTGCGCCAGAAATACTTAATCAATATAAAACAGGTGATAAAATGGTGTTTTAAATATCAAAGGTATCTAAAATAAAGTCCATAAGTGTCCAAATAGAAGTGAAAAATTGAAGCTCCCAACAAAATGGTGAAGAAATCCTAGAAAGAAATACTTCACAAACACCGCTGTGCATATATCCCACCACCAGCTAGATTGGTCTCTCACCTTAGCCACAGACCCATAAAGGGTCAAAGATCGCATGTATCAGCTGCAGCAACCTGGAGATAACCTCTCCTAACTCTCTTGGTCAGCCCAATATAGATCAATCAGGTGGGGATGGATGAACTTCAATCAAACTCAGAAATCGGTGTATATATAAAACAAAGGGGACATATATAGTGCTCTCCGTCTGAATACAAATGTCTTTATTAGGTATAGTGAAAAATACTCACATTTAGCGGCACTCAGCGGTGCACGCAATGCAGACAGATTTGTGAAGTATTTCTTTCTAGGATTTCTTCACCATTTTGTTGGGAGCTTCAATTTTTCACTTCTATTTGGACACTTATGGACTTTATTTTAGACACCTTTGATATTTAATACACCATTTTATCACCTGTTTTATATTGATTAAGTATTTCTGGTGCAGTACTTTTATAGGTATTTGCATATTATTTGTGAGGTGTTACACATTTGTGTTTCCTCCCGGATTATTGCACTGTTATTTGTACACTTACTTGCACCAGCATTATTTTGCTGTTTCAAATATTATTTCTGGTTTGTCACTAGTTGGTTGCACTGATAATTTACTGTATATTATTTTAACCCCATGAAGGTGTACCCAAGTACATTTTTCCCCCCTTTTTAAATTTGCTCAGAATTCGGTCATTGCATGTCATTAACCACTTGCCTACTGTGCACTTAAACACCCTTCCCATCCAGGCCAATTTTCAGCTTTCAGCGCTGTCACACTTTGACTGACAATTGCGCGGTCATGCTACACTGTACCCATTTGAAATTTTTATCATTTTTTTTCACACAAATAGAGCTTTCTTTTGGTGGTATTTAATCATCTCTGGGTTTTTTATTTTTTACAAAAAAAAGAATAAAGACAGAAAATTTTGAAAAAAAAAAAAAAAGAAGTTTTTCTTATTTTCTGTGAGTAAATTTTGAAAATAAATTTTTCTCCTTCACTGAAGGGCGCTGATGAGGCGGCACTGATGGGCACTGATAGGCTGCACTGATGAGCACTGATGAGGTGGCACTGATGAGGAGGTACTAATATGCCGCAATGATGAGCACTGATAGGCGGCACTAATAGGTGGCACTGATAGGCGGCACTAATAGGTGGCACTGATAGGCGGCACTGATGAGCACTGATAGGCGGCACTGCTGGGCACTGAGAGGTGGCACTGCTGGGCACTGAGGTGGTACTGCTGGGCACTGAGAGGCGGCACTGGTGGGCGGCACTGATGGGCACTGAGAGGCGGCACTGATGGGCACTGGCGGATGGCACTGATGGACACTGACGGGTGGCACTGATGAGCACTGATGGGCAGCACTGATGAGCACTGATGGGCAGCACCATCAGTGCCCATAGTGCTGCCAGTCAGTGCTTATCAGTGCCTAGATGAGCAGGCACTGATGGGCACTGACTGGCAGCACTATGGGCACTGATTGTGGGCATTGATGGGGGACACTGATGGCGGGCACTGTGGGCACTAATGGGGGGACACTGTGTATGTTTTTTACCTTTTAGTAATCAGGGCACTGGTGATCAGTGCCCTGATTACATGTCTCTTTGTCCCTGGCGCTGTGCAGCTCTCCCTCCTTCCTCACACTGCAGGCTCCGTGTGAGGAAGGAGCGCCGGCGATGAGAGATGATCTCATATGTTTACATATGAGATCATCTCTCATTGGATGATCCGATCACGTGGTGAATGGCCGCTGTGATTGGCCATTCCCCACGATCTGTTTAAAAACGGCCTCCCGAAAATTCGAGTCCGCGCTGCAGCCGTATATAGGCTGTAGCGCGGATGGGAACTAGTTAATCAAAGAAGTGATTTGGCAGCGAGCACCGTGACAGGTTGGACATTAGGGGACTTTGTGGGGCACAGGCTTTGTACCCTTAGTTTTAGGTCCTATTCACACCAAGTTTTTATGGTAATGCACATTTCTGGTATAATGCACTACAATTCAGTGGGAATGGCATGTGATGTCCAAGGAGCATCTGTTTCTGCGCAACACAAAGAACTTCACTGATGTGCATTGTGGTGTGCTGTTAGAAAATAGTGCATGCAATAGTTTTTAGCAATGCACATTATCTTCCTGAAGATTTGCTGAGATGTCATCCAGAATAATTGGCACCGCAGCGCACCTTGCGTGCCTGGCTGTGCATTTCTGCAAAAATACGATTTGAACTGGGACTTTGATTGCATGTTTCAAATACATAAAAAAAAAAAACTGACTGAATTCATGGAACTGTTTCTTGATCATTTAAAAGGGGGTCAATGCTATATACTTGGTGGGTAAAATCTGACAAAAGCGGGAGGGACAGCTATGGTTTAGCAAGAAAGAATTTCAAAAGCATGTGTTTGTTTTCCTAGCATACAGTGATATGCTGTTTTATTTGCCATAAATTATATGAACATGTTTTACATATTGTGATGAGATTGGGAGTGATGGTTACATCTGTATTGGAAATATACAAATAACAAAAATGAAATCATCAAAAGGAGTGCCGAAATAAATTATTCATCATAAGGAACAGTGATTTATTTTCACATCCTGCCCTACATATGTAAAAACAAGGGATACGTTCAACATCTGCTATTTACTGTTTTTTTAACCAGATGTATTTAATTTTTCAGATTCTGTGACAAAGCATTACATAGCAAAAATGTTGTAAGCACTTTAGAACTATTTAAAGAATTACTAAGTAGTCTACAGGTTGTATTAAAGCAAAGTTCTTTAATCTTCAATGTAATTTACATATAAATGCACCTACGTTGAAATCAGGCAAAATAGAAAGTGATAGTCTTGTGTTTTCGTTTTTATGACCATCTGTCGCATGACCTTTTCCCAAAGTACTAGCAGAAGGAGTTGGATTGTATTTTATCTCTCCTGCCAAAAGCCTTTTGTTTTTTTTTTATCCAGGCATTCAAGGAGTACAACAGGTGACACAATTATGTCCATATCTGGTAATTAGGAACACCCAGTTTTAAGTTTGCAACCAGCACCACCCATCAGAATCTATCTGCAATCTAAAGCCTCGTACACACGATCTGTCATCCATTTTTTGTTGCATGCTAGTCTCATGTCGAAAGTGAAGAGGTTACTTTCATACGAAAATTTCCGTATGACAGAATTTAACTTCAGAAGTTATGTCATGTGTTGAATTGTTTTGTATGTGTTCTTTCATTTCTGAGCATGCCTAGTCTTGCTCTTACGATTTTTTTCAGACGAAAACTGTACTATTTAAACGAAAATCGGATGTTGTGTTGACGTACAATTTAAAATTTTATAGCCTGCACATCCAGTTTTTGTCGTCCGAAAATTCGTAATTGGCTGTCGAAAGCCCTATACTAACAATCTGAAAATCGGCAGATCGTTCATCAGACGAAATTTCACTTCCGATTTTCGTATCGTGTGTACGGGCATTAACTGTGCTAACACCTGATCATTTAGAAATGGTTTATTACTCTGTTCCACTCACAATGCAGTCTACAAGAACCATTACAAGCATTTCTGACATCCTAGTGATTTCTTGCAATACTCAGTTGTAGTCCTCAGTGGTCATTTTTGGCCATACTCGTGTAAGAATTTCCCCAAACAAGCAAGTTATTGCTTTTTAGCCAGCCAAAATTAGTATTATTTCAGCAGATGAAATAAAGAAGGGTGCATAAACGAGATGGGAAGTTTTCATTTCTAGATTTAACTTTTCCGCACCAAATAAAATGTCCAGTGCTGCATTAAAAGCCCAATAGGGAGACTGACATTGCTGCCCTCCTTTTGAAAATGCTAGGTGCTGTTACTAACTTCAAAAGGTTACTGACTCAGAATAAATATGCCACAAGGAATGTAAGAATAAACTCCTGATCTGCACACTTGTCCTCCAGGTCATTGGTTTAGAAAGTATTGGATTTGCTGGATCAGCATGAAAGCTAGGCAAAGGACAGGTCAGCATTGTCAGCCCTATACAGGTGCATCTCATAAAATTAGATTATCATCAAAAAGTTAATTTATTTCAGTAATTCAATTCAAAAAGTGAAACTCATAAATTATGTAGGTTTATTACACACAGTGATATATTTCAAGCAGTTATTTCTTATAAGTTTGATGATTTTTGCTTACAGCTAATAAAAACCCAAAACTCAGTATCTCAGAAAATTAGAATATTACATAAGACTAATAAAAAAAAAAATAATAATTTTAAATACAGAAATGTTGGCTTGCTGAAAAGTATGTCCATGTGCAGCATAGTATACACTCAATACTTGGTCGGGGCTCCTTTTTACATAAATTACTGCATCAATGCGGCGTGGCATGGAAGCGATCCTCCTGGGCACTGCTGAGGTGTTATGGAAGCCCAGGTTGCTTTGATAGCAGCCTTCAGCTTGTCTGGTGTCTCCCATCTTCCTCTTGACAATACCCCACAGATTCTCTATGGGGTTTAGGCCAGGCGTGTTTGCTGGCCAATCAAGCACAGTGATACCATGATCATTAAACCAGGTACAGGCGGTCCCCGGGTTACAAACATCCGACTTACAAACGGAGAGAGACAACAGGAAGTGAGGATAAATCTAGTCCTAGGAAGGAAAATTCACTCCTGTAAGAGTTCTCGTGGGAAAAAGGGGTCTCCACTGAAGCTTTATCACCAAACCTTGTTTGCAGAACAACCCAAAATTTTCAAAATACAGTTGTCATAGGGACAGAAAGTGAGGTGAAATCTTTTGAACAGGGGTACAGACAGCAAAACAAATGGTACATGGATGTTAACCCTTCCCTTTGCTATCCAAAAAACGTAAACATTATTATTTTGGCTGGAGCTAAACTTAAAAAATGTACCTGTTCCAGCTTACAAACAAATTTGACTTAGAAAACAAACCTACAGTCCCTATCATGTTTATATCCAGGGGACCGCCTGTATTAGTACTTTTGGCAGTGTGGGCAGGTGCCAATTCCTGCTGGAAACTGAAATCGGTATCTCCATTAAGCTGGTCAGCATAGGGAAGCATGAAGTGCTCTAGCATTTCCTGATAGAGGGCTGTGCTGACTTTGAACCTTATAAAACACAGTGGACCAACACCAGCAGATGACATGGCTCCCTAAATCATCGCAGCCTGTGGAAAATATTGCATTTCATTTGGAAATCAAGGTCCCAGAGTGTGGAGTAAGAGTGGAGAGGCACAGAATCCAAGTTGCATGAGGTCCCGTGTGAAGTTTCCACAGTCAGTGATGATTTGGGTAACCATGTAATTTGCTGGTGTTGGTCCACTGTGTTTTATCAAGTCAATCCATGTAGATGGTTACCCCAATCTTATCATCATGTGCAACCAAAAATAAAAAAACATAACTAAATGAAAAGATGCAAAATTAAAATACATTTTTAAAAAAGTCCTCCAAATGTTCGGGTATGTCCATCACATTTTGAAAACCCTGTCCATTAATGATTTTTCATCCACTTGTGCTGGAATTACTGTATCCTCTTAGTGAATATACAGTACAGACCAAAAGTTTGGACACACCTTCTCATTCAAAGAGTTTTCTTTATTTTCATGAGTATGAAAATTGTAGATTCACACTGAAGGCATCAAAACTATGAATTAACACGTGGAATTATATACATAACAAATAAGTGTGAAACAACTGAAAATATGTCATATTCAAGGTTCTTCAAAGTAGCCACCTTTTGCTTTGATTACTGCTTTGCACACTCTTGGCATTCTCTTGATGAGCTTCAAGAGGTAGTCACCCGAAATGGTCTTCCTATTATAATACATGTTTCTTATGAAAAGTGAAAATCTCTAACTAGTTCCATAAGTTCAAATACAATGGTTCTAGAACCTATCACAGACTCCTATAAGCACTATTTTGCCAAGCAGTATGAGGGACTGGTATTTGAATGCAAACTCCAATAAAAGCATGAGGACACAGACTATAGTGGATTTCAAGAGGCAGTGATTCTATAAAGAAGATATCACCACTGTACTGTACATGTTTTTGCAGTGTTCTTTTTTGACTTTTCAACAGCATCAGTTACAGCCTGCAGACGTGCATATTTCTAAACTTTTAAAAATAGATTTTTCTCTTACGTCCTCCGACGCCGCCGCTAAGTCATCACTGTTGGGTATTGTCTTCGCATCCGCAGGAATAGCTAGGCAAATAAACTTAGTCCAAAGACAAAAGGCATTAGCATATACACACCCATGGGGGCTGTCCCATCTGGTCAATACCCCCCCTGCATCACCACTCCCAACTCCGTTTTAATCTGCCTAGCGTCAGGAATAGTCAGGCTTACCTTGTGCTGGGGCTTCAGTCTCAGCCTTTCTAATCTTTTATTTGATTTTCTTTGAAAATGTCAGTTTTTTCTCTTACTTTACTAGCTGTTTATTTTGTCAGCTTCTAGTGTTAGTCTTCTCTTCGGATGAAGATGGATCATGCGCTGGGATTCGGACTGACCGCCCTGGTTCTCCAGAGCAGAAGGGTCAGATGGACCCCCAGCCCACCATCGAGCGTTCAGCTATGGTTCGCCCTGGCATTACGAACGACCCATCCCTGTTCGCTACAGGGATGCAGCCGTGAGGTGGCTACCTCACAGGACTCGTCTGCGGTGCTGCAGCGTCATGTCCCTGGCTCACGGCACTCCCTGTCAGATGAGGACAGAGGCTTTCCGTGCTTAGAGGCTTCCCACGCCATCTGGTACAGGTAAGTTCTTCTGTGTGGGGCCTCTGTCTGGGGTGGCAGTCTGTGTTGCTGTGTGTTCCCCATGTCTGTGCCTGTGTGACTCCCTGTGCGATCCCTGTGGGGATCGCTTGTGCAGATACTGTGTGTGCCCGGGGGTCCCTATCCCTGTGTCACTTAGGTGCATTGTTGGGGGTGCAGACGTTTCTGATTGTGCGGCGACCGCAGCGGCGAATTTTCGCGCGGTCCGCCATCTTTAATATGGGCTAACATGTGTAGCTCCTCTGGGGCGATCCTGCATGTTATTTTGGCGCCATTCACCGCCATTTTGTGGACAGTGGAACGATCGGTCCGGCCGCATGTCGGTGGCCATTTTGGCGTAGCCTCCAATGCATCCCTATGGGCCAGCCATTTTCCCAGGGTCTGGCATATAGTCCAGCCTACTCCAGCAGCGCTTCCTTTCCATCAGCAGCAGGACATTGGTAGCAACGCTCTGCGAGCTCTGCAGGTTATCACTCTCAATTTCCCTCTGTGCTATCGCTTCTGGCTCAGTTTCTTTTCTCCTTTGGGGGTCTTTTATCACAGTTGCAGTAGCGGTGGGCTGCACACACCGCAGCGTTTCTTAAAGGGGACAGTACTTTGTATTGCACTGTAGTTTGTTCTGATAACTTGAGCAATGGATTCTCAGGAAAGCAAGTTTCCTCCAGCTTTAGTGGGGGGCCCCAGTTCTCCTGTGGCCCCGCTGCGACCCGATCTGGCTGCTGTGGTGGCGACTTTGGTGGCAAATATGGAAATGCTGATGTCTGAACGTGCTGCGAGAAAGAGGCCCAGGTTGTCTCTTTCTTCTGATTCAGATGGGGATATGGCTGCTGCTGCTGCGAGCGTGCCCTTTTCAGGGTCCCGCTCATCCTTGGACCCCCCGGGGTCTGAGGGGGAGGCTGTGATGGAGGGGGTTGATACCTCCTCCCCGGGGTCGCCTGAAGAACGGGCGACCATGGATGAGTTGATTGTGTCTGTAAAGGACACCTTACATTTAGAGGATGAGCCCTGTCCTCCGGGCGTTGTGTCCTCGTTTGGGACGCATAGGACCCGCAAGTCTGCGCAGGTTTTCTCCTGCCCAGCTGAGTTTCATTACATTGTTAATGAAATGTGGCGCACGTTGAAACGTCCATTCCTGGTACCTAGTCGGTTCAAATTGCTTTATCCTTTTGCGCCGGGTACGGAATCACCATGGTGTGTGCCTCCACAGGTAGATCACACTGTGGCCGTGTTAAACAAGGCTACCTTGGTTCCTACTGAGGATACCCCGGTTTTCCGGGATCCCACGGACCGGCGGTTGGAGTCTCTAGCTCGCCATTCCTATACGGTGGCGGGTTCGTTGCTCAAACCCGTTTTCGCGTCCGTTCTGGTGGCTCAGGCGGTGGCTGATTGGACTAAGATGCTTAGGAGCAATCTCGTGTCTGATGGTGTTCCGTCTGCCCGGCTGGAAATGGTGGATCAGATCCACCAAGGAGTCATGTATTTGTGTGGCGCGCCTCTCTAGTGTCGCGGTGCTTAACCGGCGACTGATATGGCTGAAGAGCTGGTCGGCTGACCAGTCCTCGCGGAAAACAGTTGCTGATTTTCCATATGCTGGTTCTCGCCTTTTTGGCGAGGCTTTGGATGCCCTGGTGAAAGGCGTCGCGGGGGGCAAGAGCACCTTGCTGCCCCAGAACCCGAAGAACAAGTCTTTTCGTGGCAAGCGGGGTTCTTCGCCTAGATCCAATCAGGGGTCCTTTCGTACCTTTCGGAACCAATCCAAGGGTAAGCCCTTCAAGGCCCAGGGCAGCCAGAAGAAGCCCTGGGAGGGCAAGCAGGAGTCGGGCAATGCTGGCTCGGCGGGTCAGTCCGACTCTGCCTGAAGGGGTGCCCTCACCCGTTTCAGGGGTGGGGGGACGCTTGCGCGGTTTCCTCTAACCTTGGCTGCTCCGGATATCGGACAGGTGGGTTCAGGAAATCATTCGATCAGGATACGTGATCGAACTCCTTTCCCGGCCGGCGGGCAGATTCCTTCCCTCGAAGCTTCGCTTGCCTCTTGGGCGTCGGCAGGACCTGCATCAAGCGGTGTAGGACCTTCTTGCTCAGGGGGTGATTGTCCCGGTACCTCATCGGGACAGGTTTCGGGGATTTTGTTCCAATCTGTTCGTGGTGCCCAGGAAGGGGGGCAAAGTGCGTCCTATTCCCTATATGGGAATGATTCTGGACTCTGCTCAGGCAAAGGTGTTCTTGCCGGAGGACAAGCTCCGGACTTTGCGGGACGAGATCAGGTCCCTCAGGGACAGCCCGTCCTCGTCACTCAGGACCTGTATGCGGGGCCTGGGGTTGATGGTATCGGCCTTCGAGGCGATACCCTTTGCTCAGTTTCACACGCGGGCTCTCCAAGCGGAGATCCTGGCCAAGTGGAACGGACTGCCTCAGTCCCTGGATCTGGTGTCTCCTTGAGTCGTCAGACCAAATTGGCTCTTCTGTGGTGGCTCCAGTCCCCGTCGGTTTGCGGAAGGCAAGTCCTTCCGTCCGTTGGTGTGGACGGTGATTACCACGAATGTCAGCCTGTCGGGATGGAGTGGAGTTCTGGGCAACCTGTCTGCCCAGGGCACTTGGTCGGGGGAAGAATCCTCCCTCCCGATAAATGTGCTGGAACTGCGAGCGATGAAACTCTGTCTCTTTCAGTGGTCGGACCATCTCCGGGGCCTACCTGTCTGAGTACGGACGGACAATGCGACCGCGGTGGCTTACATCAACCACCAAGGGGGCACCGGGAGTGCTCTGGCGGCCCGGGAGGTGACCGATTTTCTGTCTTGGGCCGAGACTCATGTCCCGGCGATCTCAGCAGTTCACATTCCGGGTGTGGAAAATTGGCAGGCCGACTATCTGAGCCGCCAGACCCTGGACCAGGGGGAATGGTCCCTACACCCGGAGGTCTTTCGGATGCTTTACAGTCGCTGGCTTTAACGGCCTAGCTGTTGAGACCCAGGTCCTGAGGGACAAGGGTCTCTTCCCTGAGGTTATCCCTACTTTAATCAAGGCTAGGAAATCCTCCTCTGGTAAGATCTATTACCGTACCTGGAAAGCTTATTTCGCATGGTGTGAATCCAGGGGGTTCTCCCCTCGTTCTTACTCGGTGTCGAGAGTGCTAGCTTTCCTCCAGTCTGGAGTGGATCAGCGCCTGGCACTGGCCACGATAAAGGGCCAGGTGTCTGCACTGGCTGTCCTTTTCCAACGTCCTGTGGCGTCTCATTCCTTGATTCGCACCTTCATTCCAGGTGTGCGACATTTGGCTCCTCCCAGAAAGGGGGCCCTTACCTCCATGGGACTTGAACTTGGTTCTGTCCGTGTTAGAGTGCTCCCTTTGAGAACATCCGGGAGATATCGTTGCCTCTGCTGTCGAAATAGGTTGCTTTTCTAGTGGCGATCACTTCGGCTCGCAGAGTGTCGGAGATGGCGGCTTTGTCTTGCCGCTCCCCTTATTTGATAATTCACAAGGATAAGGTGGTTTTGCAACCACCCCCATCCTTCCTTCCCAAGGTGATCACTGAGTTCCACTTTAATGAGGACATTGTTCTGCCTTCGCTTTGTACGAAGCCGAAACATCCGAAGGATATTGCCTTGCATTCCTTGGATGTTGTCAGGGCGATCAGGGTTACCTGTCGTCTACGGAATCCTTTCGGAAGACGGATTCCCTATTTGTCCTTCCTGAGGGGCCTCGATAGGGCATGGCTGCGTCTGCAGCAACTATTGCCAAATGGATCAGACAGACCATTGAACAGGCTTACGCCTTGAAGGAACAGGTTCCGCCCTTCCCTGTTAAAGCGCACTCTACCCGGTCTTTGAGTGCATCCTGGGCCTATTGGCATCGGGCCTCGGTAGCCCAGGTGTGCAAGGCTGCGACTTGGTCGTCGGTGCACACTTTTTCTAAAATTCTACAAAGTAGATGTTCTGGCATCAGCTGATGCTTCTTTTGGCCGCAAAGTTCTCAGTGCGGCAGTGCCATGATGGACCCTTGAATTTTTTTCTGGGTCCCTGGCTGTTGGAATTTGCTTTCCTGGGCTGTTGCTCCTGTTGAGCATTGTTTTTTTCTGTTGCCCAGTTGGTTCTCTTACAGTGCATGTAAGATTCCTTTCTCTGATGTGGGTACTGCGTTGCCTTTTCTACGGTTGCGTCTCCCACCCCTCATGTCTATACTGCTTTGGGACATCCCAACAGTGATGACTCCGGCGACTGTCGGAGGACGTAAGAGAAAACAGAATTTTTGTAAAATCTTACCTGTAAAATTCCTTTCTCTGAGTCCTCCGACAGTCGCCGCCCCCGCCACCCTTTTGGGGTTCTTATTACCTACTGCTATGCTACCAAACTGAGTTGGGAGTGGTGATGCAGGGGGGTTATTGACCAGATGGGACAGCCCCCATGGGTGTGTATATGCTAATGCCTTTTGTCTTTGGACTAAGTCTATATGCCTAGCTATTCCTGCGGATGGGAAGACAATACCCAACAGTGATGACTTAGAGGTGGCGGCGACTGTCGGAGGACTCAGAGAAAGGAATTTTACAGGTAAGATTTTACAAAAATTCAGTTATTTCCTAATTTATTCATTCATAAAAAATACATAAAAAAATGTGGTGTTTTCTCTTTTTCATATTTGTGATCCTTCTCTTTCTGTGCCTTTCCTTTTTGTCCTCTTTCCCCCTGTCATCCTCATCCCACCTGGCAACTAACACCCCACAACCTGTCATCTTCATTCCCATCTTCATCACACCTGGCAACCCACTGATACCTTGCTAACACCCCACCCCCTGCCATCTTCATCACACCTGGCAACCCACTGATACATTGCTAGTATCCCACCCCCTGTCATCCTCATCTTCATCACACCTGGCAACCCACTGATACCTGACTAACACCCAACCCCCTGTCATCCTCCTCACACCTGGGAACCCACTGATGCCTAATACCCCACCCCCTGTCATCCTAATCCTCATCACACCTGGCAACTCACTGATACCTTATAAACACCCCATCCCCTATTATCCTCATCTTCATCACACCTGGCAACCTTGCTAACACCCCACCCCCTGTCATCCCCACCACACCTGGGACCCCACTGCAGCCTTGCTAACACCCTACCCCCTGTCATCCTCATCTTCATCACACCTGGCAACCCACTGCATCCTTGCTAACACCTCACCCCCTGTCATTCTCATCCTCATTACACCTGGCACCCCACTGCAACCTTGCTAAAATCCCAATCACTGTCATCTTCATGCTCATCACACCTGGCACCCCACTGCAGTCTTGCTAACACCCCACCCCCTGTCATCCTCATCTTCATCACACCGGACAATCCACTGATACCTTCCTAATACACTACCCCGCTGCCATCCTGATCCCTCTATAACCCACTGCAAGCTTTGAAACACCTGCATTGAGAAAGCAGCTTATTCAAATTTTGAGAGGACAAGGGTCTCTTCCCCACAAATGTGTGGTGGTAGGTACTGTGGTCTGTGGATGGGGGCATATTGACATTTGGATCACTGTTAACAATAAAGATGCCACCCAAGGTGAATGATTAAGTGTTACTGATATCTTATGAACACCCCTCCCCCTGACATCCTCATCACACCTGGCAACCCACTGATACCTTCCGGATACATCACCCCCCGTCATCCTCATTGTGCCCAGACCCCCCCCCCCGCCCCAAAACCATAGCCCACTGCTAGCTTCCAAACACCTGCATTGAGAAAGCAGCTTATTCCAATGTTGAGAGGACAAGGGTCTCATCCCCACAAATTGTCGTGGCAGATAACGTGGCCTGTGGATGGGTAATGTGGTCTGTGGGTGGGGCATATTGAAATATAGATCACTATGTTAACAATAAAGAGGACACCCCAGGTGCATAATTATGTGTTACTAAACCCACAACAGTAAAATCAGTCTGTATTTGCAGTAAAGCATGCTTGTTATACCCCTTATTGTGGATCCTAAGGGGTTAATCCTCTGCATTGTTTAAAAAGGCTGTTTGATCCTGTCTTCTCTGATCATCTCCTTCCACAGACTCTAAAAAAATAACCTAATATTTACAGTCTATGGAGTCAGGCTGCTCAGTTTGGTGTGTATTGCTATAGTAGGGTTTTTTTTTTTTTTCTTGGGAGGGTACATGTGATCAGTACAGGGCCAATCAGCACTGTCCAGACAGATAATCAAGGGTCTTGAAGCCTGATAGGGCAATCGTGGGAGAAATGAAAACTCCTCCTACAAGCTATCAGCACTCATTAATACAAGTCACAAGATTGCTCTAATTGCTATATACAGCTGATGAAAAAAAGTATTTCTCTAGCGCTCATTGACAGACGTAGTCCTCGGTGATACAGCACCTTCGGGTTATGTTGCCTCCACAGGAGCAGGACTAGACAGGAAATTAAAAAGCTCTGGCCACACCCTAGGGGCAATCCCAGAGGGTATATCCTCTCTCTCTCTCTGCCTCAGCAAATCAGTTATTTTCTGTCTAGTTAGGAGTAAGGACCTAGATACCTTGCTGGGATCTTAGGTCCTGGCAAGATTTTTTTCTTAAAAGATTTTTTAGACAGCCTTTTTTCTCCAGTGTTCCTGTGAGATCTTCAAGCAAGAAAGCTGAACTGGGCGACGGGCTGGATGTTGAGATCCGGTGGTCACCCCAGTTCAGCCTACGAGCGCGTGCAGGCCATAGCTCCGCGCTGGGTGGGCCGCGACAAAGTCCCATTAAAGGACTGACCCCGCGAGTTAAACGTCTCGCTGAAACGCCAAAGACCATGAGTCACGGCGTCCATATCGGTCGACAGCCCTCCCGCCCCGGTGGAGAGGGGTACTGTCAGGAGTTGGTGCCCGCCTGGTTCCGGTATGGTGAGTAGTATGTTCCCCCTTTCCCCTGACGGGTCTTGTGGTGAACGCGGGCCCCTCTCTGTATGGTAAGATAGAGTCCCTCTCTATCCTATAAATGACACAGATCCTCCTACTTTGAGTGTGATTTTATGTGCAAAAAGCCAGGAGGCTTGGTTTGGGAGCTAACAATCTAATTGTATACATGTTAAAAAGATTGTAATCAGTGGCATTCTGGGAATCTTACGGTGATAAGAATAAGCTACCTACCAGTCAGAAGCCACGGATATGTAGACTGCCTTCCTAATCAGATCTCCAGCTATTAGCAGGCCTCCCGAATGGCCATGCGGTCCGCCAGGGCCGGTACCGCCAACCATGCCAAATCCCCATGCAGAGAGAGTGTTGTGTGCCCTGCAGCACACCGCTATTCAGTACAGGCCGCCGCCATTTTTTTTGCTGGATCGCACGAGCCGCCATTTTGGCGTAGCCTCGTGTCTCCAGCATGGGGGCGGCCATGTTTGAGGTGATCCAAACACCTCGTGGAGCTAGGGGAGGCGCCGGAAGGCATGCAGAGGGGCGGAGCCGCCTCCTTTCTTCCTGGGCAGCCAGCCAAAAGACTTCCTGTTTGTCAAGACAGCGCTGTAACCTGTTGCAGTTAAACTCTGAGCATCAAGTGGTGAGCCTGGGGGTCTATCTCTCTCTCTCTCTCGATCGATAGGGATCCCTAGCAGGTAACACTAAGGGGCTTTTTGTGGCGCTGGGGGTCTGAAAAAAAAAAGAAAAAAAAAAAAAGTTTTTTATTTTTGAATTATATTATCCAGGAAGTGACTGGAATTATCATGGACCCTGCCACACATATTCCCCCACCTGTTTCCCTCGAGGGGGCCACGGGACCCGCCGGTGCACAGAGTGTAGAGTCATTTACAGCAATTTTGGAGTCTATGGTGGCTCGGGTGGAGGCGGCCTGTCAGGGACGGGGGTCAAGGAAGCGACCCCCGCCTACCCCTATACTATCTGACACCTCTGACTCAGATTCAGAGATGGTCACTGCAGTTGCAGGTTCCTCTGCAAGGGCTGTTGTCTCAGGTAAAGCCCCCTCAGACAGTGAGGAGGACGTTTCTTCTCCCGCTATAATTCAGGAAGAAGCATTGGTGGACGCACTAGTTGTGGCAGTGCAGGAAACCTTAAAACTTGAGGCTTTACCGGCAGAGGCAACTGAAACAGAGATTCCTTTTGGTACTAATAAGCCCATCAAAACGGTGAAGGTTTTTCCTGTACCCAAGTGTTTCGGTAATCAGATTAAAGGAGAATGGGAGCATTCTAAACGTACCTTTACTATTTCCAAGCGTATTGCTAGACGCTATCCGTTTGAGGAATCCATCATTAAGAAATGGACGGTACCACCAGTGGTGGATCCACCTATTTCCAGGCTGAATAAAGCCACGGTTATCCCAGTGGAGGACACTTCCTCCTTTAAGGATCCGGTGGATCGAAAGATGGAAGCAGAGTCCCGCACCATCTTCTCTCTGATAGGGTCAGCATTTAGACCAGTAATTGTTATTGGTCTAGTTTCCCAGACACTTACGGAATGGGCGAGAATGGTACGCCAAGACCTTAGGGGAAAAGATATTCCCCAGGAGACATCTGATTTGATGGAACAGATTATACAAGGGCTACAGTTTATCTGTGACGCAGCCTTGGACACTACTCCTCTATTAGGGCATGCATCTATGTCAGCGGTGATCCTCAGACGTGTGCTGTGGTTAAAATGCTGGTCAGCTGACCTAGGTTCCAAAAAGACCTTGACAAATCTCCCTTTTCAGGGGAATCGTCTATTTGGGGCCAACCTAGATGAAATCATTAAGGATGCCACTGGGGGCAAGAGCACTTTTTTGCCACAGGCTGCTAAAGCTAAGGGACCTCGCAACAAGCGAGGACCTTTCTTTACCGCCCATAAAGGGCGCCCGGCTGGTACAAGCGGGAAAGGCAAGACTCCTCCAGGAGGGTTCAAGAAGGGCTGGTCGGACAAGCAGAGGACCAACCCAGCCAAACCCGAAGCAAAGGAGTACACAGCCTGAAGGTGCGCCCCCACCCGGTTTCAGGGTGGGGGGACGTTTTCACCGGTATTCAGGACATTAGATCGAGCATCAACCACTACTACAGGTGCGATTCTTCCCTTCCAACATTTAAGTACTACAGGAAGCGGTAGTTACCGTTCCCTGAATAGATCTTTTCCTTTACCTTTTCCTAAGATTAGTCCCTATACCTCACAGGAATCGGATCTGGTTGACCAGATAGGCCAAGTAGCCTCTAGTCGGGTGACTTCGGTCCCTGAGGTTCAACCAGAAAAGATCACCCTTCCTGATAACAATCAGGTATCTGATAAATGTGTGGGAACAGAAAACGACCAGACTTTCTCGGATGGTCGGGGCCAGATACCTCTAGGGACGCCTGGTTCAGATTCTATCAGCGCCAGTGGTCCTAGAAATTCTAGGCTGGCCTCCTCAAGCCGGCCTGGCCGACTTGGACATGCTAGTCGCAGACGTTCCGTGGGAACTTCGTCTCAGGGAGTGTCTGTGGTCTCAAGGACCAATTTACCATCATGCTTTACAGTCGCTGGTTTTAATGGCCTGGCCATTGAGACCCAAGTACTGAAGGAAAGAGGTTTGTCTACTTCAGTCATTCCTACCCTTATTAAAGCAAGGAAAGCGACTTCCAGCAAGGTCTATTATCACACGTGGAAGACTTATATTGCATGGTGCGAATCTTTAGGATTTCCTCCACGTACCTATTCGGTGACTCGAATATTGGCCTTTTTGCAACAAGGGGTTGAGCAAAAGCTAGCCTTGAGCACTATCAAGGGTCAAGTTTCAGCATTAGCAATCTTCTTTCAGAAGCCTTTAGCTACCAAGTCCTTGGTGCTGAATTTCATCCAGGGGGTGCGGCACCTGGCTCCACCAGTCCGCGCGCCCTTACCGCCCTGGGATCTTAATTTGGTTTTGTCGGTTCTACAGTAACCTCCCTTTGAAAACATCAGGGAGATTCCCTTGCTTACTTTATCCCAGAAGGTGGCCTTCTTGGTGGCTATTACTTCTGCTCGCAGGGTGTCAGAACTGGCTGCATTATCATGCCAGTCCCCATACCTAGTGATTCATAGGGATAAGGTAGTACTTCATCCTAAGCCATCTTTTCTTCCTAAGGTGGTTTCAGATTTTCATCTGAATGAAGATATTGTACTACCTTCCTTGTGTCCTCAGCCCAAGCATCATCGGGAACATGCGTTGCATTCCTTAGATGTGGTTCGGGCAATCAGGGTATACCTGAAAGCTACGGAATCATTCCGTAAGACGGATTCACTTTTTGTGATCACGGATGGCCCCAGAAAGGGTTTGCCTGCATCTGCCGCGACCATTGCCAAATGGATTAGACAAACGGTGGTACAGGCTTATTCTATTAAGGGTCAGAGTCCTCCGTTCCCTGTTAGGGCGCACTCCACTCGAGCGCTAAGTACTTCCTGGGCCTTTCGCCATCAGGCGTCAGTGGTCCAGGTATGTAAGGCAGCCACCTGGTCGTCGGTACATACCTTTACAAAATTCTATAAAATTGATGTGACGGCATCGGCGGATGCCTCATTTGGCCGCAAGGTTTTGCAGGCCGCAATTTGAGGAGACCGGTGGTCTACCTCGAGAGTTTTTTTCTGTTTGAAAAAAAAAAATAAAATTTTTCTCTTTTTGTTGAGTCTCATCATTAAGGATGAGCATTGTTAACTTCTAGTTGGCACCGGTTGGGCCTTCTAGATTGGGATTTGATTTTCATTTTCCCACCCTTCATTTGTGATACTGCTCTGGGACGTCCCGAAGGTGCTGTATCACCGAGGACTACGTCTGTCAATGAGCGCTAGAGAAAAATGGATTTTTGTAAAATCTTAACCGTAAAATCCTTTTCTCTTAGCTCATTGACAGACGTAGTCCCCGCCCCTCTGTTTTTTTGAGTTGGGTTGGGTTAAAATCTCTAAAGACTGCTTTTTCACATAACTGATTTGCTGAGGCAGAGAGAGAGAGGATATACCCTCTGGGACTGCCCCTAGGGTGTGGCCAGAGCTTTTTAATTTCCTGTCTAGTCCTGCTCCTGTGGAAGCAACATAACCCGAAGGTGCTGTATCACCGAGGACTACGTCTGTCAATGAGCTAAGAGAAAAGGATTTTACGGTAAGATTTTACAAAAATCCATTTTTATCAGTTTATAGTTACTAAAATAATTGCATTACCATGTTTTATGTACTGTACGAGACAAGATCTAGTGAATGCAGGATCTGGGGTTAGTAACACTTTAATATGAAGTATGACACAGATGAACATGGTTAAAAAAAAAAACTGTGGTTGAGCATGTAAGCTTATTCTATACTTCTATGAACTGGAGAATGAAAGTGTCTTAAAAAAAAAAAAAAAAAAAAAAAGTTCAACTTTTCAAAGAATCAACAAATTTTGCATTTATTGTGAGGCTTACCTAAAAACAATGTTCTTCTCTAAATCCTTAAGGTTTCTTAAGGCTGTCTCTTGGCAACTCGAAGTTTTAGCTCCCTCCATACATTTTATATGAGATTAAGGTCTGGAGACTGGCCAGGCCACTCCATGACCTTAATGTGCTTCTTCTTGAGCCAATCCTTTGTTTCTAATGTTTCCACCTCTGTGCTTGACTTCATAGACCCTTCATTTCATTGTAAGTGGGCAAACTTACAAAATTTGCAGAGGATCAAATAATTTATTTCCCCACAGTAGACTTATTGAGGTCGGCAAGTGGTTAATCAAATGCATGTTCAAATAGCAGCACACATAAAAACTCAATGTGCCTAAAACGTACTGCACACAAGTCACCCAGCCCTAATCCATCTAGAAATCTTCGCATTCATAGTCAATGCAGACTTGCATTGATGTGCACTGGGATTGAATGAAACCTTGGCAAGATTATTTACATAAAGCTGATACAATTTCTATATGCAAAATAAAATGATTTATTTTGATGGCTGTATCTTTTGGTGTCCATCTGTGCACATGTATCCATGCAGTCACATAAAAAAAATGTTTTTGTTTTTTTTTTTTAAATTTATTAGGACTGGTGGCTGTGGAAATGACAGAAAGAAAGACTTGCTTTTGGCGACATCAGAAGGGAACACCAGACACTTACCTCTCAACAATAGAGGCTATTTATTACTTTATGGTGGACTATCACATACAGATTCTAGAGAAGGACTACCATGGTGAATATGACAACCTTCTTTTCTTCTATTCCTTTATGTACAAACTGATTAACAACGCAAAGCATGCTGCTGGAAAGTTATAATAAAGTATTTTTTTTTGGGGGGGGGGGGACCTAATTAGATACTTTTACTTAAGCTGAAGGGATGATGTGACCAAAACTTTGGTTTGGCAGCTTTGCATGCAATTGTTTCTACATGCCAATACTGTCCAGTAAGAATATGGAAAATTCCAATGGAAAGTAAGATTACCAAGATAATTCCTGAGATTTTTGTATCAACAATAAAATCATACTTCTCATTCCTAAGCTGATTAGTGTGTTTTTCTGCTTATATAATTTAACCAAATTGGTTGGTGGATACCAACTGGGAACATTCTGTTGACAATGTTTGGTCACGATATTTTATGCTGTTGTATGGGCTTCAAAGGCCTTTCTTTGATATAGTCCAAATTACAGAAGCTTGCTTCAAATAACTAACCATTCTTGCTGTAAAAGCAACTTTCGTATGTGTTAACATCTGTGTAGAACTGTAGTTTTATTTGGACATGATATACAAAAAGCTATTGCTTGAAGCCCTCGCATATTCACAGTCTTTAGTTTCCAGAAGAAAAGCTTTAGTTCCAGGAGTAAATTATTTTATCTGTTTAGTAAGCTTCAAGGGTGCCAGAGCATGAATAAATAGGATTCACATAATTTATAAAGGAAAGTTTTGTGTAATACTTCAATCAGTCTATTAAGGGTCATTTCTAAATATGGATTTATAAAGTATAATGATTTTGTTAAAATCACTGAATGAAAAAGGGGAACATCCTAATGTGCAAGTACACTAGATAACTGAAAGGTTTTGATTGTATAAGTATTTACTTCCCTTTTATATAAAATGTCTTGAACTCCAGAGAAAACAAATTACATTTACTGTAAGTTCTCCTTCTCACACAAAGGGTTAACTGCTTGTTTTGACTTTCAGATGATTTATACGGTGATATATGTACCTTGCTCTTTATTTCCCTGATGGATGTCATTCTCCTCCACTTTCCTATGCTCTGGGATGTGGGTGGGCCCCTAGCATCCTCCTATACAATGCAGGACTGCAAAATGAGCAGTTAACCTATCAGTGAGATGGGAACCCCCCCCCCCCCCTTCTAAAATCCAGGTTTAAATAGACTTTGGTGTAACCTATTGGAAATTACATTGTAAACTATGTGTAATTATAGGGTTAAATAATAAGTCATTTTAAGTAATAAGTAATAAATAATAAGTAATTTTAAACTCACAAGATACCAGAGACTGGGCAAAGTCTAATGTTTTCTTTGATAATGACAAGGTGCTGAATGTCTTGTAAACGTTCAGAATTCAATCTAATTAAATATTTGTGGCACAATTTAAATATTGCTGTTAACCAATGGTCTCCAACCAACTCAAGAGCTACACCAATTTATCTACACTGTAAGAACATGCAAAATTGCAGAATTCAGAAATACAAAGCCGGTAGAGGCTAACTGCAGAATACTTGAAGCTGTAACTGAAGCCAGAGGTTCTACCAAGTAATCTATCGGAGGGTGGGTTCTTTTACAACCAACAAAGGTTCATTTCAAGCATGCAGAATACATACAATACTCTGGTCCTGATGAAGTAGTAATAATATAGAGCATCTTCAGACAATGGACTGGCTATTCATAAAATCCTCAGTATAATGCCTATACAGTAAGAGAACACAATGAGCCCTATTAGTAAGAGAAGCACTATCCAAGTCTAGAAGATAAGGCATTAAATTTAACCTATTTGTACTAAAACACAAGAGAGGGAAGTACAACCTAGTGCAATAAAACTTTTAATAAATTGCCATAAATCAAAAATATTTGAAGGGGTGTATGAAGTGATTGGCGCTGCCTATATTATATCAGTGGAGGTATAATGTGTAAATAAAGTGTCATCCAAAATCCTGCTACCACATATTATTCGCAAATAAGATTAAATAAATAGTATTACATATACCATATATACACGAAACCAGAGATGTATAGTAACGAAGTAGAACTACTTAAGTACTGTACTTAAGTACCGAAATGCGGTATCTGTACTTTCCTAGAGTAGAATTTTTTTCTCCTACTTCTACTTTTACTTCACTACATTTTTTCGATGATTTCGATACTTCTACTCAAGTATTTTTTTTTGTGCTGCATAGTTACTCGTTACTTTTAAAAAAATTACCACTGCCAGAACAGTAGATGGCAGGTTTCATAAAGCTCAAAAAAAATGTGTATAATGTCATTTGTAAATCAGCGCATAGGAAAATAAAGGCTGTGTATAATAAAAGCTGCTATACCAAATCTTTCCAATAAAAAGAAAATATGAAACAAACAAATAAATGGTGCTACAGCGCTTAAAGTGCATCAAGAAACTACTAACAAACACAGGTTAATCATTTGAATAAATCATTTGAAATAATAAAAACAATATGATGTTCAAACTTTTGACTTATTTCTTTAATAACTACATAACACAGTACTTCTACTTCTACTTTCAGTACTTGAGTAGAAATTTTTTTTCAAAACTACTGGTACTTTTTACTTTTAGTACTTAAGTAGCAAATGTTTTGAAAAAACTACTTGCAATACTTAAGTATAAAAAATGTTGAATACTTTAGTACTTCTACTTAAGTAACTTTTTCTGCGAGCACTTCCACTTCTACTCAAGTAATTTTTTGATCGAGCACTTGTACTTTTACTCAAGTAGAAATTTCGAGTACTTTATACAAGTCTGCACGAAACATATATATCATGTACAAATAGTGCAATAAAGTGGCAAGTGATAAGTAGATGCTAATAATAAATATATCAAAGTGGCTCAAATAAAATGCTAAGTGATGGTACAAAATTACTTACTTTTTCTATGTGTTCTCCGATATTCTTTCCGCCATTTTTAAACGTGTATATATACCATCTCTTATAATATATCCCCTAGTTTTAATCAATTTGACTCCTCTGAAAAGTATATAGGGTTTACATAATCCTATATGTTCTACGTATATGTACTGTACAATATAGACCAGTAACAGTTGATATGCAACCCCCTCCTCCCTGTTTTAGGATGCTTTTTATATTATTTACTAATAGATTAATTTCTATAAGCATCCTTTACATCTTTTTAATATCAGCCATTATAACTTGCTCTCACCCGGTAACTATATATTGACCTTTGCTGAACCTAATACGATTGGCCATACAATTTTTTCATAATTAGCATACTCTTATTCTGCCTAACAGAAGCTACTGAGGAAAGAATTTATTTATTGGCCACACTGTTCCCTCAGATATTAGCATATTTGGAATCTACCCGGCAACAGTAGACAAAGAAAAATCAGCTTTTATGATTGGCAGGGCGGTAACTATTTGCAGCTGCCCGTCCGGTTGCCTGGTAACTACTGTGGATTTATATCAAGCGGAGAAGACGTGGTTTACACTACTCCTGATGACGTCATTGTGACGAAACGCTTTGAGAGCGTAACCACGTCATTTCCGCTTGTTGGTCTGGAACGCACATCCGGCGGTTGGAGCGCACGGCGTTCCGAAAATACACCGCCATACGAGGAAGTTGCAGCTCCTATTGCATACATGCTTGTTGATCTCCTGTTTATGTGAGTACCTGGTTATTATACTTAATAAAGAAACTTTTAATAGCAATACTTCACTATATGAAGCATTCTTCCTTTATATATGACCTGGGATTACCCTATATTACTATTGGAATACTGATGTCCATTGATGTTTATGAGCCTACATTGCACCTCTGAGAAGTGATCTGAGAGGAGGACCACAGCTAAGGCTATCAGGGTCCAGGACCCCTGCCATACGGGAGCGAACCCCACTATTATTTACAAGCTGTCCACCCCTGTAGGTGTACTTAGCTCTGGTAAGTGCGGGCCGTATTGAGAGGGGAGCACCAGATTCCTCGCCCACACACCCACTCCGGATCACCTCAAAGCACCTCCTAATATATATATTTTCTGGACTTTGCACTTATCAATTACTTATGGACTTTTAATTTTTAAATATTAATTTTATCACCTATTGATTTAGCATCAATTTACCCTATCCAAATATTCCTTGAAATTTTCTTGTTGAGCCATAAGTTTGTGGACACAGAGAACCTTCACAAGTGCCACTTAAATATTTTGTTTTTTTAATATTGCACAATATATTTGTGGACTTTGTCATTGCCTACACTTGTCACCTTATCACCAGAATGCTGTAGCTTTGCACTTTATTTGTCTATATTTAATTTATATATTTATATCATTTTTGCAACACCCACCTATACTAAAATTAGAATATTTATTCAATCCTATCCGGCAATTTTGCACCATCACTTAGCACTTTATTTATTTGAGCCACTTTGATATATTTATTATTAGCATCTACCTGTTTATACTTATCACTTGCCACATTATTGCACTATTTGCACATGATATATATGTTTCGTGTATATGTGATACTATTTATTTAATCTTATTTGCGAATAATATGTGGTAGCAGGATTTTGGATGACACTTTATTTACACATTATACCTCCACTGATATAATATAGGCAGTGCCAATCACTTCATACACCCCTTCAAATATTTTTGATTTATGGCAATTTATTAAAAGTTTTATTGCACTAGGTTGTACTTCCCTCTCTTGTGTTTTAGTACAAATAGGTTTAATTTAATGCCTTATCTTCTAGACTTGGATAGTGCTTCTCTTACTATTAGGGCTCATTGTGTTTTCTTACTGTGTAGGCATTATACTGAGGATTTTATGAATAGCCAGTCCATTGTCTGAAGATGCTCTATATTATTACTACTTCATCAGGACCAGAGTATTGTATGTATTCTGCATGCTTCCACTGATATAATATAGGCAGCGGCAATTACTTCATAAACCCCTTCAAATATTTACTATATAGCCCTATTAGGGCTATATAGTAAATCGAAGTGGGCCACAGCCTGATTCTTAATTCTCTTTCCTTAGTGCGGATTCTCTCTCCTTTTTACATAAATCAAAAAAGTTACACTCACATGATTCCAATGTAAAACTGCATCCATGAATCACCACAGAGGGCTGCATTGTGTCTGTAGCAAGCTGCACTACAAACAATCCAACCGAGCGCAGCAGAGTCTCCTGTATGTGTGATGTTTCCACACAGCAGCCCCAACAGGGTGGTCAGAGTAGCGGATGTTTGAGAGACCCACTGTCAGCTACTTAAAAGCAGCTCTGTTTGACAACCGCCAGGACCGAATGAGGAAGACCAGCTCTGATGTGTTCTGTGGTATGGAGGATTGACATATGGGTTGCCTAAGTCACATGACATATTTTGGAGGTGTAGCTTCCTTTCTCAAATGTCATTTAACAATTTTGCAAATAAGGAATTTTTCTTCTCCATTGATGAAGACGATGAGGATTCACTGATGGACATTGATAAGGTGTGCTGATGAGGCGGCACTGATAGGGCTGCACTGATCATCAGGGCACTGATGACCAGTCCTCTGATTATCAGTGTAAACAACCTACTGACAGACTTTCCGCTTATTGGCAATCCTTTCCTCACACAGACACGGCATGTGGGGAAAAGACTGCTGATCGGCAAGTCTGTTTACATGTGGTCAGCTGTGATTGGACACAGCTGATCACAAGGTAAAGGGCCGCTGTGATTGGACTTCTACCTTGATCTGTGATCAGCTGTGTACAAAGAACAAGGGGTGTGCAGGAGGCACATTCTGGGAGAAAGTCAATGGACGCCCTCCTAGAATGAGAGAGTCGCGCTGTAGCCATCTTTCGGCTATAGCGCAATAGTAAAGTGGTAAACAGGCAAACCCAATATGTAAAAGTTACTTCTCTCCAGAAGGATTTTGGTAAAGGAAAAATGTTTTTCCCGCTTATGTTTAAATTCATTGGACACCTTATGAACACTAGGAAAAATTTGAATACATATACCAAAAAGAACAGTTTTAGTGTTAATCTACATAAAAAAAAACCTGTAACATTTTAATTGTTATTCTGTCAAATATCTTTGTGTATTACTATCTTGATGTAGGCTCACAAACTGAACAAATCCAGCCAAGAAATAACAGATTTCCTTTCTAGGAGTTATTCAATCTGAACATTAATGTAATGACCTCACCTTCTTCTCTGTTATCACCTAGAAAATCTTGTTGAATTTTACTCAAAAAAACTTTCCCAGGCTTTACCAAAAAAATTAGACATTGTAAAGTGTGCATACACTATATTACCAAAAGTATTGGGACGCATGCCTTTACACGCACGTGAACTTTAATGACATCCCAGTCTTAATCTGTATGGCTCAATATTGAGTTGGCCCACCCTTTGCAACTATAGCAGCTTCAAATCTTCTGGGAAGGCTGTCCACAAGGTTTAGGAGTGTGTCTCTGGGAATGTTTGGCCATTCTTCCGGAAGCGCATTTGTGGGTATAGGCAATGATGTGGCGGAGAAGGCCTCCGCAGTCTCCGCTCTAATTCATCATGTTCTATCGGGTTGAGGTCAGGAATCTGTGCTGGCCAGTCAAGTCCCTCCACCCCAAACTCACTCATCCATGTCTTTATGGACCTTGCTTTGTGCACTGGTCCAAATCATTTGGTGGGGGGAGATTATGGTGTGAGGTTGTTTTTCAGGGGTTGGGCTTGGCCCCTTAGTTCCAGTGAAGGGAACTCTTAAGGCATCAGCATACCAAGACATTTTGGACAATTTCACACTCCCAACTTTGTGGGAACAGTTTGGGGATGGCCCCTTCTGTTCCAACATTACTGCGCACTAGTGCACAAAGCAAGGTCTATAAAGACATGGATGAGTGAGTTTGGGGTGGAGGAATTTAACTGGCCTGACATCAACCCTATAAAACACCTTTGGGATTACTTGAGGCCCGTACACACGTACCGATTGTCGGCCGTAAATATTCGGCCAACGTCCGATCGGCCGATTGTCGGCTTGTTAGTATGATGCTTCCGACAACCAACTGCGACTTTTCGGCCGAACAAAATCTGGTGTGCAGGCTATAAAATTTTTGTAGGCCAACAAAGAACGGCCGATTGTTCGTCAGTCAGTACAGATTTCGGCTGACAAAAAGCAGATGAGCAAGACTGGGCATGCTCAGAGAAGAAAAAACACACGTAAAGTTAACCATCACATGACATCACTTCTGCAGTCGGTTGTTGTTGGCCGACAAAATTTGTGTGCAGTCTTTAGCACTTTTCAACCTACACGACAGCACTGGACAAAAGACGGCCGATCGTTCGGCCGACAATCTGTGCGTGTGTACGGGGCTTTAGAGTGGAGACTGCAAGCCAGGCATTCTTGTCCACATCAGTACCTGACCTCACATATGCTTCTGGAAAAATGGCCAAACATTCCTATAGACACACTCTTAAACCTTGTGGATAGCCTTCTCAGAAGAGTTGAAGCTGCTATAGCTGCAAAGCGTGGGCCAACTGAATAATGAACCCTACGGACTAAGACTTGGATACCATTAAAGTTCATGTGTGTGTAAAGGCAGGCGTCCCAATTCTTTTGGTAATATAGTGTAGATCAGCAATATACTCATCAAATACTGATTCAGCTCAAGGTGTCTGCTACTTTTGTAACGTATAGTAGAAAGAAGTGGAATGACATAAATGCAAAACTAGTTAAATTCCTCAGATGCTATCGTTCTTCAGACAAATGAAGAAATGGTATAAGACACAGGGACTTTAAATATAAAGTGTTTCAAAGGTTTATTAACTAATCAAATAAAATTTACAATGACTTGTATCCATGAAAAAAAGTTTATATGTATATACAAAGAGTTGCTGTTCATACCAGTACACAATAAGATATAAGGTGTGCAATAGACAGATGATGAAGCCTATAAGCATGTATCCATCAAAAAATTCAAGAAATTTTGTCTTGTAATCATTGTTTAGTGTTTAGACTTATAGAATACTTACATAAGTTATATCCTTAGGACCAAGTATTCAAAGCTGTCCCACCAAACCACAGTAGGTCCTTTAGGATGAAGGGGACTTTATTAGAAAACAGGGTTAGAGACAACGTGGCCTTGAGGCCATCATAATGGGCATCCTTCTCCAAGAGGTGTGTAGACCTATAAGGTCTTACCAGTGTCCAACCCATATAACATGGGCAAAGATGTTCCATCCTTAACGTCGCAAGTACCAGTTATTGTTCTGGGAAATAGACTCTGATTGACAGCCATGTGCCCCCAACCGTTTACAGCAAGACCTTTTATAATGTATGAGAATCGATCTATATCCTCTTTGGTGGTGGATATTAAAAATGCACTCTGGGATTCATTTTGTATTTTGGGAAGGACATTCATCATATTCTTGGCGCACGGATTGATGGACTTTGGCGGATAAATAATCATGATTTTCTCTTACGTCCTCCGACAGTCGCCGCCTCTTCATATTCGTCACTATGGGGTTATTGACCTTTGCTCCGTAGGAGTAGCTAGGCAACAGAATATGTTAATATCAAAGCTTTTAGCATACCCCACCCCTAGGGGGTGGTCCCCTCAGTCAATACCCTCCTGCTTCCTGCATTCCTACCTTATCCTGTGCTGGGATTTCAGTCTCAGCCTCTATTCTCTCTTTGATTTTATTTCAAGTGTTTTCTCTTCTTTACTTAGCTGTTATTTTTTCAGCACTAGTTTAGTTTCTTCGGATGAAGATGATCGTGCGGAGCTAGGTCTCGGGCTGGCCTCCCTGGTTATCCGGGGTTCAGGGCCAGTGGCTTCCCAGCCTGCCATCGAGCGTTCAGCTCAGGTTTCCCTGGCATGTATGAACGACCCATCCCTGTTCACTGCAGGGATGCTGCGGTGAGGTGGCTACCTCACCGGACGCCATTTGCGGTTTCGCACCGCAGTTCCACTGCGTCCTGGCTGCGACTCTCCCTGTCCTAAGTGCAGCGGTTTGATCGCTTGTGCGGGCTCCCCACGCCATCCGGATGGTAAGTGTATTCTGAGACATGCTGTATGCTGTGTGTGACATGCTTGTGCAACATTTTTGGGCATACTGTGCGGCGACCGCTGCTGCGGTCCGCCATTTTTTTATAGCGAGCTATGGTGGCCGGTCCTGTGTGGAAAGAGCGGCGTTTTTGGCGCCAAGCGCCGCCGTTTTGGCGGCGATCGCTCAGGCCTCATGTCAGCGCTGTTCTGTATCTGCCTATGGAGCCTCAGCCAGCGGCCATGTTTGTGTAGCCTTACATAGGCTTCATAGGGGCGGTCAGTCTTGCATCACTTCCTTTTCCTCTGCGACAGCGATCGGTGCAGCAGCCTGTGTGATCTCTCCAGGTTTTACCTTTCCATATTCCTGTATTCCTTGCCTAGTATTCCTATCCCTGTGGGGGTCAGTGTATTCAGTGAGTGCGGTGGGCTACGCTCGCCGCGATCTTAAAGGGGCAGTACTCCTTTTTTTTCTTAAGTCTACTGGGGCATGGATTCTCAGGAAAGCAAGTTTCCCCCCACCTTGGTAGGGGGCCAAGGGGCTGCTGCTTCCCCCGAGGGGGCTGATCTGGCTACTATTGTGGCTAACTTAGCTGCTCAGGTGCAGATGCTGGTGGCTGATCGATCCACAAAAAGGCCCAGAGTGTCACTTTCCTCTGATTCAGAGGGCGATGGGGATGCTATGGCTGGAGTGCCCTTCTCAGGGTCTCGCTCATCTCTAGACCTTGCAGGGTCTGAAGGGGAGGCTGAGGTGGAAGGGGTTGATGTTTCTCCCCCTGGCTCGTCTGAAGAGCTTGCACTCATGGATGAGTTGGTTGCTTCTATCAAGCAAACACTGCATTTGGAGGATGAACCATGTCCTCCTGTTTTGATGTCCTCTTACGGGACGCAAAGAAAGCGCAAAACGTCGCAGGTTTTTCCTTGCTCTACGGAATTTCAGCGCGCTGTTGATGAGCAATGGCGCAATTTGAAGAAGCCTTTTGCTGTGCCGAGTAGGTTTAAGCTGCGTTATCCTTTTACTCCCGCCACTGATGAGCGTTGGTGTGTGTGGATCACGCGGTGGCGATTTTGAATAAATCCACTGCGATTCCTGCTGAGGATACCCCGGCTTTCCGGGACCCTACGGACAGGAGATTGGAGTCTCTGGCCCGTCACTCTTATACGGTTGCGGGCTCTATGCTGAAGCCGATTTTTGCTTCCATTATGGCAGCCCAGGCTATTGCAGATTGGACGCAGGTGCTCAGGCGCACCCTGGTGGCTGACTCTGCCCCGCCGTCAACATTGGCTATGGTGGATCAGATTCATCAGGGTGTCATGTATTTGTGTGATGCGGACTTGGATTTGGTCCCTTTTGGCTGCGCGTCTCCAAAGTGTGGCGGTGTTGAACCGTCGCCTGATATGGCTGAAATGTTGGTCTGTTGGTCTGTTGACCAATCTTCTCGCAAGACTTTAGCTAATTTGCCCTACGCGGGCTCTCGCCTTTTTGGCGAATCTTTGGATACTCTGATAAAGGGTATTTCTGGGGGTAAGAGCACTCTCTTGCCCCAGACTCACAAGACTAAGTTTGTTCGCGGTAAGAAGAATACCTCGTTTAGACCCTCTCAGGGGTCCTTTCGTGCCTTTCGGTCGCACTATAAGGGCAAGCCCTTCAAGGGCCAAGGCTCCCAGAACAAGCCGTGGACAGGTAGGCAGAAGTCCGGCCAGTCCGGGTCCACTGCCCATAACAATGCGGCCTGAAGGGGCGCCCTCACCCAGTTCTGGGGTGGGGGGACGTTTGCTAGGTTTTCTTCAACCCTGGCTGGCCCGCATTCGGGACAGGTGGGTTTAGGAAATCGTTCGATCTGGATACAAGATCGAGTTTCTATCTCGGCCGGCGAGCAGATTTTTTCCCTCAAATCTTCAGCTGTCTCCTGAGCGCTTGCGGGATCTGCACCTGGCGGTGCGGGACCTGCGGGCTCAGGGAGTGGTGGTTCCGGTGCCTCATCGGGACAGATTTCGGGGGTTCTATTCCAATCTGTTCACTGTGCCCAGAAAGGAGGGCAAGGTACGTCCGATTCTGGACTTGAAAGCTCTGAACCGCTTTGTGCGGGTTCGCAAGTTCCGCATGGAATCCCTGCGATCAGTGGTGGCTGCCCTGGTTCCGGGGGAATTCATGGCGTCCATCGATCTGAAGGATGCATATCTTCACATCCCCATTTTCAAGGGTCACCAGAGGTACCTTCGATTCGCTATTGCGGAGGATCACGCTTCGGCTCCGCGGGTTTTCACCAAGGTGCTTGCGCCGGTTCTGGCTTTATTGAGAACCCAGGGCATCTCGGTCCTGGGGTATCTGGACGACATTCTGGTTCGGTCTGTGACCAGTCAGGGTCTGGTGAACGACCTGTCCGTCACGATGCAGACTCTACAGGAGTTTGGTTGGACGATAAATTTTCCGAAATCGACGCTGTGTCCGTCGGTTCGTCTTCCCTACCTGGGAATGATCCTGGACTCTGTTCAGGTGAAGGTCTTCCTGCCGGAAGACAAGCTCAGGAAGCTTCAGGAAGAAGTCAGGTCCCTCAGGGACATTCAGTGCTCGTCCCTCCGGACGTGCATGAGGTGTCTGGGATTGATGGTCTCGGCTTTCGAGGCGATTCCCTTCGCCCAGTTTCACACGCGGGGTCTCCAAAGGGAGATTCTGACCAGGTGGGACGGGCGACCGCAATCTCTGGATCTCCAGATTTCATTGAGCCATCGCACCAGAAGGGACCTTCTGTGGTGGCTCCAGTCCCCGGCGGTGTCGGGGGGCAAGTCCTTTCGCCCTTTCTCGTGGACGGTGATCACCACGGATGCCAGCCTGTCGGGCTGGGGTGGTGTTCTGGGCGTTCTGTCCGCCCAGGGTACTTGGTCGGAGGAGGAATCCTCCCTTCCGATCAACATTCTGGAATTGCGAGCGATAAATCTCTGCCTTCGGCGTTGGACGGACAGGCTGCAGGGCCGTCCGGTTCGGGTGCAGACGGACAATGCTACAGCGGTGGCCTACATCAACCACCAAGGGGGCACCAGGAGTGCCCGAGTGGCTCGGGAAGTGGCCGACATTCTGTCTTGGGCCGAGACGCACGTCCCGGCGATAACGGCGGTTCACATTCCGGGGATGGAGAACTGGCAGGCGGATTATCTGAGTCGCCAGGCCCTGGACCAGGGGGAATGGTCCCTTCACCCGGATGTCTTCCAGATGTTGTGCGCGAAGTGGGGCTCACCAGATGTGGACCTGTTCGTGTCTCGTCTAAACAACAAGGTGGTAAGGTTCGTGGCAAGGACGCGCGATCCTCGGGCAGGCGCGCCGGACGCGTTAGTGGCTCCCTGGCATCAGTATCGTCTGATGTATGCCTTTCCACCGATTCAGCTACTATCCAGGTTCCTTCGCAGGTTGGCCTCGGAACCGCACACGGTGATTCTGGTGGCGCCAGACTGGCCTCGCCGGTCTTGGTACGCAGATCTCGTGAATCTGGCGGTCGACGCTCCGTGGCGTCTGCCTCTTCAAGAAGATCTCCTGTCTCAAGGGCCGATATTCCATCCTGCTTTACAGTCGCTGGCTTTGACAGCCTGGCTGTTGAAACCGAGATCCTGAAGGATATGGGTCTCTCCCCTGAGGTCATTCACACTTTGATCAAGGCTAGAAAGACCTCTTCGGGGAAGGTTTACTACCGTACTTGGAAGGCCTATTTTGCTTGGTGTGAGTCCAGGGGGTATTCCCCTCGCTCATACTCGGCATCAAGAGTGTTGGCTTTCCTTCAAACGGGCGTGGACCAGCGTTTGGCGTTGGCCACGATTAAGGGTCAGATTTTTGCGCTGGCCGTTCTCTTTCAATGCCCTGTGGCGTCTAATTCTTTGGTTAGCACCTTTGTTCAAGGGGTGCGGCATCTGGTCCCTCCTAGGAGGGAGCCTTTACCTCCATGGGACTTGAACCTTGTTCTGTCCGTGTTGCAACATGCTCCCTTTGAAAAGATCAGGGAGATCTCGTTGTCTATGTTGTCCAAGAAGGTCGCCTTTTTGGTGGCGATCACTTCGGCTCGCAGAGTGTCGAAGCTGGCAGCTTTGACCTGCAGATCTCCGTATTTGGTGGTTCACTTGGATAAGGTGGTCTTGCGACCTAACCCGTCTTTCCTTCCGAAAAGGATTTCGGAATTTCACCTCAATGAGGACATTGTCTTGCCTTCGCTTTGCGCGAAGCCTAAACATCCAAAGGAGGTGGCTTTGCATTCCTTGGATGTTGTTCGGGCGATCAGGGTTTACCTGTCATCGACTGAATCCTTTCACAAGATGGATTCTCTATTTGTCCTTCCAGAGGGGCCTCGGAAGAGCATGGCGGCGTCGGCTTCTACCATCGCCAAATGGATTAGACAGGCCATTGAACAGGCCTATGCTTTGAAGGGAAAAGTTCCCCCCATGCCTGTGAAGGCGCACTCTACCAGATCTCCGAGTACGTCTTGGGCCTGTCATCATCGGGCTTCTGTGGCCCAGGTGTGTAAGGCGGCGACTTGGTCGTCCGTTCACACCTTCTCAAAATTCTACAAAGTGGATGTTCAGGCATCGGCAGATGCTTCCTTTGGCCGCAAGGTTCTTAGTGCGGCAGTGCCTTAGGGTTCCTTGTTTTTTTGGACCCTTGGCTGTTGGGATGTTTTTATCCCTAGGTTATTTGTTTTCCTGGGTTGTTGCTCCTGTTGAGCAAGTTTTTTTTCATGTTGCCCAGTTGGTTTCCTTCCTTTGGTAAGGTTCCTTTTTTTCTGATGTGGGTACTGCGTTGCCTTGGGCGCGGCTGCGATTTTTTCCCACCCCTCATGTCTACACTGCTTTGGGACGTCCCCATAGTGACGAATATGAAGAGGCGGCGACTGTCGGAGGACGTAAGAGAAAACGGAATTTTTGTAAAATCTTACCTGTAAAATTCCTTTCTCTGAGTCCTCCGACAGTCGCCGCCCCTCTTTTGGGGTTTGTTTATGTACTCTACTGCTATGCTACTGAAACTGAGGTAGGAATGCAGGAAGCAGGAGGGTATTGACTGAGGGGACCACCCCCTAGGGGTGGGGTATGCTAAAAGCTTTGATATTAACATATTCTGTTACCTAGCTACTCCTACGGAGCAAAGGTCAATAACCCCATAGTGACGAATATGAAGAGGCGGCGACTGTCGGAGGACTCAGAGAAAGGAATTTTACAGGTAAGATTTTACAAAAATTCTGTTTTTTTTTCTCAGAAATATTGAGCACCAATATGTAGAGAAATGTTTTTGGAGATTCATACTATTATCTGTGTGAATCATTTCAGAGTGTTGACACTGATTTTTGGGTTTCAGCACGACACCTTGGGTGATTCATTTAATTTTTTTTTTTTTCGAAGATAGGTCCTTTTGGCTCTGAGGAAGAGGTTAAGTCCCTCGAAACACCTTAGCCATCTGGATCCATGTTTTCCCTCTGAGATGTGACGTATTGGAGTTTAGGTTCAGGAAGTCTGACAAGCTTGTACTAGTAATGCACCCTTTTGTTTGTTTTTTGAATAACTTATTAAAGGTTTTTCATAACATTGAGTTCTGCTGCTTTTCTTTTTGCACTAGTTGGAAGGTGAGCGTGAAGAATAATAATTTGTTTTTTAAAAAATATATTTTAGTTTATATTTCTTTATTTCCATTATTTTCTCAGTGCAGCTTGAAAATACTTGTTTTTTTACACCACTTCTTCTTAGTGTGACATAAGGTATTTATTTAATATATTTGTTTTATGAGCCCTGCGCTTGTATTTTTTGGTGTAAGGATTTCAACTCGAAAAATAAGCCACTAGCTTTCTCTAACATTTTTGTTATTTGTATAATCAAGTTTTCTCTATCGTTCATTGACAGACACAGCTCCTAATTCTTCTGAACCATTGTGTTATACTGCCCCCTACAGGAGTAGGACACTAGGCAGGAAAAAGCATGACTACGCCTATGGGCAGTCCCAGGGGGTATACACCCACTCTCAGCTATAGGCACTGCCTAGTCAGGTATAAGGTCCTAGTTCCTTGCTGGGATCTCTTTTCCTGGCAATTTTTTCTTTTAAATTTTTTTTTTTTTCTATTTTTGTTATTTTGTCCCTTTGAGAATCTACAATCAATTGCCAGACTGGGCGACAGACTGGATAATCTAGATACAGAGGGCCCCCCTATTCTGGCCAGCAAGCGTGTGCAGCTCCGCGACATAGCCCCACTGGACAGGGGCTGGCCTGCGAGTTAAATGTCTCTCTAGGGCGCATGCAACCTGACCTTGGCCTGAGTCGCAGCATTTCCCCTGGCTGACCGCACCCACATTACGATGGAGCGGTGGTCTGTCCATAGCAGTGCCCACCCTGTTCCTGGTATGGTAAGTAGCTGTCCCTCTCTACTCCTGGAGGGTTTTGGGGTAGACGTGGGCCTTTTTCTCAGATGGTGGGACCCCCAGCTTCCCCTCCTCCCCCACCCAACAGCCTCTCTAAAATTTCACTGGTCACTGTGGGTCTTTTGCCCCCCCCCCCTCCCTCGGTGAGCTGGCTGTTGCCACGTGCCCTTAAGGGGGGCTACTTGGAGTTGCTGCTGGCCAGGCTGCTGACCCGGTTTTCCTGGTGAGCAACGGTGGATTGAGAAGAATTCCCTGCCACCCAGGGGGTTGCTGACTAGGGCGGGGATGTCCTCTGGACGTTATTTGGCTGGGCGATCGGATAGCTTAGCATTTGCGGGTATGCACCTCAGGCAGCCGGATCTGGTCGAAAATTTAGACAGCGGATTTGCGGCCTAAGAGTCGGAAACAACGTGAGGCAGCCCTTGTGAGGATGGCTGAAGCCACTGCCTCCCGTTTGGGCATCCACCCTCCCCTCCGCTGCCCCTGAGTGGTCGGCTCCACTGGGGCTCGCGTCCAAGCGGCTGGGTGCCCACAAAAATTTAGGCTGCGACCTACTAGACCATGCGGCTAAGTCGGGTGCCTCCATTGGGGAGGCGGCCCCAGTGCGTTTAGCTGAAGCCCCCACTCTTCCTTTAGGCATCTGCCAGGCTGGGATCTGTGCACTTGCTGAGCCTCCACAATAATTTAGGCCGCGGTTTGCGGTGTGCCAGGCCATGTGGTCAGCTTGGCGCCTCCCTTGGAAGAGGTGGCGCTGTGGGGGCGCTTCATTTTTTTTTTTTTTAATTTAATCATTTTTATTTATTTTGCAATCAAAATTTAACAAAAAACAAAATATACATTTTCCATGAAACAGTTACCCTTTATACAGAAATGATCATGAAAAAGGAGACAAACAAATCAAGAGATAAAAAAAATCAAAATGACACCATGTGTTTGCCTACAATATTTTAAATGTTGTGCTACAGTTGGGCTTGCAGGGAGAAATGTGGATAAAAACCCACATCATGATAAGTGAAAAAAATGTGAATATTAACCACTTAAGCCCCGGAAGATTTTACCCCCTTCCTGACCACACCCTATTTTGCGATTCGGCACTGCGTGACTTTAACGGACAATTGCGCGATCGTGCGACGCTGTACCTAAACAAATTTGACGTCCTTTTTTTTCCCACAAACAGAGCTTTCTTTTGGTGGTATTTGATCACCTGTGCGATTTTTTGATCATGCGCTATAAACAAAAAAAGAGTGACAATTTTGCAAAAATAACAATATTTTTCACATTTTTTTATATGAAATTCCCCAAAAAAAATGTAAAAATCAAAATTTTTTAACATTTTTGGCCAATTTGTTTTCTGCTACATATGTTTGGTAAAAAAAATCGCAATAAGCGTATTTTGTTTGGTTTGCGCAAAAGTTATTGCGTTTACTAACTAAGGGAAAGATTTTTGTCATTTTTGTTTTTTTTTTTTAACGAGTAATGACGGCGATCTGCGATTTTTTTTTTTTTTTTTTTTTTTTTTTTTTTGAGGGACTGCGACATTGCAGCACACAGATCGGACCCTTGACTGACATTTTTGACACTTTAGGGGGTACCAGTGACATTACTACAGTAATCAGTGCTATACATATGCACTGTTACTGTAAAAATTACACTGGCAGGGAAGGGGTTAACTTTATTGGAGAAGGAGGGGTTAAGTGTGTCCCTAGGGGCGTGCTTCTAACTGTTATGGCATGTGGCTTGTTGTGTAACTACAGAGATATACGATCCTGCATAGCAGGGCCGTATGATCTCTGCACTTACACAAGGGAGAATGACAGGCTGCTTTGTTTACATTAGCCACCTGCCTTTCTCCCTCTGTAACGGACGATCGCGAGTGACCAGCGGACATCGGGTCCGTTGGGCACACGCGCGGGGGTGTCCGTGAACGAGCGGGGGCGGGAGCGCGCCGGCGGCGGCACGCGCTCGCCCCCTATTGGCTCGCAGGCGAATGACATACCCATACGTCACTTTGACTGCACGGGGCTGACCACCACAGTATATGTACTTGCGGCTGTCGGCAATCTGTTAAACATCGTGATAGGGGGAAAAAAAAAAAGGGTGTTCAAACCGTATGATACACATTGTGATATCCTCCTCGTGTCAAAAAATATTAAAAATGCAAATTCAAAATTAATACAACGTGATAAGAATACAAACTCCCTAAGTGGAAAAAAAACCTTATTTAATTGCGGTGTGAGAAATCATTGAAGAGAGAGAGAAAAAAAAAAGGGATAGAGAATTTTCCCATAATAAGTCTCCTATCATTGTCATCCGAGTTAGAAAGGCACTCATCGTGCCTATCTCTGTGCCTTGGAAGAATGCCTATTATAGTTTAACCCCAAAGAAAAAAAAAACAGTTCAAAATAGGGCCTCCAGGGTAGCCCAGTACAAAAATCTAGTGCACTCCATGAGGAGCCACATTAAATTGCTTCCAATTGTTAAGCCTCTGTACCAGTGAAATTCACCCAGGGCCTCCATCGGTCTCTAGTCTGGTCCTCCCAGTTCTTTAAAGTGGCAGTTAACTCCTCCATCTTATAAATCTCATTAACTTTTGAGTACCATAATCTACTTCCCGGAGGTTGAGTTTGTCTCCACATGGCTGGAATACATGCCTTTGCAGCATTGAGAAGTCGGAGTGTCAAGGACATCTTATATCTGCGGATTGAACTTCTCGTGAGGTGGAGGAGACAATACGCTGGATCGTCTCCCACCTTGACTGCAGTCAATTGCTTAATGACTGCCGCAACCTCCGGTATCAAGCACTTCTCACTTCCAGCACTCGCTCTAATAGCGCAACTCACCTACCACTCCATTATATCACCACTGGCTTTACCAACCACGGATGTTAGTCCCCTCCGCAAGGGGATGTCACATTAAAAGTTTTTTTCATCTTAAGTTTATTCACTTACCTTGCACTTTGGCACTGACCACCGGTTGATGGTCATAATTTCAATATATACCCGTTAATTTGCACATAGACGGTACAATACACTCATTAATATGTACCGTGGATAATATTATATTATTATTTGTTTTTTTGCACTGTTTGCACCCTGTACCTGTTGTTTTAAAGCACACAGCACCTTATATACCATATAAACACGTTTTTAGCACATATATGGATATTATATGAGCACAGTGCACTTTCTTTTGTGAGACCACACACACCATTGAATTTGTTGTACAAGGTGGTAGCACCCCATACCAACACCCCCTGACCCACACAACATGTTTATTTGTTAACCATTCCATTGTAGATTTTGCTTTATGTTTTGGATCATTGTCTTGTTGAAAGACAAATCTCCGTCCCAGTCTCAGGTCTTTTGCAGACTCCATCAGGTTTTCTTCCAGAATGGTCCTGTATTTGGCTCCATCCATTTTCCCATCAATTTTAACCATCTTCCCTGTCCCTGCTGAAGAAAAGCAGGCCCAAACCATGATGCTGCCACCACCATGTTTGACAGTGGGGATGGTGTGTTCAGGGTGATGAGGTGTGTTGCTTTTACGCCAAACATAACGTTTTGCATTGTTGCCAAAAAGTTTGATTTTGGTTTCATCTGACCAGAGCACCTTCTTCCACATGTTTGGTGTGTCTCCCAGGTGGCTTGTGGCAAACTTTAAACGACACTTTTTATGGATATCTTTAAGAAATGGCTTTCTTCTTGCCACTCTTCCATAAAGGCCAGATTTGTGCAGTATACGACTGATTGTTGTCCTATGGACAGAGTCTCCCACCTCAGCTGTAGATCTCTGCAGTTCATCCAGAGTGATCATGGGCCTCTTGGCTGCATCTCTGATCAGTCTTCTCCTTGTATAAGCTGAAAGTTTAGAGGGACGGCCAGGCCTTCGTAGATTTGCAGTGGTCTAATACTCCTTCCATTTCAATATTATCACTTGCACAGTGCTCCTTGGGATGTTTAAAGCTTGGGAAATCTTTTTGTATCCAAATCCGGCTTTAAACTTCTCCGCAACAGTATCTCGGACCTGCCTGGTGTGTTCCTTGTTCTTCATGATGCTCTCTGCGCTTTAAACGGACCTCTGAGACTATCACAGTGCAGGTGCATTTATACAGAGACTTGATTACACACAGGTGGATTCTATTTATCATCATTAGTCATTTAGGTCAACATTGGATCATTCAGAGATCCTCACTGAACTTCTGGAGAGAGTTTGCTGCACTGAAAGTAAAGGGGCTGAATAATTTTGCACGCCCAATTTTTCATTTTTTTTATTTTTTAACAAAGTTTGAAATTTCCAATAAATTTTGTTCCACTTCATGATTGTGTCCCACTTGTTGTTGATTCTTCACAAAAAATTACAGTTTTATATCTTTATGTTTGAAGCCTGAAATGTGGCAAAAGGTTGCAAAGTTCAAGGGGGCCGAATACTTTCACAAGGCACTGTATCTCCAGACCCACCCATCGCATAGAGGCCAAATTACAATGCCAGTCCAAGACACGGACAAGGGGCGAGGCACAGTAATATCGGAGCATGTCCGGAAGGCCTACTCCCCCCTTTGATTTTGGAAGGGACAGGACTTGAAGCCTGATCCTAGGAGATCTGGAGGCCCATATAAAAGCACAAAACATTTTCCGGATCTGTTGAAAAAAAGACATAGGGACAGCAATCGGTAATGCCTGTAATAAATACAGTAATCTGGGCAAGATGTTAATCTTAAGCGCGCTACAGCGTCCAAACCATGTCAGGGTTAATGATTGCCATATATGAAGGTCTCTCTTCACAATCCCCAACATAGGGATATGATTCTTCCTAAATAAATCAGCTGGTTCAGCTGTAATCTGGATCCCCAGGTAAGCTAACGATCCCTCAGCCCAATGAAATGGGAATGAGACTCGTAAAAGCATGTTCCTCCTGAAATTATGTTGATATATTGAGTACTGCCGATTTCGTGAGATTAATCTTGTAATTAGAGAGGATGCCATATTTGTTAATAGCAGCTAAGATGTTTGGAAGTGTTATTATCGGGTTGGTGACGAAAAACACAAGGTCGTCCGCAAAAGTGGCCACCTTGTGCTGATCGCCAGCAACCCGAATGCCTGAAACATCGATAAATCGACGTATTGAGCACAAAAAGGGTTCCAACGTTAAAATAAATATAAGAGGTAATAGTGGGCATCCCTGCCGGGTGCCATTCGAGATTGGAAAGTAATCCAAGCACCATTCCTTTACTCGTACCGCTGCCGATGGTCTAGAGTATAGGGCCTGGATGAATTGCTGCATCCATGGTCCCAGGCCTATATATGACAGGGTGGCTCGAATAAAGCTCCAGGCCACCCTGTCAAAAGCCTTCTCCGCTTCCGTAGATAATAATACCATGGGAGTATGTGAAACCCGTTCTTCGTGTACCAGATCAATAGCCCTTATAGTGTTATCTCTTGCCTCGTGATGCGGCACAAACCCCACCTGGTCGAAATGCACCAGGCGGGGGATGTGTGGCACTAGACGATTCGCAAGGATCTTTGTAAACAATTTGGTATCGCAATTTAAAAGGGAAATAGGCCTATAGCTGCCGCAGAGCTGAGGGTCTACTCTTTCCCCTCTTTATGATTAAGGGCTATATAAGCCCTCAAAGAGTCAATAGGAACTCTCCTACTTTATTAAAATGCTCCAGAAGGGGTTTACCTAAATATGCCAGAAATTGCTGGTAATATGGCAAAGAAAGCCCATCTGGTCCAGGGGCCTTTATGGGTTTTAGATTGTGAGAGGGCAGATGATAATTCCTCAATAGTAATTGCCCCTTCCAAGGTAGATGCCTGCTCCGCTGTAAGGGTGGGCATTCCTGATTCTCGGAGGTAGATCTCTGATAATTCCCTCTCCTCGCTAGGGGAAGTTATTCTCTCAGGGGTTGTTATGTTAAAAAAGAATGATAAAATGAATAGAACTCATCCGAAATAGCAGACGAGGTATGAACCTCTTGTCCACCAGGCGTTTGTATATGAGATATATGTGTTCTCTTTCTCGGGCCCCTTAAAGCCCGTGCAAGCATCGCACCTGGTTTATTTGAAAATTCATAGTAGTGTCTCCTAGCCCATGCCATACCTCTAATCGTCTTTGAAACCGGAGGCGATTTAATTCTTCTCTGGCTTGAGTTAAGGGGACAAGTTTTTCCGCAGCTAGGGATTGCTTGTGTTGTTTACTAAGAGATTCTATCCGTGAGAAGAGGGCTGTCAATCTACTTTCCTGTTCCCTTTTACGTCGAGCTCCTATTCGCATAAGGACCCCACGAATTACACATTTATGCGCCTCCCAGATTACAGATGGGGATAGTGAGCCATCCATATTATCTTTAAAATAATTAGAAATTGCAGACTCTATCTCCACCCTGACTTCCGGGAACTGGAGTAATGACTCATTGAGCCTCCAAGTACATGGTTTCCATGCAATAACTACGTGGACAGGAGTGTGGTCTAATATAGAAAATGAATCGATATGCGAGGAGATAACCAAGGGGAGATCACTTTGAGGGAGTAAATTGCGTACTATTCGAGTGTAGACATTGTGGGTCGGAGAGTAGTAGGTATAATCTCGCTCACCTGGGTGCATTAGTCGCCAAGGGTCAGTCAGGTCAAGGAGAGACAGTTCCCGCTGCAGTCGGCGTAACCGGGTATGGGAAATACATGAACTTCCCCTGGAAGAATCCAGGAGGGGTTCAGGTATAAAATTAAAGTCTCCACCCATCACAAGGTGCCCTTCTCGAAACCCCAAAACTACCGGAATCAATTGCTGTAAGAAAGATATATGATCTGAGTTAGGCAGATAAACATTTAATAAAGTTACTGTTGTCTGACCAACCCTTCCCTTAAAGTGGAGTTCCACCCATTTTTAATAAATTGGATTACATAGATGTATGTAATCCCCTTTAAAATGACTTTTACCAATGGAAAGTTTTTTTTTTTTTTGCTAGTAAATACCTTATTTTCTGCTTTATTTATCCTCTTCTCACTTCCGGGTCCGGTCGGCGATTATGTCATTCGGCGATTCGCAGTGTGTGCTGGGATGTATATCAGGGCATGAAATCTCCCATTATTACACAGGAGATAAGCTGCACTGCGTGCTCTGCCCCGCCTCCTCTCAGTGAGCTGTATGTATTGTATTGAGGCCGTGCTCTGCCCTGCCTCCTCTCAGTGAGGATAAAATGCTTTCAGTCCTCGCTCACTGAGCGGCGATGGTGTTCCCTTTTCTGCTTACTTTGACAACATTGTCACAAAACAGTAGGGTTGTCCAAAATGCAGTGGTTCCCAAGCGCTTTTTGCTTGCGGTGTCCTTATGAGGATTAACTGCGGTAAAGGTGGACAGCCCCACCTGTAGTGGACTCGTCAGTTTCCAGGTTAAATTAAACTACCTTCATTCCAGTTGAGGAGTCCCCGGCCTTTAAATATCCAGCTGATAGGAGGGCAGAGGCTCTGGCCCGCCATATTTTCGCTGTGGCTGGTTCGGCACTTAGGCCGGTATTTACTATTGTCCTGTTGTCGCAAGCTCTGCTTGAGTAGGCTAACCTTTTACGCCGGGACCTGAAGGGGAAACAGCTTCCTTCTGTCTTGCGGATCAGTTAGTGCAGGGGCTACAGTTTATCTGGGATGCCTCTTGGATGCAGCTCCTTTGCTTTCTGAGCTGTCTGTATCAGCAGTGGTCTTTCCGCGTATTCTTTGGCTGAAATACTGGTCTGCGGACCAGACTTCTAAGAAGCCCTTATCTGATCTCCCCCTTGTAGGAGATTGCCTGTTTGGAGCTTCCTTGGAGGACATTGTTAAGGGTCTCACGGGGGGGAAGAGTACTCTTCTTCCGCAGGCTACCAATGGCAAGGAGCCCTCATCATAGATGTGGGCCATTCTCCTTGGCTTAGAAGAGGTTTTTTGTCCCTCAGGGTCTCAAGACAAGGGATTAAAAGTCAGGGCCTCCCCCGGTGGTTCCAAGAGGACCTGATCTGGCAAGCCACGAGCGGGCTCTTTCAGACCTGCGGACAAGGCTGCCTCTGCTTAAAGTGGCGCCCTCACCTGTATCTGGGGTGGGGGGACATCTTCACTGGTTTCAGGATCCACGGACCTCCTTCATATAGGACACATGGGTCCAAAAAGTTATTTGGTCAGGCTACGAGATTGAGTTCGGTCTTATCCTCTGGAAAGGTTCTTCCCTTCCAACCTGCACTTGTCCTAATATCACTTACGGGTCTTTTTGGGGTAGTGCAAAACTTTTTCCTTCAAGGGTTGGTTGTTCTGGTTCCGATTTCAGAAAGTTTTCAGGGTTTTTTTTCTGCTCAAACCTCTTTACAGTTCCCAGGAAGGAAGGCAAGGTACGTCCAATTCTTGACCTCAAGGCGCTAAACTGCTGGTGCAAGTACTGAAGTTCAGAGGTACAGAGGTCCTGTGAGAAGAAATCCCAGACGTAGGGACGCCACTACCGTCTATTCACACGGTAGTGGCGTCCGTACATTTGGGATTTCTTCTCTCTTCTATTGATATCAAGGACGCCTAATTGCACATTATAATATGTGCCGGTCACCAACGCTTCCTCCTTTTTGCCGCGATGGAGTTCGGTTGGATTCTAAACCTTTAGGAGTCTGCTTTGGTTCTGTCCATAAAAAAAAAATTGACTATCTGGGTCTGACTCTGGACTTGGCCCCAGAGTGTTTCTTCTTCTTGAAAAATTCCAGACATTGTAGGAGGCAATTCAGCTTCTGTTCAGGGATTGTATGCTGGTGATGGACCTAATGGTGTCCACCGTCGAGGCAGTCCGTTAGCACAGTTCCATACAAGATCTCTGATACAGACCGTGGTGATCCACGGTCTCTAGGGGTGGCTTCATTCTCTGGCTCTTTGACAGGGAATATCCTTTCTCCCCCTGTACTGAACAGTTGTCACCATGGATGCCAGCCTGTCCGAGTGGGGAGGCGTCCTCAGCACAGATGTTCTCAGGGGGTCTGGACCCTGGCAGAGTCCAGGCTACCAGTTAATGTTCTGGAACTCGGAGCGATCAGCCTTTGTCTTGCTCATTGGACAATTCGTCTTCAGGGGTGTCCTGTACAAATTCATTTGAACAATGCCACGGTTTTGGTCTATGTCAATCGCCAAGGGGACACAAGTAGTGTCCTGGTGGCTCTGTAAGTAGCTGGCATTGAACACCAGATGCTGAAGGAGTCTGTGATTCTTACGCTGTTTAAAGCTAAGAATTCTACTTCTAGGAAGTTCTACCATCGTACATGGAAGACGTACATTGTGTGATGAGTCTTGGGGTTCATCCTCGCTCCTTCTCAGTAGATCCGATCTTAACCTTCCTTTAATGGGGGGTTGAACAGAAATTGGCCTTGAGTACCATCAAGGGCCAGGGTGGTCTTTTTCCAGCGACCTTTGGCCTCACACTCCCTGGTGCGCTCCTTTCTTCAGGGTGTCTGACCTTTAGTTCCTTCAGTGCAAGCTCCATTGCTGCCATGGGATCTTAATGTGGTGCTTTCAGCTCTACAGAAGCCTCCTTTTGAAGATATTTGGGAGGTTTCCCTGCTTGTGCTGCTCAGAAGGTGGCATTTTTTGTGGCTATTACCTCTGCGCGCAGGGTGTATGAACTGGCAGTGTTATCCTGTTCACCTTATTGGTGATTTACAAGGATAAGGTTGTGCTTCGCCCCTGTCCGTCATTCCTTCCTAAGGTGGTCCCTGACTGTCATTTGAATGAAGACATTGTGTTACCTTCCCTGTGTCCCAGGCTAAACATCCAAAGGAAATGACCTTGCATGCCTTGGATGTTGTCCGGGCAATTAGGGTGTACCTAGCAGCTAAGGAGTCTTTTAGGAAGTCAGACTCTCTACTTGGGCTCACGAACGGACCTCACAAAGGGTTATCCGCTTCTTCTGCGACCATTTCCAGATGGGTCAGACAGACGGTAGTTCAGGCCTATTGCATCAGGGGTCAGGTTCTCCTTTTCCCTGTCAAGGAGCACTCTACTAGGGCGCGCTTAGTGTCTCCTGGGCTTTCCGTCATCAAGCGTTAGTGAAGCAGGTTTGCAAGGAGGCCACCTGGTTGTCGGTGCACACTTCTACAAAACTTTTATAAAGTGGATGTGTTGGCATCTGCGGATGCTTCTTTTGGCCGCAAGGTTTTGCTGGCTGCTGTTCAGAGGACCTGGTCCTCTTTGAGGGTGTGTTTTTTTTAGGTGAGCTCCAGTTGTTTATGGGTGAGCTCCATGCCACTTTGTTGGCTATGGTTAGCCCTGGGAAATTTTTTTTTTCTCACCTCTCATGTATCACACTGCTTTGGGACGTCCCAATGGTTAAGAAGAATCAGGAGCTGTGTCCGTCAATGAACGAAAGAGAAAATGGGATTTTTGACTTGATGTTTATTGACGGACACAGCACCCACCCCTCTGTGAAGTTAGTGTTCTTCTGACACTGCTTGTAACAAAACTGAGTGCCTATAGCTGAGAGTGGGGGTTTACCCTCTGGGACTGCCCATAGGCGTAGTCAAGCTTTATCCTGCCTAGTGTCCCACTCCTGTAGGGGGCAGTATAGCCCAATGGTTAAGAAGAATCAGGAGCTGTATCTTAGGAACACAGCACTGCCGGCGATAACTGCGCGCCCCCCCAGGAGCGATCAATCGGAAGCGGTTGATCAAGGAAGTTCAGTGCATGTGCTCAGCGTCCTAAACATATGAGTGCTGCCAGCATTGCTGCAGAGGTTGAAGCGGGGGGGGGGGGGTTGTCAGCCTGTCGTTACTCAGACCATACGCCGCACACTGCATCAAATTAATCTGCATGGCTGTCGTCCCAGAAGGAAGCCTTTTCTAAAGATGATGCACAAAAAAGCCCGAAAACAGTTTGCTAAAGACAAGCAGACTAAGGACATGGATTACTGGAACCATATCCTGTGGTCTGATGGGACAAAGCTAAACTTATTTGGTTGAGATGGTGTCAAGCGTGTGGTGGCAACCAGGTGAGGAGTACAAAGACAAGTGTGTGTCTTGCCTACAGTCAAGCATGGTGGTGGGAGTGTCATGGTCTGGGGCTGCATGAGTGTTGCTGACACTGGGGCGCTACAGTTCATTGAGGGAAACATAAATGCCAACATGTACTATGACATACTGAAGCAGAGCATGATTCCCCTTCTTCAGAGACTGTGCCGCAGGGCAGTATTCCAACATATTGACCTCAAACACGCCTCAAAGATGACCACTGCCTTGCTAAAGAAGATGAGGGTAAAGGTGATGGACTGGCACAGCATGTCACCAGACCTAAACCCGATTGAGCATCTGCGGGGCATCCTCAAATGGAAAGTGGAGGAGTGCAAGGTCTCTAGCATCCACCAGCTCCGTGATGTCGTCATGAAGGAGTGACAACCTGTGAAGCTCTGGTGAACTCCATGCCCAAGAGGGTTAAGGCAGTGCTGAAAAATAATACTTAGGGGTGTACTCACTTAGGGGAAGTACTCAATTTCGTTGCCAGCGGTTTATACACTGACTGTGTGTTGAGTTATTTTGAGGGGACAGCAAATTTACACTGTTATACAAGCTGTACACTCACTACTTTACATTGTAGAAAGTGTCATTTCTTCATTGTTGTCACATGAAAAATATATAATAAAATATTTTTAAAAATGTGAGGGGTGTACTCACTTTTGTGAGATACTGTATGTCCAATCACAGCTGGTCACATGTAAACAAGGAAGGTCGGCTCACACTGACAGAGTGTGTGGTGAGGAGAGCCGATCAGTGGTATCTCCTCGTAGGGGAGACCTGTACAGCTAATCAGAGCACTGATTACAATAGAGCCCCATCGGTGCCTCCAATCAGTGCCCATCAGTGATGCCAGTCAGTGCTGTTTAAGTTCAGAGGTATGAATTTCGTCTAGCAGTTCCACGGCTTCCCTTTTGCTTTTCTTTCTTGATTCTGGTGTCATGTGCAATCAGCTCCTACCTAAGCACAGCCTTATGGCCTTCCCATACAGCACTGTGTGGACACATCCTCGTTCGCGTTAGTTTCAAAATAAAATTGTAAGGAAAGTAGCGTCATCTAGAAGATTTTCATTTAGTCTCTACACCCTCTCATACTGGCATCTCCAACATTTTAATCCTTTAACACTTAACCCTAACCTTTCATGAACCCTTAACACTTAATCTAGCATTTAATGCTTAATAAAAGTGCATCTTAAGGCAAAACTTCTTTTTTTCTTTTTCATTTTATCAGAGTAGGATGTGATTAACCCTCCTGTCATTTTTTTGCCAATTGTTTTCTACTAAGGAGATTTCACTTCCTGTTTTGTAGACCCCCCAGTATGTAAGAGGAAAAGTGTGGAAATTGTGGAAATTTTCCTGTTGTCACCAGAACAAGTGTCCCCCCGTTGGAAGATTCCTCCTTCATTCTCGCTCCAGTAAAACCTCCATTTTTTGCCATCTAAATCTATCCAAAATCTTTTGTGGGGTTGGGTTTTAAACATGACCCTAAACTTATGTATGGAATTCCTGCAAGAGTATAGGGAAGATGGCTTTGGCGTTGCATATACTGTATACAATAGAACATCATCACAAAAGCAGCTATTTTATGTTCTGTTTGTCCTATGCATATTCCCTTTATGACATTATTTTGGTATAGTGTGTCCAACAAAGGCTTTAAAAAATAAAGAACAGCGGGGAAAATGTCAACACTGCCCGATGCCATTGCGCTGATCAATAGGAAGTTGAGTGATACCAATAACCATCCAACTAACTGACTTTACTTGTTGGCTGTTCACATGGTCCTTTGGGAACATGCTAGGGCTAAGGCCCATAGGTTGCAAGGTCATAAACATAAAGGACCAATCTACACAGTTGAACAAATTTTTGGCATCAGTAGCTAGAAGAAGCAAGAAAGTTTTATGTTGGTGGGCATAGTATGTAATTAAAAATGTTTGACAAGATGACAGTTCTGGTTTCTGTCCCTTTGGACAAAGCCCATATGTTCTCCTTGGATCCTGGGTAGTAGAAGTAGTTTGAGGTGTACAGTAATGCCAACATTTTTCATTATAATTTTTAATCCCTAATTAACCAGGGAGATTGGCCTTTAGCTTTTGCATGATTTTTCACCTCTTTGAGGACAATTGTGATATGCAAGTTTGGATTCTTGGAGAAAAGGGGAGCCAATGCGTATTGTTTTGGTGAAAGAAGTCCAGTAAATCCAGACTATTGGACCATCTTGGGAGCAGTGGGACCTGAATATACAGTGCTAAGCAAAAGTCCTTCAGTTTCTCAGCTTTGCGATCCTTTCCTATTCATTGAAGATGGAAAGTAGTCATGATTTCTCAGGTGAGAATCCTACCTTCAGAAGACTGACATGCAACATTCAAAGAGGCTCAAAGAAAAGGGGTTCTGGCGCTAATCCAAGATGTAAAAATCCTATAATGTCCTTATATGGAGAATGCACAATTGCAATTGGAAATATGTCTAATGCAACACTGTTCGCCCACTCCTAAACACAGGATGGTGTATTGGTAGAGAAAAGTAAAAATTAGGATGGTGCTCTAGTGTGCATCATTATGATAAAAAACCCCAATGGAGTCTCAAATGAACAATCTTATGAAAGTTTTTATTGAGTAGATCCACAAATGGTTAAAACAATTTGATATGTAATCCTACCGATCCTTGAAGCCTCTGTGTCTCCTGGCTGTACTGCAGGAATCCCTGGTGTATGTCATGGGAGCCTGATGGCCGATGGAAAGGGATAAGACTCTCAGATGGAAAAAAGGAATTGATCTCAGTGGTGAGGGCTCGCACGGTCCAGTGTGCGGCCGCGTCCCTGGACCGGAGCCGATGCGTTGTGCTCCCACAGTGCCGGCCGTGAGCACCGGGAGGCGCAGGCAGATGACTCACCACAGGGGACCGGAAATCCGTTGAGAGCCAGCCGAAGAGACAACCCGGAAGCTGGGGGGAGCGGAGGAAATGATGTGCTCACTTCTGTGGAGCCTCTCGATTGCCACAACTACATGTTTCGCTACAAATGTAGCTTTGTCAAGTTGTGGCTAAGGGCAACCGGAGGCTCTAAGAAGCCAAATGGTAGGTGGGGTTGGGCTGACCAGCCAATAAAAACACTCTCATAGGCTACTACATTTGTAGCGAAACATGTAGTTGTGGCGGCATATATGTGGCCCTGTGTTTACAACTTAAGCACGCTGAGAGCACACTCCCCGTCCGCTTCCAGCACAGTAGCCGACAGGGATCAGTAAGCTTGCGATCGAGAGCTTTGGGATCATGTCCATGGGACGCGGCCGCATACTGGACCGTGCGAGCCCTCACCACTGAGATCAATTCCTTTTTTCCATCTGAGAGTCTTATCCCTTTCCATCGGCCATCAGGCTCCCATGACATACACCAGGGATTCCTGCAGTACAGCCAGGAGACACAGAGGCTTCAAGGATCGGTAGGATTACATATCAAATTGTTTTAACCATTTGAGGATCTACTCAATAAACTTTCATAAGATTGTTCATTTTTATCATAATGATGCACACTAGAGCGCCATCCTAATTTTAACATTCAAAGAGGCCCATTTTTCTGTCTGCCAGCTTTCATGTTGAAGCCAAGTAATAAAGTGATGGCTTCCAAAAGATGCATATGTTTGTAATTAGTTAACAAGATAAGGACTTGTTAAACTTGTGTAAAGAAGAACTCTGCTATAATCTAGAAAAAGGCCAACCAAATCTGTAAATAATAGAATGCAAAATTCAAACTTGTTCAAGGCTTGAAATATAAATTGCTGCACATGTAGAAAGTTACATCTTTATATTAGTTAGATATATGCTTGAAGTACATACTTGAGTCAAGGTGAAATTGTCCAAAATGCTTAAAACTGACCTAAGACTACTCGTTCTACATGCTTACAAGCTGTAAAAAAGGAATTGGTTTGATAATTACATTAATGAAAGCAGTCTTTAAAAAATAGCCCAGGGGCATTGTTCCACAAACAAATAAACTATAATGTGTTTTTTGTTTACATGACAATAGGTTCTATTAAGCTAAAATATGCAATATTTCAATCTATTTCATTGACTATTTAGTCTGTGGGGAAAGAGAAAGCAAAGTGAATCAGAGATGCTATGAGAGGGTTCTCTTTTATAACACTATATCTTGTTCCTGTAGTTGGCCACTGTAAAAGGCACCATCCACAACAGCTTATACTTGTTTGTGTGTCTGCCTCTGCAGAATAAGGTGGTTTTTCTTAAACCGGACCAATACTTGACCATATAATATAGATATTTTAAAACCAAATTGCAGTATTTGTGGTGGTCTCTGGCTTCATAAGGGTGTTTGTATGTGGGGGTCTACGTGATGCACAAGAGGTCTGTATGGGGCATAATTCGCTACATAAGAATGTCCCTGACTGCTAAGCAATCTTTTTGAAGGTCTGGTGCATGTATAAACTGTCTGTGTATACATAAAGGAAGCATGTGGATTTACAATTTTATACCTGAAAAAAGGGACCTAGAACGTAGGCAGGCATGTTAGGGGAATTAAAAAAGTCCCATGTGAGTAGGATGCCCATAGTTTGTGGATGCTTAAAGATCTGGTACTATACAACTCCCACTTAATAGAAAAAGAGAAATGAGGCTTCTATTGCTGATTTACTTCTGAATCCAGCATTCTTTTTGTAATTGTTCAAATTAGTAAGGGGTATTTTGTTTGTAGCCATACGATCAGCATGACGGCCAAGAAACTAGCATGGTCCGGAGGTCAGCAATAGCTTAGAGTTTCTTTTTCTTTCATGATAGGTGTGCTCTTAAAACAACCCACATTACTTATTCCGGCCATAGAGTTTCAAATCATGAATGGGCTTGTCATTATCGCTAGCTCACTTATTGCTATTTGCTGCTATAGCCACTAGAAATAATTGTAAATAATTGTAGTCTCCTCCTGGCGAGGATGGCTCCCCTTAACAGCCCCCCCCCCCCCTGCCAGGAACAGACAGTTGCTTGGCAGGAGAGATTATCCTGTCAGCACTGTCTGTGCTGATGGGGGAATCGTGAAAAAACCCATGGTTGCAGCAAAGACATTTGCATGTCTTAGCTTTGTTCAATTTTCATGATGTTTTTCGAATAAGTTCTAAAACCACCCGACTTTTTTTTTTTTTTTTTTTCAATGCAGGTCAATTCTATGTGTAGGTATGAATAGGCCCTAGTATAAACAGTAGATTTTCTTCTGTCCTTTCATTGGATAGAAAATGGAAAATGTATGACAACTCTGAGCCACATGGAATACTATGGTTATTGATGACATTTTCCTACCCTCTATGTGTGATCTATTGTGAAGTCTGTTTGTGTTTTCTAGAGCAAAGACCACAGTTCAGACTGTATTACAACATGTACTTATATGGTTTCCTAGCCCTCCGAGCAGTTTTTTCAACTATGGGATTGAGCCAACAAACTGGTTTTAATTGTGCTTTCCTGCTTATGGTGCTGCTATTGTTCCACGGTATTTGGCTTTCTTTGTGGATTAAAAAAAAAAGTCTAAACTTGAAGGTGAAAAAAAATAAAATTAATCAGTTAATGAAGGTAAAAAAAATACTTGATTGTTTAATTTTGCACATAAGTTGCTTAAAATTATCTGAATACTAACTATGTGAATATGTAAGGTTAACCATGACATGAGCACATTAATACAACCACTAATTGAAAGGTAAACTTTTGCTTCAATAAAGTATTTTCATGTGCTTTTCCTCATCCCTTTCATCATACTTTAGAATACAACACCAGATCTTCGATGCAAACTCTTGCCTGTGCATATACTATGTCGGACTCTACAGTAGCATTCACAATTTCCATAGTGTCAGCAACCTGCTCACTAATACACATGCTTGGCTGTCTTCCTCAGAACTGAATGGACTTCCCTTCTTCCTCCTAAGTGAACAGGTCACCTGCACTATAAATGTAAAAACAGCCCAGCTTGGGTTAGATCAAAGTCTGTGTATGAGTTTTTTTTTTTGATATTATAAGTCAGAAAATAAAGGGGGCATTGGAGAACACAAGTGGAAAAGAATAACACCATATAAGAATATTTTTTTCTCATAAATGAATGTTCTATATCTTTCCATTGCAATGATGCCATCAGTGTTATTCTTCTATTGTTAGCTGTACTGCAAATGCTTTTTGATATCTCCTAACTCTACATAAAGCATGAAGTCTGAATTCACACCATCCTTGTTTCATTTACCACATATTGATGGGTAATCATTTTTCTAAGGTGCATGTCCGATATATAGATTTGTAGGAGTGATATGTATGAAGGATTGCTGTCCAAAGGCAAACATTTCTGTAGTTGATAATGGCAGATCTTTTTAGATCTTAACTATTACCTACTAACTGTTTTTTAATTTCTGAAGCCAACAATGCTAATAACATGCAAACCAACCAAGACATACTGTACTTCTGTTTTAAACATAATGAATAGTGGGTTTTATAATAGGGCATTTTAGTGCTCTGGGCTCCGTGCTTTGTTCTCCCAACCTGCAGTATCTCACAGAAGTGATTAAAAGTACACCCCTCACATTTTTGTAAATATTTTATTATATCTTTTCTTCAACACTAAAGAAATGACACTTTGCTACAATGTAAAGTTGTGAGTGTACAGCTTAATAAGGCTCGGTTCACACTGGGGCGGCAGGACTCCTTACTACTTTGGGGGCGACTTGTGCATTCCCATGCACCACGACTTCGGAGCGACTTGCATGGACTTCACATAATGGAAGTCTATGCAAGTCGCTCCGAGGTCGTCCCGAAGTAGTACAGGACCCTTTTTCTAAGTCGGAGCGACTTGTGTCAGGTCCTGTAGCTGTCAATGGACCGCGAGGGAGCGCGACTTGTCAGGCTGACAATTCGCCTGACAAGTCGCGCTAGTGTGAATCGAGACTAACACTGCAAATCTGCTGTCCCCTCAAAATAACAACACACAGCCAATAATATCTAAACTGCTGGCAACAAAAGTGAGTACACCCCTAAGTGAAAATGTCCATATTGGGCCCAAAGTGTTAATATTTTGTGTGGCCACCATTATTTTCCAGCACCTCCTTAACCCTCTTGGGAATGGAGTTTACCAGAGCTTCACAGGTAGCCACTGGAGTCCTCTTTCACTCCACCATGACGACATCACGGAGCTGGTGGATGTCAGAGACCTTGCACACCTTCACCTTCTTTTCGAGGATGCCCCACAGATGCTCAATAGGGTTTAGGTCTGGAGACATTTGACGAAAATGCCAAATATCCCCCAAATTATCCCTTTTCGGAAAGTAGACTATTTTTGGTAAGAGGCATGACAAGTTTTTTTTTTTAAAGTTGTGATTTTTTTGTCACAATTTTTTGGAAAAATATGAAATTAAAAAATATTGCACAATATTCTTTTTTTTTTTACATACTGTCACCAGTGCAGTACAGCGTCATCATATACCTGGTGTGGTGGTGATCAAGGACACTGATTCGTTATGTAAAAAACAAATGTTTAATGCTTTTGTTTTTATATATATATTTTTCTTTTAAGACATTATTTTCTTTCTTTTTTTTTTTACTCTGTGACCATGGTAACATTGTACTACTCTGGGGAAGTGATCAGGATCTTTTTTTTTAAATGCTTATACCAGTAAATTTCACTGTTAGAGAAACTATTTTTACTGAATGAAATTGATTTATTTATTATGTAATGTTGTGATTGCCACAGCTAATCCGATGGTACTGATTCACTGTGATTGGCCCTTTCTATACCATGTAATCACTTTGACAAATTACAGCTAGCAACACAATGAATCACATAAAAGGAAGCCATCCATTGTTTACAGTTGTCATGAGATCTGCTGTGATTGGTCACAGTGATCACATTTTACTGGCAGTGAACTGGTACAGTGATCTGCCATCGGCTGTGTACGGTGGAGTCAACCGATTACAGATCATGCCATGAGGCGCAGGTGAGGCGCAAATCGGAAAGACGAAGGCTCAATCCGGCCATCATTTGACAATAGACTGGGTCAGAAGTGGTTAAGAGAAGTCGCCTCCCCAAACCTTTTCGACTTTTATTTAATCCCTAGAGGACCAAGTGCATGGTATGTGGCACTAAGCAGCATGGTTGGACAGTTTTCCCATGACATTCCGAACAGACTGCTAGAAAGGAGACAGAATTGTGAGTGACAGCACTGCTGTGGGAGCAGGGTTACTGTAGAGATCAGTGCTGCTATGCACAACAGATCATTCAGTCGCAGGTGTTTGTAAACATACACAGCCCTGGCAGATAGCTCATACAGCCCTGTAGCACTAAGTGATCGTTTAATATTGTTAATGAACTGGCAGCGCTGATTGTTTATTCATAATAGTAAAAGTTCAGTTAGCACTGTGGGGCTGTGGAATCTATCTGCAATGGCTTTTATATCTGCTAAAAGTTTATCTTTAAGGTACTATATATGTAAAAAAAAATTTTTTATTTTGGATAGAATGGGGAAGGATTAGATGTTCTTTCAGGTTTTTATTGTTGTCCATGTCCCCACTGGGGACCACATAATGTAAAGGGAAAGCCAAGATTTTTCAGTTGTTTGAGATGAAGGTAAGTCTTTTACTTTTATGACTGAACAAGCAGCGGTGTTGGGGGAGTGTAATAGAGCTCACGGTTCCTTTTATGTATACTAGCAGATGGCAGCTTTATCACACAGCCTTGCAGTGTTGAAATTGTAGTTATACTATCATAGCTTACTTTTTCTACTATCAGGGAACTCAGTGCTGGCTGTACCTCCCCTCACAGGAACGCCCATAAATTGGGCTTCAGACTGGAGTGGACTAAAGCAAATATAAAAAAATAGGCTTTTGATCTGCAGTGAGAATGGGATCACTGATGAGATTGGGACCAAGAGCTATATGCGCTCAGGCCACTCAGGGATTAACGACTTCCCGCCTGGCCACTGCATATAAACAGTCAGGCGGCTTCCCACCCTGACACTGCATATAATTTGCTAGGTGGGAAAAACATTTGGCAGGCTGTACCCGTACGTCATTTCAGATCTTCGCTTTATGCTTGCCCTGGAGCAACTGATACAGCAGATCACCAATCCAAGTACCGAGCAGAGGTTCTCCATTCTGGTACTATGTGGTTGCTGTGAGCAATCACAATGATCACGTGTCCAGTAGTAAAAATGGCTGCCATTCTTATAGCCATTGAGAACTGTTGTGATTGGTCACAATGATCATATGGTACAGGGTCCCTGTACCATGTGATAGATGTAGCCAATTCCATCTTTCACATAAGTTTTCATTAGCTGCAGGAATGCAGCTTAGACCTTTCAGAAATTATTGCTTATACAGCCATCATGGAGGGTGGAAGGGGACATAAAGGGGAACTTCCCCTTTAGGGTGAAGTTCTGCTTTAACCCATTGGTGCTGACAGTATGCATATATGCGGGCTCATGGCGGGAGGGCCTTGACGCAGAGTGGCGGCATATATGTGGCCCTGTGTTTACAACTTAAGCAGGCTGAGAGCACACTCCCCGTCCACTTCCAGCACAGTAGCCGACAGGGATCAGTAAGCTTGCGATCGAGAGCTTTGGTATCATGTGACCGCTGTGACAGCCAATCGCAGCGGTCACATTACTCGAATGCCCGCCTCTGCCTTCTGGCTTTTAGAGCTCTTAAAGGGCAAGGAGTCAGTTGGTGGGAAATTGTTAAAGAGTAAGTAAAGTTTCCTCTGTAACTTGTACCTATAGGCAAGCCTATGATAAGGCTTACCTATGGGTACTGTAAGTATCTCCTAAACATGCACCGTTTAAGAGATTTTTACTTTGCATGCAGCTGGTGACAGCACTGGTGCATGTACTCTGAAGGAACGGCCGCCCGTACCGTTCATTCAGAACCCTATGCCGTGAACAGCGGCTCCCGCACGCATGCGTGGGAGTGACTTGATCAGGGCACCAGCTAATCAGATGGCCATGCAATGCGAACCCAGGTGGAAGACCGGGTATGGATGGATACCATGTGAACAGTGAGCGGGCGGCGCTGCGGTAACTTTTAAGATAAGTATTTCCTGATGAGCTAGTATGCGATGCATACTAGCTCATTATGCCTTTGTCTTTCAGGTTTTTATGTTTTTACATTTTTTTGGGGGAGGTTTACAACCTCTTTAGGGATTGAGCACCTTGGTTGAAACATGCAAATAAATCCTTTTTATCTTTTGACACAATCTACAGTATATCCAAAATCACCAGTTTTTTAGAACAGAAAAAAATGCCTTAAGTATAACGCTTTGGTTTCAATTTTCCAAAAGTCTATAAGAGCTCTCTACTAAGAAAAAGACAAGGACTTCCAGACTAAGCACTTCAAAATCATAGAGAGTTTAACTGGTTCCGGACCGTCCACCGCATATATACTGCGGCAGAGCGGCCCTCCTGCGTGAACCGACATAGGGCTACGTCGGCCGCGCACCGGCAGCTAGGGTCAGGTGGCTCAGATTGCCGCCTGACACCCGCGATCGCTTCCCGCTGAGAGAGAAGAACAGTCAGCTGTTGTAAACACAGCTTACCGTTCTTCTCCCTGGAATGATCACAGAGCTCCTGTGATCCTTCTATGTAGAAACACAGGTCTCTATGGTCATTCCATAAGCCCTTCCCCCTTAGAGTTAGAATCACTCCCCTAGGCTCACATTTAACCCATTGATCACCCACAGTGTTAACCCCTTCCCTGCCAGTGTCATTGTTACAGTAACAGTGCAAATTTTTAGCACTGATTACTGTAGTAATGTCACTGGTCCCCCCAAAAGTGTCAAAAATGTCAGTTAGGGGTCGGATCTGTCTGCTGCAATGTCGCAGTCCTGCAAAAAAATGTAGATCACTGCCATTACTAGTAAAAAAAAAAAACAATAAAAATGACATAAATCTTTCCCGTAGTTAGTAGACGCGATAACTTTTTTGCAAACCAATCAAAATATGCTTATTGCGATTTTTTTTTACCAAAAATATGTAGCAGAAAACAAATTGGCCTAAAATGTTAAAAAAAAATAATAATTTTTACTTTTTTTGGGGGAATGCTATATAACAGAATGTGAAAAATATTGATTTTTTATTTTTTTCAGAATTGTCGTTAATTTTTTTGTTTATAGCACAAAAAATAAAAATCGTACAGGTGATCAAATACCACCAATAGAAAGTTCTATTAGTGGAGAAAAAAGGACATAATTTTTATTTGAGTACAGGGTCGCACAACCGCACAATTGTCCGTTAAATTAACGCAGTGCCGAATCGCAAAATATGACCTGGTCATTAAGGGGGAAAATCTTCCGGTCCAGAAGTGGGTAAACTAGAGAATCAACATGATCATGATAGGCAGACAACAAACATTTTCAGGGGGGGGGATAAACATTGGCCGCCTCTGCATGATACAGATTTTTTTATGGTGGATAAATATATATACAGTGCCTTGCGAAAGTATTCGGCCCCCTTGAACTTTTCGACCTTTTGCCACATTTCAGGCTTCAAACATAAAGATATAAAACTGTAACTTTTTTGTGAAGAATCAACAACAAGTGGGACACAATCATGAAATGGAACGAAATTTATTGGATATTTCAAACTTATATCTTTATGTTTGAAGCCTGAAATGTGGCAAAAGGTCGCAAAGTTCAAGGGGGCCGAATATTTTTGCAAGGCACTGTATATATATATATATATATATGTATATATATATATATATATATATATATATATATATATATATATATATATATATGTAAATAAAGCACATCTAAGCCGAGAATACATTGCAATTTACAAATTCTTCAACATGGTGCCTAGATTTATTTGTTTTTTTCCCCTGTATTTTCACCTGGTAATCCAGTCAGTCTATTATATTTCAAATTTCTTTACCGGCCAAGTTGTGCAGAAAAAGTGGCAATTAGAGGGTGTATACAAACTATTTAATACTCACAGGTTTGCCTACAATGCTCTGCTTTTATTCATTTATGTAAATCCTTTTTCCAAACAGGAAAACATAAATAATCTGTTGCTTTTACTACTTAAAAGGTGTTAGTGGGAGTTCAGCTTAAAAATACTAAAGGCAAAACTTTTTTTTTTTTTTTAGTTTTGTATAGAGTGGAGAGCATTGCTAGGTGGGAAAAAAACCTGGGGCTTTAGCCCAAAAGATAAATTTGATAACCCCTCCCACATTTTAAAGTAAGTCCCGCCCAAGCTCCTCCCACATTTAAAACAAGTACCACCCAAGCTCCACCCAATGCCCCCCCCTGCCCAATGCCCCACCATAAATGAACCCATTATGACAACAAATTTTGGAATTGTTATTATTTGTCAAGTATATATCCCCTGCGCTCAAAAAGTGCATGTAGGCCAGAGAGGCATTAGCTGTAACATAAGCATCAAAAGGTCTTGCTGCCCTCTCGGGATGATGGGTATCCACATAAACTGAAAGCAAAAAAAACAAGAGAAGGGCGCACCGACCTAGTGCAATAACATAAAATATTTATTAAAGAATAATAAAAACAACATATATTCTACTCACAAGAGTACGCTATATACAAGCGATAAAGAGAGAGTCCCTTCAGCTGTCCAGAGACCACAGGACAGTAATACTTAGTTGTTACATAGTTACATAGTTTGTGAGGTTGAAAAATGACATCAGTCCATCCAGTTCAACCTATGATGTGTGTGTGTGTGTGTTTGCTGTTAACCATACATTGTATACCCCTGTATGTTGTGGTCTTTAAGGTGCCCAACTAATAGTTTTTTGAAACTATCGATGCTCCCCGCTAATACGACTGCTTGTGGAAGCGAATTCCACATCCTTACTGCTCTGACAGTGAAGAACCCCTTACGCATTTTAAGGTTAAACCGTTTTTCCTCTAGTTTTAGTGAGTGGCCACGTGTCTTATTGTATTCCCTTTCTCTGAAAAGTTTGTTCCTTATGCAAGGGTTGCCAGTACAGTATTTGTACATTGATATCATATCCCCCCTCAAGCGTCTCTTCTCCAGAGAGAATAAGTTCAGTGCTTGTAGTCTTTCCTCATAGCTGATGTCCTCCATTCCCCTAATTATTTTTGTTGCCCTTCTCTGGACTCTCTCCAGTTCCAGCACATACTTCCTGAGGACCAGTGCCCAGAACTGGACAGCATACTCCAGATGTGGCCGGACCAGAGTCTTGTAGAGTGGTAGAATAATCTCTTTATTTCTGGAGTGAATCCATTTTTTTATACATGCCGGTATTCTGTTGGCTTTGCTTGCAGCGGCTTGGCATTGCATGCCACTGCCAAGCCTGTTGTCCACTAGTACCCCCAGGTCCTTTTCCATCTTAGATTCACCCAGAGGTTCCCCCCCTAGTGAGTAGCTTGCTTTCTTGTTTCTGACGCCCAAGTGCATTACTTTACATTTTTCAACATTAAACCTCATCTGCCATGTAGTTGCCCATCCCATTAATTTGTTCAGGTCTGCTTGTAAGTTTTCCACATCCTGCATAGAAGAAATTGGCATGCTTAGTTTAGTATCATCCGCAAATACCAAGATTTTGTTAGATATCCCCTCCTCTAGATCATTTATGAATAAATTAAACAGGATTGGTCCCAGGACAGAACCTTGGTGGACCCCACTTTCCACACCTGCCCAAACCGAGTACTCCCCATTTATCACCACCCTCTGGACTCTCCCCTGGAGCCAGTTTTCTGTCCAGGTACTCACTCTATGGTCCATACCTACGTTCCTTAATTTGTACAGTAAGCGTTTGTGGGGAACGGTGTGAAATGCCTTTGCAAAGTCCAGATACACCACATCCACAGGCTTTCCTTTATCTAGGTGGCAGCTCACTTCATCGTAGAAGGTTAATAGATTGGTCTGGCAAGAACGATTTTTCATGAGTCCATGCTGATTACTACTAATAATACCATTTTCATTACTAAAGTCTTGTATGTGGTTACCTTAACATCCCCTCCAAAATCTTGCAGACTACTGATGTTAGGCTGACCGGCCTATAGTTACCCGGGATATATCTCGGCCCTTTTTTTAAATATTGGTACCACGTCGGCTTTTTTCCAATCAGCTGGCACCATACCCGTCTGTAGACTATCCTTAAAGATCAAGAATAATGGTCTGGCAATCACCTGGCTGAGCTCTTTAAGAACCCTCATGTGCAAGCCATCTGGTCCTGGTGATTTATTTATGTTAAGTTTCTCTAGTTTAGTTCTAAGTCTATCTTCTGTTAGCCATGGCGGTACTTCCTGAGGTGTATTATTTAGTTGTGACAGGCAAGCTTGAAGGTGTCCATATGGCTTACGCATTTTGAGGGAGAACCCTCTTCCTCAGAGCCATGATTGACAATGACCAGCTAGGTCTATTTATACTGCCAGGCATCATGGACAGGACCTCCCACAGGTGGGCCCTGCCCCACCAATATTACCCACATACACTTGTGAACAGCAGATGCAAAAAATACATACAATGCATAAAATATACAATACGTTTTCAAGTTAAAAATTGAATATACACATGATAATAGATTACTAATGTAGCAGGTTTTCCAGGCATTGAGCCTGAGGTGGGTCTGCCATTGTTACCAATTACCTCTCCAGCCTATGTAAGCTGTGCCCCCAGGTGTGAGAACTGAGTCAATGACAATTCCGACATCTTTGTTTGGTTGTTTTATTGTATTTTAGAGGATGGGAGAAGGGAATGAGTGGGATACTCCTCTGGCTCAACTAGGTACACTTTTGGGACTCTTTTAGCAAAAATGCTTGTTAACGCCAGCCGACGCTAGCCAACGCTTTCTGATGCTTTGAATGTAATGTAACACTGCAAGCTGTGCTGGAACCTAGACTTTAATTCAGAAGATCCAGGCAGCCTATACACCCGAGTACATGGTATTGGTATGGTACTGCAGATTCATACACCGCCCGCTAGTAACCAAAAACATGGCCGCCTCCAAGGCAGCGACAACTACTGGGCGGAGTAAGAATCTGCAGTAATTTTACCATGTACTCGGGTGTATAGGCTGCCGGTGCTGTGTGAAAACACCAATTGCTCAAAATCTCCAAATTATTCCCAGTGTACAGTCACCGGAAATAATGTGGTTGGAGATTTCGGCAGGTTGGAGTTTTCGGCAGTACACCGGAGACCACACTGATCGTCACGCCCACCGGCCAGAATGGAGAGGGCGGAACGTAGACACAGCACACTCGATATGAATCCAAAAAGGGCCAGACACAGCGAATATACTTGCTCTATCTTAAAGATACAAATATGTATGTGTTTACTCGGAGATGGCTCATATTAAACAAGAGGTTATATCTAAGCATTTGCAGACCAAATAACATTCAGGTTTTACAGCAGTTACAATTGGTCCTGCCACCTTCCTCCGCAGCTAGCTTCTGTTTCTCTATGCACGGAACAAAGGGGCGGAGCCCCACATACCGCCCCCACCCACACCCGACATTAATGCTTAAACTTAACAGCTGCAATCACTCTCCTTGCAGCTGCTCCGGATCGCCCACATATCACTGGCTGTGCTTTATAAATGTTACAATGGGACTCGGGGCTAATCATTTTTAATGAGCAACAGGAGGCCCACTCGGGGCTATAGCGCCGGTCAGCCACCCCCCCCCCCCTCCCAACGCTACTGGTGGAGAGTGATTAGAATCCCTAACAGTTTTTCCTGTTGTCTGTGCCCCTGTTAAGGAGATTCAACCAACCGTATTAGTCCTGTTCACCATTCTCATTGAACGTGAAAGTAAAGAAAATCCCACATATTGGGTTGTTCCCAGAAAAGTAATAGAGGGAAAATCTTCTAATGGGGACACTAGTTATGGTGAGCTGGGGGTCTCCAGGGAATTCCCCTAGTTTGCAGGGATTTCCTGTCACTTCCTGTTTGGCTATGGGACAGAAAGTGAAGGGAAATTTCCTAAATTGGACACAGATGGGGGAAAAAAAAATCTGATGGGTTATAAACTTCCCTTGCTCTATCCAAAATGGAAACAAAAAATGTTGCCTATAATTCTACTTTAATTTATTAGTCAGCTATGTAAAATTATCAAACTCAATCAGTCCTTCTAACACTACACTCTCCAGAGAGTGCTGGTGTCCAATAATGTTTCTGTTGCTTCTTTATAGATAGAGGAGCCACTCTAGGACATGAAGTATGTTAAAACAAATGAAAAACACAAAACTAAAGCAGCCACCTTATGTAAGGAATAGTAAACTTGTAAGCAATTGTGTAGGTGCTGTGCCACAGTGCAGGTCTAGGGGAGGCTGAGAGGAATATTGTTCGTCTGCAGACTCCGTAGGTGTCACCGAGGGAGCAGTAATCCGAAACACTGCTTGGGTTTGATACAGCCTCCTCAAGAGCCACTTGTGCTGCCACACTGCCAACCCACCACCACTCCTGAAGATGCCAGCCTGGTAGTGTAGGACAAGCTTATGTAATATCTGGGTGCTGTTTGCTGTTACCTGAGTGTTTGAAACAGTTATTTTAAGTGTGCTACCGCAATTTCTTAATTTGTATTACTAGTTCTAGAGATTGCAGATTGCTGTCTACTTTGTTATCTGTTTGACCTACAATTTAACAATGTAAAAACTGTTTAACTGTATCCTGGACTAAGTAGGGTTGATTTATTAAATCTGGTGCTGCTCTGCATAGAAACCAATTAGCTTCCAGGGTTTTTTTTTATTTTTGTCAAAGCTTAATTAAACAAGCTTTAGTTAGAAGCTGATTGGCTACCATGCACAGATGCACCAAATTTTGCATTCTCCAGTTTTAGTAAATCAACCTGTGTGTGATGCTCCTTTAACTTGGGTACCAACCTATTGTCCCCACCCACAAGCTGCAATATATTACAGTTTCGTTTTTGGGTTTAGATATGCTTTATAATCTAACATTTGGCTGTCTAACAGGCATTCATTGGCACAGTTTAGCGTGGCAAAACAAATTAGTGAGAAAATGTACTTTTGCTTATAGATCTAATTAGAAGCAGCAGAGAGCTTCTGCACAAGTGAAACTGCATAAGCACTGCTCTGCTATTCTCACAGGAGCCTATTAGTAAATTGATAGGCATTCCCCACCAACTCCTGCTTCTAAATTACTAGATTAAAGGCTACGTCCACATTTTACTAAATAAATAAATACCTGCACGTATACAGTATTTGCATGAAAAATGTACATTTATTATTATTTTTTTTCATTGCAGACCAGCAAATGTGGTCAGTGGGATGTGGGTGCAATGCCAGGTTCCTGCAAACTCTTCCTTACACTGCTTGTCTATGTCGAGGTAAAGGCTTTCATTTGGAGAGCTAGAGTAAGTGTCAATGGACTATTAGTGTGGTAATCACCACACTCATGTTCCATTAGAAACTACGTAGATCAACTGTGGTGGAAGACAGGACTTCCTTAGTAGTACATGCTTAACCATTTCTAATACTGTAGGTCTTTGTGCTTTAGAAAATAATCTAGTGGATGTTTAATGCTCCAAAAAACTTGTACAGCAATCATGCTATCTAGTACAAAAACTGACATGTTATGCATGTTACACAATTCAGTACAGGAATGTACACTGCTCAAAAAAATTAAAGGAACACTTTTTAATCAGAGTCTAGCATCAAGTCAATTAAACTCCTGGGATATTGATATGGTCAGTTAAGTAGCAGAGGGGTTTGTTAATCAATTTCAGCTGCTTTGGTGTTAATGAAATTAACAACAGGTGCACTTGATGGGCAACAATGAGACAACCTCCAAAACAGGAATGGTTTTACAGGTGCAGGCCACTGACATTTTTTTCCCCACTCATCTTTTGTGACTGTTTTTCACTAGTTTTGCATTGGGATAGGGCCAGTGTCACTACTGGAAGCATGAGGCCATACCTGGACCCTATAGAGGTTGCACAGGTAGTCCAACTCCTCCAGTATGGCACATCAATATGTGCCATTGCCAGAAGGTTTGCTGTGTCTCCCAGCACAGTCTCAAGAGCATGGGGGAGACTCCAGGAGACAGGCAGTTACTCTAGGAGATCTGGACAGGGTCATAGAAGGTCCTTAACCCATCAGCAGGACCAGTATCTGCTCCTTTGTGCAAGGAGTAACAGGATGACCACTGCCAGAGCCCTACAAAATGACTCCAGTAGGTCACTGGTGTGAATGTCTCTGACCAAACATTCAGAATCAGACTTTATGAGAGTGGCCTGAGGGTCCGACATCCTCTAGAGGGTCCTGTGCTCACTGCCCGGCACTGTGGAGCTTGATTGACATTTTCCATTGAACACCAGAATTGGTAGGTCTGCCACTGGCACCCTTTGCTTTTCACAGATGAGAGCAGGTTCACCCTGAGCACATGTGGCAGGTGTGAAAGGGTCTGGAGAAGCCATGGAGAACAGTATGCTGCCTGTAACATCATTCAGCATAACCGGTTTGGTGGTGGGTCAGTGAGGGTCTAGGGATACATATCCATGGAGGGATGCACAGACCTCTACAGGCTAGACAATGGCACCCTGTCTGCCATTAGGTATAGGGATGAAATCCTTGGACCTATTTATTAGACCTTACGCTGGTGCAGTGGGTCCTGGGCTCCTCCTGGTGCACGACAATGCCCGGTCTCACGTGGCGAGGGTATGCAGCCAGTTCCTGGAGGATGAAGGAATTGATAACATTGAATGGCCCCCACGCTTGCCTGACCTAAATCTGATAAAACACCTCTGGGACAATATGTTTCGGTCCATCGGACCCCGCCAGGTTGCACCTCAGGCTGTTCAGGAGCTCAGAGATGTCCTAGTCCAGATTTTGGAAGAAACACCCCATGACACTGTTTGTCTTCTCATTAAGAGCATGCCCCAATATTGTCAGGCATGCATTCAAGCATGTGGGGGCCATACAAACTACTGAGTACCATTTTGAGTTGCTGCAATGAAATTTCAGTAAAACGGACTAGCCTGCTGCATCCATTTTTCACTTAAATTTTCAGGGTGTCTTTGAATTCAGCCCTCTGTATGTTGATCATTTTCATTTCCATCAAACAATGTGGCATCCTTTCGTTCCTAACACATTACCCAGTCAATATCAGTATAGTTATCCAGCATGAGATTTTTCCCCATTGAGATCTGATGTGTTTTCAAAATGTTCATTTCAATTTTTGAACAATGTTTAATATTCTACAGTAGGGGGTCGCTAAACTTTCTAAGCATAGGACCAGTTTACAGTCCTTCAGACTTTTGGGGGGGCTGAATTGTGATCAGTGGGAGTAAAAACATTACATACCACCTGTAGTCAGTAGGAGGAGGAATAGTACCCCATTGTTGTCATTGGGAGGTATCATGCCCCATCTTTAATACCAATAGGAGGAATCATGCCCCATTGTTAATGTTAATGCAAGGACAAGTGCCCCATCGTTGGCATCAGTTAATTTAATAATGCCCCGTCTTTGGTTTCAGCAGGAAAAACAGTGCACCACTAGTAGTGTCAGTAAAGGGAATGGGTTCTCATATCAGTGGAAGAAACATCGCCCCAGGAGCCGAATATAGACAAGCAAAGTGCCACAGTTTGGAGGCTACTGGTCTACAGCAAGGTAACATGAACATTTTCAGTTTCAGTTTACCTTCGTCCAATGCATTAGTCATTAAAACCAATATAGAATATATGATAAATTGGAGAGATTTACCAAACAAAGATAAAGGGAAATGAGTGAAAACTGCACTATATAATATAAAAAAATGACTCTATCTTTATTACAGAAAAATGTGTATATAAACTGCCAATAGGATACTCTTGCAACCCAAATTAAAATAGACAATGTCCAAACAATAACTCCCAGGAACAATATACATTCCACCCTATGCTAAACTACATATATTATCTTCAATAAATAAGTCCAAATCTGATGTAACACATATAAACATGCACCAATCTGGCTTTAAGTGGTAACAGGGTAGTAAAAGCTTGGCAACCGAAACAATTTTATATGTTGGGCATAGCCAGATGTTATCCAGTTAATAAACTCGATGACCAAAATGACTATTGGGAGCTTTCTGAGATATACACTATTCTGGCCAATATGTACAGTCAGTAATAGCTCCAAATGACCTCAGAGCAGCCAGTACATTAATCTCAATGTACATCATGGATCCAGCTTTATGGAACCTCAATGGAACCCACACATGGTACAAGCAAGGGTCAGAACAATTAGCCATATGCCATGACAAAGAGGCCAAATAATGGTAGTTACTTCAAGGAATTCACATTCCATCTTTTGGTAATCCACAAAAGTTAACTGCTGAAAGTCACAATTCTAGTGGTTTTATCCACATGAACCACACAACGCTGACATCCAGTTCATATGGGGGGTTCCTGTGATATATTATCCATGGTAGCAGTAGTACATGCCATTTTAAAACATGATATCCAATAGCCAAAAGAAAGCATGGGTGCCATATCATACTCTTAGAGCCCTATTTTTTTCAGAAGACCTTGACATGTATCACTTCAAACATAGAGTTTTGTCGGGGTTTGCAAGGGCTTCCTCATACCTTGCTAATATAAGGAAGATTGTTAACCTTATAACCCCTGTTAAAATGCAGATATTCTGTATACATTGCATCTAGCAAAGAAGAAAAAGGTGGATGCTGCACTCAGCAGGTTTCAATTATTCAGCACCAAAAGCACCTCAAGGTGAAAATACAAACCTTGGATCCAAACAAAATTACAGATTACCTTAGAAAATAGTATCCTATATACCAAACATATAACCATCAGTCCACATTTACAGTGATACCCTCAGCTTCAGGTATTTATATTTAATCCCTTTGGAGTTCAGGTGTCACAATAATAAATCCATTGATATTCTTTTTCCCACAATATAATAACAGCAATACTCTATATCAGCATATCTTTAAGGCATCCCTCCCTTCTAGCCAGGAGGCTTGGACACTCTACAGGGTATGGACGCTCTATTTTTCCAGAATAGTTCATATTCCCATTGCATACGTTCCTGGATATAGGCACATCTGTAATGGGTGCTGCAGCGATCACCAGCTGGACACTGGATATATCACAGATATGTATACATGTTCACCAGCACATAAGGGATCTTGCATAGCAGTCCAAAAAAACCTTTTTATTGCAAAAGGATCACATCCCATCAGAATAAATGCAACGTTTCGGAGCCATGCAGGAGCCCTTTGTCAGGCATGTGGGTCCCTCGTGGCTCCGAAAAGTTTTTTTGGACTGCTATGCAAGATCCATGGTGTGCTGGTGAACATGTATACTTATACTGCTCTATTTGTCCAGTTTCTTAATCAGCCTGTTAAATACTCCAATATTTATGTAAAATATTATGTACAGTCATGCCAAATGTTGTAATTGGACTCCTCCCACCAACCCAGGTGGAAGCATGCCAAGGTTGGTGTACAAACTGCCCCATGGCTACATCCTGTCTTTTGCAGCTATTAGGTTGAAAAAAAATATGTAAAATACATTCCAGTGTATTTACCAACAATGCATTATACAGTAGGTAAATTGGAGAGGATACCTGAAGTAACCTGGCAGTTTTTATTATTCTAATAAGAATTTGTATTTATTCTTCACTGACAATAAAGTATTGCTTCAGAACAAAAAAATGCCTTGCAGTTCACCGTGCTTCACTGTCTCAGTTCTGCATTCTAATTTTGTGTCAAAAAAGAGTCTCTGCTTTATTTAGTTATCAAATAGAAGGGGTTGAAATGAAACCCCATGTGTATTAGTTCAAAGCACTCTTTGGCTCATTCCCATCACACCTTGGGGGCTTTGTAAAGGCAATGGGCCAGTCAGGCTTGCCAGAAAGCAGTTATGAGCACATCCTGAACTTTTAGAGAAACATCACTAACTCATTCACTGCTGGATACTGCACACTGCAAAAGAAATAACGCTGGCAGGAGTCGGTTAGATTCTAATATAGAGAATATAGAAATTAAAAGAAGAAGAAGCTGATAAAGCAGCATAGACACATTTTACAGTGACTGTGGCTGACGGTTTTTAAAGCATTGCTACTGGAGATTATTACTGATCAGTAGAATACATTTGAAAACCTTGTAGAAAATGAATGACCTGAAAAGGTGGATCCAAGAGGTACACAAGTTGACATCATAGATTCATAGTAGGTAAGGCTGAATAAAGATGCTAGTCCATTCAGTTCAACCTGTGTTGGTGTATGTGTGTCAATGTCGATAATCATTTCCCATATCCCTGTATGTTGTGTTCACCAAGATGCACGTCCAAGAGTCTTTTAAAACTATCAATACTCCCCGCTGACACCACCAATTGTGGAAGAGAGTTCCACATCCTTATCGCCCTGACAGTGATAAACCCCCTATGTAGCTTAAGGTCAAACCGCTTCTCCTCCAGTCTCATTGTGTGGCCCCATGTCCGCTTACACTCCCTGAGACTGAATAGTTTTTTCCTATGCTGGGATCACCATTAAGGTATTTGTATATTGATACAAAGAGAGTTACTTGAGAGTTTTATAAAGTGGCAGGATTATCGTATTATCTCGAGTAAATTCTCTTTTTTCATGCATGCTAATAGTCTACTGGCTTTGCTTGCTGCAGCTTGACATTGCCTGCTATTGATCAGTCTGTCTTCTACCAGGACCCCCATGTCTTTCTCTTTTTTTGATTCCTCCATAGGTTCCCCCCTAGTGAGTAGTTTGCATTTTCCTTTTTAACCCTCAAGAGCCTTACTTTTTTATATTTTTCAACATTAAACCTGATTTGTCATGTAGTTGCCCACCCCATTATTTTATTCAGGTCTTCCTGTAAAGTTTCTATATCCTGATGTGAAGTTATTGCCCTGCTTATTTTTTTTTTTCATCAGCAAAAACTGAGATCGAGCTATTTATACTGACCTTAGAATACCCCATTTAGCACACCAGACCAGTCTAAGTACACGTTATTTATCACCAGTCTTTGGAAACGCCCCTGTAACCAGTTTTCTATCCATGAAAAAACTCTATGGTCCATGCCTACAGACCTCAGTTTGTAGATTAAGCATTTATAGGGAACTGTATGAAATGCTTTTGCAAAGTCCAGATACATCACATCCATGGGCCTTCCCTTAACTAGATGGTAGCTCACTTCCTCGTACAATGTTAACACAAATGTATTTGTGTCCTGCAAAAATATTGCCTCATTTTCTGAGTTAAGTCTGGTACACACAGTGCCAAACTCACTGGCCAATTTTTGAACTGGTGTGATACACCAATGGCCCTCCAATACCACATATTGAAGTGGGGTGTTATCTGAGTAAACTTTTACAAGTGTATTTGTGTCCTGCAACAATATTGCCTCATTTGCTCAGTTAAGTCTGGTACACACAGTGCCAAACTCACTGGCCAATTTTTTGAACTAGTGTGATACACCAGTGGCCCCCCAATACCACATATTGAAGTGGGGTGTTATTTAACAGTATAATTTTCTAAGATTGTATTTTAGTCCTGCAAAAATGTGGCCTCTTTTGCTGTGTTAACTGTGCTACACACAGTGACAACAGTTACTGGCCAATTATTTGTAGAACTGGTGTGATAAACCTGTGGCCCCCCCAATACCACAGATTGAAGTGTGGTGTTATTTAACAGTATACTTTTCTAAGATTGTATTTTAGTCCTTCAAAAATTTGGCCTCTTTTGCTGTGTTAACTGTGCTACACACAGTGACCAACAGTTACTGGCCAATTATTTGTAGAACTGGCGAACTGACGGACCGGCAGATAGGGAGGAGAGGCAGGCAGAACTTGCATTGCACAAGAGGTACAAAGCAGACTGCAAATGTATCAGGAGCGAGCCATTAACCATGTACAGTCACATCTGGCGCTCCCAGGGCGCCGTCACATGGCTCCGCAGTGTGGGCTTTTTTTAATGTGTCCGTTGCGGACAACAGTGTTGCCATCTGCAGCCTTTGCAGTCAACGCATAAGTCACGGTAAGCCCAACACTCACCTAGGGACAACCGCCTTAAGAAGGCACCTGAAATCCCATCACCAAGCCCAGTGGGAGCAACACAATCAGAACCCACAAAGCCACACTCCAGGCTCTCACCATCCAGCCTCTTCTCCTTCTCCTGTCTCCTCACAGTTGTCCAACACTCCACCTTCCATGATGCCGTCATCACATTGTTCTGGAAAAAGGCAGGCTTCTGTGGCTCAAATGTTGGAGCATAAAAAAAGGTGTCCGACAGGTGTCTGACTACATCGGGTTAACGGCCGATGTGGATGCTCTGAGGCGTGATGAACCCCTGGACTACTGGGTGGGCAGGCTTGACCTCTGGCCAGAGCTTGCACAATTTGCAATGGAACTGTTGGCTTGCTCCCCGTTCCAGTGTCCTGTCCAAAAGGAGGTTCAGCGCAGCAGGGGGGATCGTGACCGATAAGCACACTCGCCTAGCTCATGATAGTGTAGACTACCTCACATTTATAAAAATGAATGAGGCATGGATTTCTGAGGAATTTAACACATGTGACCAGTAGACCAGGTTTCATTGAAATTCCTCATGACAGGCCACAAATATCTGCCAGACCGCCATCCACCCACAACAATTCCTGGTCCTTGTTTTCGCTAAATACAGCAGCATAAAAGGCATTTCATATCCATTGAATGGCTAATTTTTGCAGCCTATACAGGCCGACACTTACTTCTGTATCCTGTGTGAATGCCTAATGTACCTCTATTCAAACAAAAAATGAATCGGCGCTAGTGGAAGAAATCTCAAAAAGGCTCTAGATGAGCTGACTAAATATCATAAATCTCAATAAAAGCATATACGGGATAAGATCAATCACATCAAAATACCAATGGTAAGTCTGGGGCTAATGTATCCAAAGGTGTCCCAAACCGATACAAGTGAAATATAAAAAAACAATTATTAAAATTAACCAGACTCTTGTGTCAAATAATCTGAATCATAAAACTGGATGTGTGTCTGTCTTCAATCCAAACGTTTAAAATCAAATTATTAAAATAAGCAACCAAATAATCGCATCATGTGGTTCAAATCGCAGGATCAATTGTTTTCAATAAATACTGATCTAATCTAAAATTAACCAGACTCTTGTATCCAATAACCAGAATCATAAAACTAGATGTGTGTCTGTCTTCAATCCAAACGTTTAAAATCAAATTTCATAAAGTAAGTAGCCAAATAATCGCATCATGCGATTCAAATCGCAGGATCAACTGTTTTCAATAAATACTGATCTAATAGTCTCTTAATCCATCACAGAAAATATAAATATCAAAAATTGGTGAATAACAGTGAAATGAACATGAATTGTGCACTAACTAGTAATTCATATATAAAGTGCAAATAAGTGTAGCAAAAATGACGAAAAAGTAAATTGAATCTACTCAATGATGTGAATATGAATAAATAAGAATAAAAATTATATAAATATGAAATAACTCTGTAGATGTATATATCAATAGATGAATAAATGAATAGATAAATCGCATGATGCGATTATTTGGTTTCTTATTTTAATAATTTGATTTTAAACGTTTGGATTGAAGACAGACACACATCCAGTTTTATGATTCGGATTATTTGACACAAGAGTCCACTTAATTTTAATAATTGTTTTTTTATATTTCACTTGTATCGGTTTGGGACACCTTTGGATACATTAGCCCCAGACTTACCAGTGGTATTTTGATGTGATTGATCTTATCCCGTATATGCTTTTATTGAGATTTATGATATTTAGTCAGCTCATCTAGAGCCTTTTTGAGATTTCTTCCACTAGCTCTGATTCATTTTTTGTTTGAATTCTCTATCGGTATTTGGTGAAAATACTAGAGTTGGCTGCTGATGGTATAGGATTGGATCCTAATCTCACATTTATACAAGAATTTTTTCCCATATTTATATAAGAATTATATCATCTGTTACACACCATTAGTTTGTTTGGAATCGCTCTCGTTTGGATACCTAAGTGACAGCGCACATATCACCCTTTGATTCTAATGTACCTCCAGCCATCAAATACTACGTTCTTTGCTGTCAGTTAAACCCATGTGAGCTAATTTTTGGAGCCTATACAGGCCGACACTTCTGTATACTGTGAATACCTAATGTACCTCTAGCCATCAAATACTACGTTCTTTGCTGTCAGTTAAACCCATGTGAGCTAATTTTTGGGGCCTATACAGGCCGACACTTCTGTATCCTGTGAATGCCTAATGTACCTTCAGCCACAGAATTCTACGTTCTTAGCTGTCAGGTAAACCCATGTAATAGATAGAACAAGCTGCGCTACTCGAAAAAATAGTGCTATGACCACACTATATCAAAATATTGATAAATAAAGTGCAATAGTCCGTGAATAAGTCTCTTGATCAAATTCCAGAAAAAATATGTGTTCATGTGATGCGCTGTAGTACAAGCAAATGTCCACTAGTGGTACAAACTGCTTACCAGAGTGTGATAAGTAAAGTGCCCAATTCAAAGATATGCATTCCCAGAATCCTCAACAAATCCAACAGCCAGGATGAGAACTCCAATGTGTTTCAGCCTCAGACCACACAGTAGGCTCAGCAGGCATATACCACGTACATATAAAAAAAGATAATAGAAGATCCCATATCGTAATACTGTATTTAAATATAAACTGATTGGGTGCATATATCACAAATATATCACACCAAACTGTGAGACTTTCACCAGATGTACAATCTGCTTACCAGATAGAGATATTAAAGTGCTTATGAAAATGGTGTTATAAAAGGGATAGTGACCTCCATCAAAAATACAGGCTGCTTACCAGAAGCAAGTATATGATAAGCCAATGGTATGAATATGGAAATCCAAGTGTGCACCAGACTTTACTCAGAAAAAGTGACCACCACCCAGATCCACAAACTGCTTACCAAATGTAGTTAAATAATTTGCCAAATGTAGAAGTCAATTCACCAAGAATTATTGTACTCCAAGGTCCAAAAATAAGGGGAAGGTAAATGCCTCCAAATGATGATAGATGTTCAAATCTCCCAATATAGGCATCAGGTCACGGGGTCACATAAAAAATATAAGATACCCCATAGTGTAAAACCGTAAGATTTATTAAAAATAAGAAGAAAGCAACTTACAAACATCAAAAAGGAGAGAGCTTGAAACAAGCCGCCGGCCAGTCGGCTCTTCCACCCGTCCTCCGTCTCATTCTGGTGATGTCAGCACGCTGCGACCGACGTACGTTTCGTCAGAAATGACGTTTTCAAGCTACCGGCGGCGTACTGAGGACACCGCTTAAATACACATACAGTAAAGGATCCACCCAATGTGACTTCCGGGATCAATACCATCGGCCATATTTGAAAAGGTATATCATGGGAATATAGATAGAGTCCAAATAGGAGAGACCGCTCCAGATGGGATGGGTATCAGGTGCCGGTCGGATCCGCAATCCAAAGTCGTATGAAGCAAAAAGAGATGACCGTACTCCGATGTAAATCAAAATTGGAGTATATTTATTCCACATCAAACAATAGGCAAACTTGAAACATCACACTGTGAGTGCAGGACACAAAAGGCAGACGCGTTTCACGACTTAGAGATGTCGCTTACTCATTACCAAATGGAAAAATATATATAACATGCTATGTAAAGCCAAATATTAACACATCAAGCCAAAACATAACATAAATACAAAAAATATAAACTAGGCTAAATTATTTGAATCACCAATCAATATTGTATACCAAATTAATATAAAAATGTCCTGCTTGAATCAATATATAGGAACACATACCAAATCTGTGCAAAGCCAGATATTATCACATCAAGCTATAACATAACCAAAATTGGCTAATATAGCTCAAAACATTTTTTTTTAATATACAGTAAATGATTTTGGATGTCATTCAAAGAGTATGAGATATTCTCCAACATCGTAAATAAATGTTTGTATCATAAATTACCAAACAAATACTATATATTAATCGATTAGGCCAAAACATACATCCATAATTCCCATAAGTCACACTAGGTGTTGGTCCAATAATTCATAAACACTGTGGTATCAAAATATAAAGTACTGGGCAATAAAATATTAAAATTATATATTACATATATTAAATATATAATAGCACATATATTCACATTAAACAAATTAAAATTGGGTGACACCAATGTGATATACACACCAATACCAAATATTATCTGATGTCATAGGTTGAGTAAACCTCTCACTTATGTATATTTCATATATCTATGTAAGGCTAGTGTCAAGTCCATCAGGGGATACGTTAAATTCTTCAAGACAACTAAATCCTACTAATGCCAAACGTATAAACGCATAGCAATCCCTCCAAAATAAAGGAACTACAACCATGGACAAGAACATCTAAGCGTTATCAATAAACGAATTGACATCAATGTCCAAGTTGAGTCCAAAGGGTGTATAGGTCTTTACCTTATGTATCCAAGCCATCTCCTTTTTAGACAAGCCCCTCACCAAAGGTTCCCCCCGCCATTTGGGAGAGAACTTATCTATGCCTAAGAACATGATATTTTTGGGGTCCCTATTATGTGATGTCAAAAAATGTTTAGAAACCGAATGGTTTCTAAAACCCTTGCGGATATTTGCAATATGTTCATTGAGACGTACACATAAAGGGCGTTTGGTTCTCCCAATGTACTGGAACCCACACGAGCACTGGAGGAGGTACACTACTACAGTGCTAGTGCAGGAAATAAAGGGGTTGATCCTGTGTAATTTCCCAGTACTAGTTGACAAAAAACTTTTGGTGTTTTTTTGTTTTATGTAGTTCAAACGACAAAATTGACATCTGTTACATTTGTAGAAACCATTCAGCTGTTGTAAAAAGGTAGGTTTCAATCACATTAGGCGCCACCACATCGTGCAAATTAGGGGTACCTTTAAAAATGACCCATGGTTTATCAGGTAAAACCCTTTTAAGAATCGGGTCATTATTTAGAATGTGCCAATGACGCATCAACAATTTCTTGATCCCCATAAACTGATTGGAGAATGTGGTAATGAAAGAGGGACTCGACGTATGATCCCCAAGTACACCCTGAGGGCGTGTTTGTAACAGTTGAGATCTTTCGATCGGACTTACTTGCTCCAGGGACTCACGGAGAAAGTCACGATCATAACCCTTATCGATGAATCTCTCCGTGAGTACCTGGGCCTGCCTAAAAAATTCTGTTTGGTCAGAACAATTACGTCGAATATGCATGCATTGACCTTTAGGTACTGTCCTTAACCAGGAACTATGTTGACAACTGTCAACTGGTATATAAGCATTTCTATCAGTCGCCTTAAAATGTGTAGAGGTGACAAAAACACCATTTTGAATGGCAATGGACAGATCCAAAAAATTAATAGCCGTTTGGCTCCTATCATAGTTAAGAAAAATGCCTCTAGAATTAACATTTAAAGAGTCCAAAAAAGAGACCAGATCATGTTCTGCTCCATCCCAAAGGAGGAGGATGTCATCTATATACCTGGCCCACAGCAGAACTTGTGGTCTGCTACAGGCATAGATGACATCCTCCTCCCACTGAGCCATGAATAAATTGGCTAAGGATGGAGCGTACTTGGCGCCCATCGCGACCCCAGTATCTTGTCTGTAAAACTGGCCACCAAACCAAAAGTAATTGTGTTTAGTGGCGTAATCCAACAGTTCCATAATAAATGAAATTTGGGCAGACGGTATATTGGAGTCTCTGTTTAGAAACATATGGACTGCATTTAAACCCAGTTCGTGTGGTATGACTGTATATAGTGATGATACGTCAGCCGTAACCATCCACAGACCCTTAGTGGGAATGATGTTCGATATTAAATTGATTACATGTCTGCTGTCATGAACATAAGATAGCATATTTTGTTCTATGGGTTGCAAATAAAAATCAATGTATTCCCCACCCGGGACGTCACAGAATCAATCCCACTGACAATGGGACGTCCCGGGGGGGAAGTTTGACTCCTGTGAATTTTAGGTAAATAATATATTATGGGTGTGCGTGGGCACTTCGGTATTAAGAAGGATTTCTCCTTCTTATTTAGGATGTTCAACTGATATCCCTTATTCACACTAGACTCTAATTCCCGTTTATATTGACACTTCGGATCTCCTGACAGAGGGGTAAACCCATGTGGGCTAATTTTTGGGGCCAATACTGACCGACACTTACTTCTGTATCCTATGAATGCCTAATGTACCTTCAGCCACAGAATACTACGTTCTTAGCTGTCAGGTAAACCCATGTGGGCTAATTTTTGGGGTCTGTTATGGCCAACACTTACTTCTGTATCCTGTGAATGCCTAATGTACCTCTAGCCATCAAATACTATGTTCTTTGCTGTCAGTTAAACCCATGTGAGCTAATTTTTGGAGCCTATACAGGCTGACGCTTACTTCTGTATCCTGTGTGAATGCCTAATGTACCTCTAGCCATCAAATACTACGTTATTTGCTGTCAGTTAAACCCATGTGAGCTAATTTTTGGGGCCTATACAGAACGACACTTGCTTCTGTATCCTGTGAATGCCTAATGTACCTCTAGCCATCAAATACACTATGTTCTTTGCTGTCAGTTAAACCCATGTGAGCTAATTTTTGTGGCCTTTACAGGGCGACACTTACTTCTGTATCCTGTGGATGCCTAATGTACCTCAAGCCATCAAATACACTACGTTCTTTGCTGTCAGTTAAACCCATGTGTGCTAATTTTTGGAGCCTATACAGGCCGACACTTACTTCTGTATCCTGTGTGAATGCCTAATGTACCTCTAGCCATCAAATACTACGTTCTTTGCTATCAGGTAAACCCATGTGAGCTAATTTTGGGGCCTATACAGGCCGACACTTACTTCTGTATCCTGTGAATGCCTAATGTACCTCTAGCCATCAAATACACTACGTTCTTTGCTGTCAGTTAAACCCATGTGAGCTAATTTTTGGAGCCTATACAGGCCGACACTTACTTCTGTATACTGTGAATGCCTAATGTACCTTCAGCCACAGAATACTACGTTCTTAGCTGTCAGGTAAACCCATGTGGGCTAATTTTTGGGGCCTTTTATGGCCAACACTTACTTCTGTATCCTATGAATGCCTAATGTACCTTCAGCCACAGAATACTACCTTCTTAGCGGTCAGGTAAACCCATGTGGGCTAATTTTTGGGGCCTTTTATGGCCAACACTTACTTCTGTATCCTGTGAATGCCTAATGTACCTCTAGCCATCAAATACTACGTTCTTTGCTGTCAGTTAAACCCATGTGAGCTAATTTTTGGAGCCTATACAGGCCGACACTTACTTCTGTATCCTGTGTGAATGCCTAATGTACCTTCAGCCACAGAATACTACGTTCTTAGCTGTCAGTTAAACCCATGTGAGCTAATTTTTGGAGCCTATACAGGCCGACACTTACTTCTGTATCCTGTGTGAATGCCTAATGTACCTCTAGCCATCAAATACTACGTTATTTGCTGTAAGTTAAACCCAAGTGGGCTCATTTTTGGGGCCTATACAGGCCGACACGTACTTCTGTATACTGTGAATGCCTAATGTACCTTCAGCCACAGAATACTACGTTCTTTGCTGTCAGGTAAACCCATGTGGGCTAATTTTTGGGGCCTTTTATGGCCGACACTTACTTCTCTATCCTGTGAATGCCTAATGTACCTTCAGCCACAGAATTCTACGTTCTTAGCTGTCAGGTAAACCCATGTGGGCTAATTTTTGGGGCCAATACTGGCCGACACTTACTTCTGTATCCTGTGAATGCCTAATGTACCTTCAGCCACAGAATACTATGTTCTTAGCTGTCAGGTAAATGCATGTGGGCTAATTTTTGGGGCCTGGAATGGCCGACACTTACTTCTTTATCCTGTGAATGCCTAATTTTTCAGACTGAAATTGAAAATATAGTGTCCCGGTGGGTGGCTTCTTCTCACACCGGTGGCGCATCTTCTCTGGTTCTCCCGCTCCCGCCTCCTCCTCGGCCAATGGCATGGGGTTTGCCATGCGGCCAATCAGGAAGCTGGTATTAGACCGGCTTCCTGATTGGCCAGGAGGAGGATCGGTGTGACAATAGCGAATTTTCATTCGCTATTGTCACACAATGGGTGGGCTCTGGGCGCACTGCTCTGTGCCCCGGGACCACCCTTTGCATCACCCTCTTAGAGCCTCTGGCTCTAATCAGGTGATTTAAAAAAAAACACACCCATTAAGCTCCATGCGTCCGGTGCCCTGCATGCAGATTAGGGGGCCGGACGCATGGATGGGGGGTGGCGCCCCTGCGCCCTGTATACACCAGCTGCCACTGGATGCGGACCCATTTTACAGATGTGTTAATGGACCCTATATGTATTAGACATGTATTTACCGGCTGCTGTCAGTTCTGGCTGATTTATGAAAAAATATATATATTTTTTTATGCTGTAAAAAAAAAAAACTAGGGCAACTTTTCCAATTGCAATACTTCTGTTATGACATTGTCCATGTGCTGGGACTATTTGTGCATAGCTAGTACATCTTTTGTGGCTGCAAATATGACCTAAAGGGTTTTAAAGTTTGCCTCCCTTTCAAATCAATGGGGCCCTCCGCAAACTAGCGGTTCACGGACTTTTGAGAAAATTTGCGGCTGACGTTCGCAAACCGCCCCGGCCAATGTTCGTCCATCTCTAGTTCCCGCCCCTCGACGCCTCCTCCGTTTTCTCATAGGAATGGCTAACAGTCCTCACTGCCACACTGGGTCAGTCCCCAAGTTGACATTGGTTTGCTTGAAAGATTTATCTCCCACCTCTTCCCAGAAGGTATGTACAATAGTAATGAACAACTCCAAAACATGTGTAGTTTAGAGCCTTCCTGTTGCTGAGAGCAACATATTGGCCAGCATATTGTTAAGGACTGCAGATACAGTTCATGTAATGCTCGGGGGACTCTGGACCAGTGGGATTACTACTCCTATTTTAATATTATAAAATACATAGAAAAGAAAATTGAGTTCATCTTACATGCAGGAGAGATGTTTGGCACATGGAATGTAAATGGATAGTAGCTAGTGTGTTAATGGTACTATTTACTGAAACTTTTATAAACTTTGAAAGGTATTATTTATTAAAAAGGGAAAAGAGAATAGCAAGTAGTAACCAGTCAAATTCCAGTATGCTGTTTATTTTTTAAACCCAATTTTTTAAATTGGTTTCATAAGTAAACAAGTACACAATTTTAACAATTGGCTTCTGGTCTGGTTGTTTAACACATTGTACAGAGCATAGTGTAATACAGTTTCATGTCAACTTTAATTTAAATAGTGAAACAGTAGTAATAAATAGACTAGTTGACCTTGATATACAGAGGTAGTGGATGCAAGTTGCAAAAGGGGGGGAAGGCGGACTATCTACTCAAGCCGTTGGGGCACAAATTCTGTAAAATGTTTGCAGACAATTTTGCTTGCAAATGTCAATTTGTACATTGGTTATCATTGTTTCCCATGCCTAGGGTGGTATCGAGGGCTTCCATTGGGTGAAGGATTTCCCTTTTGGCATAGCACAGGAGGCAGCTGTCATTGTTTAGTGCAGATTAGAAATAAAACATCTGGCCAGTTTCTATAATTACAAACACTATTTTCTTTTGTCTTTATAGCCAAAACACAATGGAAGATGTCTGTGTATGTGTTGTTTACAAGGCTGCGGTATTTATAATAAAGCTAAACTCCAGTTATATATAAAAACAAAAATTCATACAATTATAAAAATAGTTTTTTATTAAAGCGGAACTAAACTCAAAAAAGGCGAACAGGCAGCCTCTGTTTGCATTCCACCCCAGAATGTAAATGGAGCTGTGCATGGGCAGGTCTGTTTTCATTTCGGGCACAGAGCCAGTGAGTTGGTATACATGACTACCTACTTGCAGGTCTATAAAGATATATATATATATATATATATATATATATATATATATATATATAAAAAGAAAGCCAATGGAAAAGCAGAAATGACGTACCTCGCCTCAGCAAGGAAGGACTGAAATGCAGCCTAAAGAATTCAGAAAAGGTACAAAATAACAGTAAAAAAAAGTATCCAAAAGTGAATGAGGGTGTGGTCATCTAAAATTGCAGCCATTGTTGTGATTTAGGCTGGAACTTCGCTTTAACTACCCTTATCTGTCCCATGTGCTACAAACACCGGAAATGGACTGAAAAAAAATGGAAAAAATGCAACACAGGTATTCACAAATGTGCAACAATACAAACAGGGACAGAAAGAAAACTAAAAAAAAAGCGGCCATAAAACTTGCTATAATAAATAATCAAAAGGAAACATAAAATATAACATTTAAGTTCCATCTCCCATGACAACATAATGGAGCAAAAACTACTAAGTGGTCTTACCATCATTTCCAGATAAAAAAAACAGTGCCATCTTGTGGTTCCAAACAAAAATTATTATCCGATCATTAATTAAACAAATCAAAATCCCCATTTCATAGGAGGAGGATGTTATCTATATATCTGCACTTGTTATAGATGACGTTCTCCTCCCACTTGGCCATAAAGAGGTTGGCCTTCATGCCCACACCTCTATTTTGTAAAAAGTGTGAGCCACTAAACCAGAAATAGTAATGTCCCATACGTTTTGCCTCGGATTGGACCAGTGCTGACCACAACCAGTGCAAAGGCAAAGAACACACACCAGGCAGGTCCCACAATGTCACTGCGCACTTTCTGGTTCATGTGAAACCTGACTGGCAAACCCAGAGTGGGGTAGTGAACCTGAGAAAAGTGCAGGGACAGCTGGGAGTGGGATCATAGCTGTAGAGGACAAGCATCTGCATTAATTCCAAAGTTCAACTGAATCATAGTGTGACAATTTTGCCCTGGGCACTGGATGACCTTAATATATACTGTACTGTGCAAAAGTTTTAGGCAGGTGTGAAAAACTGCTATAAATTAGGAATGCTTTCTGAAATAGAAGTGTTAATCGTTTTTTTAACAATTGACAAAATAAAAAGTAAATGAACAGAAGAGAAATACAAATCAAATCAATATTTGGTTATGTGTTTTTTTTTTATCCTTGCATAAATATTAGAGATCGACCAATTGTCGACAAAGCCGGATATATCGGAGGTGACCGATTTTGTCGATATTTTAGGAAAGTGCTTGTACCGGAGTGATGCCTGCAGCTAGAGGCATCACCCTGGTACCGGCGTCCATAGCCGACGGTCGGCTGTCTTGTAATGACAACCGATGCGGCTGAGAAGCCACTCGGCAGTCATTACGCCCCCCCCCCCGCCTCCTTCCACGGATGACCCGGGTCTCCCGTCCCACCGGGAGACCCGGGCAACTAGCCTGCATGGCCGCTGAAGACCCGATCAAAGCCGCATTCGGCTCTGATTGGGTCTCCATGTAAAAACCCAGGAGGGGTGTCATGAGTGACATCACTTACGGGTACTGTCTGGCACCAGATTCCAAAAAAATGACAGCATTCAAAACGGCAAAACTTGGCATTGTGAATGCTTTTAAGTGCAGAGGAGGTGTTTGGCTTTAGACCCCCAGATCCCTCAACAAGAGTACCTGTCAAATAAAAAAAATTTAAAAAAACTTTTTTTTGTATGAAAATATCGGCCATTATCGGCCGATACCGATATGCATTGGCCAAAATATCGGTAATGGCAACGAAAAAACGATATTGGTCGATCACTAATAAATATATAAACTAGCGCAGCGCTTTTAGGAAAAAAACAAATGATAATTCTCCAGCATTTGTGTAAAAATGCAATACAAGAAGATAAATCAATAAACATGCCTAAAAAGTATAAATTAGAATGTTAAAATGATGGTAAACAACTACCTTTTAGGCCCCGTTCACATAGGGGCGACGCTACTTCGCACCGCGACCTCCGAGATCGCGGTGCGAGCAGCGCGCCGCGACCTCGGAGTGGCCGCCACGGACTTCATAACATTGAAGCCTATGGCGGTCGCCTCCTGGTCGCCCCAAAGAAGCTCCGGATCCTTTTTCTAGGTCGGAGTGACTTGTGTCGCTCCTATTAGAACGGGTCCGCAGCTTCCCTATGGGAGGCGACCTGCGGCGACCTGTGAGGCGACCAGGTCGCCTCACAGGTCGCCCTAGTGTGAACTGGGACTTAAAACAACTCATTCAATTTAAAATAGAAATGAAAGGCAAAACATTTTTATATAGATATAAAAATACATTAAAAATACCTTTTTTCCCCATTTTTTAAGTGATCACATTCCCTCTGTTCTCAGCTGCATAAGAGGGGGGAGGAGAAGCCGCAGCACACTAAGCTTCCCAGTGAATGGCTGTGCAGCGGGGGGCGTGTCAGGACAAGTCTGATCATTGGAGGAGCACACACTGAGTTCCCAGCATAGCTATAGCTAGAGAACTGACCACAGCGTGTTCTCCTGCTTAGTGTGGTCAGTTTTTAATAGGACTAGCAGGAACACCAGGGCTTTCACATAAAGCAAGCAATACAAAGAGAAAAGGATACTTTAGAATACAAGTATATGGTACAGCAGGCACATATCAGGAATATGAAGTGTTGGGATAACAAACGTGTCCAATAATAGGCATCCATATCATCAGCTTTCACATCCCATGTGAGCTGAAACATGCAATCAAACAGAGAATTCAAAGTTTATGAAGTGCAAAACAGCGATAATATGCAAAACCTCTTGTTAGCACACAAACTCCTTGTAAAAAACCGTGCTCTCCCAAATCCACACATTGCTCACCTTAATGTTAGGCCCCCAAAATTATAGGAGGTCTAACTGCGCTTTTTTTTTAAAGAGAGATGGACTCCTTACATCCATCACCATGAAAGGTAAGCACAATGGTAGGAAAGGGATAACTCTGTTTCACTCCATGGAGCATGACACCCATGTAAAAAAGCACAAAAACCAGAGACCATAGTGTTCGCTGCATGTTTAATAGGGCTCCAGTTGTACTAAATAAAGCTCTTATACAATAAGAAGACTGCAATAAGCAATGCAGCAAGAAAGCATATGAGAGATACAGCGGTGAAGAAATACCAGATAGCTCAGAACCTTCGGTCGCCAGTTCAGAATCGCTCGGACGTGTCCATTAGCATGATAATGTCCTTGGGCTTCCGCTATTTACGCATATCGTCCAATCTGGACTTCTTTAGAGGAAAATATAAACATTTGTTTTACGTAGTAAATTTGGGAGGGCATGATTTTTCACAAGTAGATGGTAGGCTAACCACAATGGAAGTGCACCGCCCCAGTGTGAATACATTTATTGATTTTAGAGGAAAGCGTTTTTCTTGAGCTTTTCAGTCGCTTTTTTAACGCAAAAGCGCATGAAAAACTCCTACGTGTCAAAAGGCCCTAGCTTTTTAGGCTTGTTTTTTTATTTTGTTGAAGCACTACCCCTGCAGGAGCCGCTGATATCAACTGGTTCTTTCTCAAGCAGTACAGAGGCCACAGCCACCCTAGTAAACAGTGTAGGGGTTTTCTTTTAAGGCGTTTTTGCTGATAAACCTAGAGGAGGTGCAGGTGCTGATCACTTCCAGCTTCTACCAGACACTGTTAAGCAAGTTAGAGGTTACTACAATGCCAAAGGACAGCTATACACTTTCCAACTTCCACCTGGCACTTCCTCTGTAAGCTCTCCAAAACAGATCCGAAGGTGAAGTCCTGTAACTGGCATCAAGGAAGAATAGGCCCCTTAGATCTGCCACAGCTGTGACCTTGGTGAACATCAGCAAACACCAGAACTGCCTCCAAGGGGCTACAGCCCCTGAAAAAGAGAAATGGACAGAGGGCGCACCAGCCTAGCGCATTATCTTTAAAACAATTTATTGTAATAGACATGTATACACATTATACTCACAAAACGATTATGAAACACGGGCAATAAGCAATGAGGGACCACCAGGGGTCTCCACTGGGCATCCTCAGCTGCGGCAGGCCGTGGAAGGATGTAGACCTCCAAAAAAACGCTTACGCGTTTCGGGGTGTTCCCCCTTCATCAGAGCTAGTTGGGGGAATGAGTGGTAGGGCTTTTGTATATTCCAAAAGGTCACATGATCAAGTCCCAAAGCCCCACCCTTTGTGGGGGGTGGGTCAAGAACAATATAAATGTAAAGAAGTATATTACTAATGACAATAAAAGCATAAAAAATATAAATATATATAGAACCAATGCATATGCAAAGAAATCAAGAAAAGATGATTGCCACAATACATGACAATATGACCATGGAAGAGCCAGCCATGCAGAGTTGCCTGACATGGAACAAACATCAGACCCTATTACCTTGTGCGATCATAAATGCCATCCAAATGCAGCCACAGACAGAAAAAATCTATTGAAATTCCCTGCTGTTCCTTGTTAATGTTATATAATATGTTATAGTACATGTCAAATCTACATATGCCACAGCTTTCATATAGATTGGAGACACAATGTCATAAGGAAGGGACCGACTGAAATGTAAACCATCAGTGCAGATACTGAGAACAGGATTATGTTGCTATAATAATCATAACCGGAGCATCCCTGTGTCTGGGGTCTTTGTGTCTCCATTTCCGCTGATGTCCTATGTCCTATGTTCCCAATTTTCAATATGCTGCATTGGGAACGGCATGATCGCACTTACACTCATAGGGTGGCCAGATGGACTCAACTAAAAATGAATAATAATACAGTACAATATATATATATATATATATATATATATATATATATAAAGAAACATATATAAAAAAAACACCAAGGGTGAAGATCCAGAAGTTCACACTTTACTATTTGACACCAAAAGGTGGTGGTCAACCTCACTACAGGTATTTATATATAGAAATATTGATCATCTATGGATACATATGCATTCTATATGCGTTTTTTTATATATATATATATATATATGTGTATATTTTTATATATATATATATATATATATATATATATATATATATATATATATATATATATGTATATATTGTACTGTATTATTACTTATTTTTAGTTGAGTCCATCTGGCCACCCTATGAGTGTAAGTGCGATCATGCCATTCCCAATGCAGCATATTGAAACTTGGAATCAATGTAGAAACTAACCAAGTTTCCAGCTACAAAGCTCTGCATGCAATTCATGCTGGGGCCAGGTAGATGGCGCAGCATGGATTGCGAGATCCGTCTTGACAGATCATTCTATGTCACTTCCGCATGCCTTACAGGAACTGGAAGTGAAGTATACAGGAAGTATCCAGGATGACACAGGATATCCACAATAGGACATCAGCGGAAATGGAGACACAAAGACCCCAGACACAGGGATGCTCCGGTTATGATTATTATAGCAACATAATCCTGTTCTCAGTATCTGCACTGATGGTTTACATTTCAGTCGGTCTCTTCCTTATGACATTGTGGCTCCAATTTACAGTATATGAAAGCTGTGGCATATGTAGATTTGACATGTACTATAACATATTATATAACATATACAAGGAACAGCAGGGAATTTCGATAGATTTCTTCTACCATACACTAAGTCTGTGGCTGCATTTGGATGGCATTTATGATTGCACAAGGTAATAGGGTCTGATGTTTGTTCCATGTCAGGCCACTCTGCATGACTGGCTCTTCCATGGTCATATTGTCATGTATTGTGGTAATCATCTTTTATTGATTTCTCTGCATATGCATTGGTTCTATATATATTTATATTTTTTATGCTTTTATTGTCATTAGTAATATACTTCTTTACATTTATATTGTTCTTGACCCACCCACAAAGGGTGGAGCTTTGGGACTTGATCATGTGACCTTTTGGAATATACAAAAGCCCTACCACTCATTCCCCCAACTAGCTCTGATGAAGGGGGAACACCCCGAAACCCGTAAGCGTTTTTTTGGAGGTCTATATCCTTCCACGGCCTGCCGCAGCTGAGGATGCCCAGTGGAGACCCCTGGTGGTCCCTCATTGCTTATTGCCCGTGTTTCATAATCATTTTGTGAGTATAATGTGTATACATGTCTATTACAATAAATTGTTTTAAAGATAATGCGCTAGGCTGGTGCGCCCTCTGTCTGTTTCTCTTTTCCAGTATCTGCTTTGGGTTACCACGACCCGTTGAGAGTGGCAGCACAGCTTGAATGCACTACAATTTGACCTGAATCGCATTTTCAGGATACCAGCCGCAAGGCCACCCCTCAAGCGCAGGAGTCATTTGCTCTTTGCTACAGCCCCTGAGGCTGTGGAACATCTCCAGCAGAACAAGAACCCCCAGCTGCCCCAGACCCCAGTCACCTATTTGACACGCATCCCCAGGGGTTGGCTGAAGTACAATAAATATTCAAGCTGCCCATTTGACTCTCCCAGCCCTATGTTCTTGAAGACAGGGGGAAGCAGTCAAACCTGAAGCCTGTGAGACCTAGAACAGTCCAAAGAAATCAACAGCTGTTCCAATGATTACAGAGGAGCCAAAAATAACTAACTTTTTTTTTCCTGAAAAGTGCTGCACTAGTTTATACATGTATGCATGTTTGCTGAGTGTGTGAAACAACTGTTAAGTGCTAGCAGACTGTTCACATTTTTTACATACACATCAATTGTACACACAGTAATCTAGGGTTGTGTACACAGTTTTCTATTTTTTTTTTTTTTTTTTATAGGATTTTTTCTGTTCATGTTACAGGAGATAATAAGAGGTATCTCTTATGTGTTGTATTGTAAGACGATCTGAGAAAGTCTTATTTTTCTCCTTTCTTTGCTGTGTGACTGAAAGAAATATATACACGATATTGTCAAAAATAATGGAGATGCCTTCCTTTACACACACATTAACTTTGTGCACTGGTCTGAATCATTTGGGGGGGGGGGGATTATGGTGTGGGGTTGTTTTTTCAGGGGTTGGGATTGGCCCCTTAGTTCCAGTGAAGGGACCACTTAAGGCGTCAGCATGCCAAGACATTTTGGACAATTTCATGCTCCCAACATTGTGAGAACAGTTCGGGGATGGCCCCTTCTGGTTCCAACTTGACTGTGCACCAGTGCACGAAGCAAGGTCCATAAAGACATGGATGAGTTTGGGGTGGAGGAACTTGTCTGGCCTGCACAGAGTCCTGACCTTAACCTGATAGAACACCTTAGGGATGAATTAGAGTAGAGACTGCGAACCAGGGCTTCTTGTCCAACATCAGTTCCTGGCTTCACAAATGCGCTTCTGGAAAAATGGTCAAACATTCCCATAGACTAACGCTCCTGCGTTTTTGTTATAGGCTGGATTTGCAGCTGCAAAATCTCCACTCAGTAGTCATGTAGAGATGTGTTGAATACCAGATCCAACTCTCCAGGACTCATCACCGTGGGCCTGTCAGCTTCAACATACAGATATATACACACTCAATGAGATGTTCCTGGAGTGATAGGATGTATATGATAGTATGAAGGTGATGTGCTGAAGGGACAGGTGTGAACAGTGACAAGGATGGTAAGCACTTGATAGGTTTGTACAGGAGAGTTCAAGATGGTATTTAGGAATGCAGATAGGTTAGTATCGAGTATGCTAACAGGTGGTGAGGACAGCAGATGACAAATACAGGATAGACTAACCCAGTGCAAGGATAGATAGTAGTAGACAGGAGAGCTAGCAATCTATGCAGCAGTGCAGATGATAGATGGTAGTAGACAGGAGAGCTAGCAATCTATGCAGCAGTGCAGATGATAGATGGTAGTAGTCTCAAGAGCTAGCAATCTATGTAACAGTGCAGATGATAGGATAGTATGGATAGGTAGTAACAGTCCTTAATGCAATAATAGTAGTGTAAGTTATGGAGGTTTCCCCTGCGGGGTACTTATCACTATAGTATAGTAGTAGAAGGGTCCGGTGATGAGGAAGTGATCCAGTAGCGAGATACAGGGATCAGTAGCGAGGTTCGGGTCTGAGGAAGTGATCCTGGTAGCGAGATACAGGGATCTGTAGCGAGGTTCCACAGCGAGACACGCTTGTAAGCATAGATGCAAGGCAGCTTGAACGAACATGTGAGTGAGAACGCCGGCGGTTGAAATAGCCGCTCTGCGGCGCTCAGTGATGACAGCATCGGTCTTAAAGGTGTATGCGCACCTACCAGAAGAGAATGGTGGGACGCATACACGGAATGGAAAGTGGAATAAGGGTACCAGAGGTACCAGAACATTACAGTACCCCCCCCCTTAAGGCCGGCTCCGGAAGGCCTCTAGAACTGTTTTTTCCGGGTATTTCGAGTGAAAATTGCGAATCAGTCTAGGGGCATGTATATCAGAGGTATCCAGCCAGGTGTCGTCTTGGGGCCCATAGTTCTTCCATCGTACTAGATATTGGAGTCTTCTTCTGTGGATACGAGAATCCAGAATCTCCTTTATCTCATATTCTTCTCTGCCTTCAACTTGTACAGGAGGTGGAGGTGGGATGGTAGGCCTTATTCCTTGGTTAGGAACATGTGGCTTCAATAGCGACACATGGAAGATGGGATGGATCTTGAGATCTGCCGGTAAGGTGAGCTGTACTGCAGCTTTTCCAATTAGTTTCCTGATTGGGAAGGGTCCCAAGAATAAAGGCCCAAGCTTTTTGCTAGGGATCTTTAATCTTAAATTTTTTGTTGATAGCCAAACGAGGTCCCCAATAACATACTGAGGAGAAGGTCTTCTACGAAGGTCGTAGTACCTTTTTTGTTTACTATGAGCGTGTGATATGGTAGTATTGAGTAAACCCAAAGAGTCTTTTATTTGGGTAAGGTAATCCGAGGCTACTGGGTTACTCAATGGCAGGATGCGTGGTGGAAGAAGAGTGGGATTAAACCCATAGTTCAAGTAGAACGGACTTTGCTTCGTAGTACTGTGGGTTGCGTTGTTGTAAGCAAATTCCGCTAGAGGAAGGAGATCCACCCAATCATCCTGCAGGTATGATGTGTAGCAGCGTAGATATTGCTCAATGCACTGGTTGACTCTTTCAGTCTGTCCGTTGGTCTGAGGATGGTAGGGAGAAGTGAGCTTTCGCTCAATGCGTAAAATTTGACAAAGTGCTTGCCAAAATTTAGAGATAAATTGTGAACCACGGTCGGACAAAAGAGTCTTTGGAATTCCATGCAACTTGAACACATGTTTCATCAGTAGTTCCGCTGTTTGTTTGGATGAAGGTAGTCTACGGATAGCGATGAAATGTGCCATCTTTGTCAAGTGGTCCACTGACACTAGGATGGTATTAAATCCTTTGGAAGGTGGTAGTTCTACTATGAAATCTAAGGACACAACTTCCCATGGAACCTGGGGTATTGGTAGACTACAAAGTAGTCCAGATGGTTTTGTAGTGTCAATTTTGGACCTTGCACAGATGTCACATGAAGAAACAAATTTTTGTATAGACGTCTTCATATCAGGCCACCAAAACTGCCTGGTGAGCAAATTAAAGGTTTTCGTCATACCCATATGTCCTGCCATGGGTACATCATGCGATAACTCCAAGATCTTGGTGCGCATAGTAGGGGGTATGTAAAGTTTGTCATTGTAATAGAGGAAGCCTTCTGCATCAGTACTTAGTTGTGGTGGAGGTGAATCCATTCCTATACTGTGCAAAATCTCTTCCTTCAAGGATCGGACAACACCAATAATGCGTTCATAGGGTATTATGGGAATGGAAGGGATTTCGGCGCAGTTATCTTTGGTTAGTCGTGATAGCGCATCCGCTTTTTTATTTTTGTCTGCAGGCGTATAGGTCACTAAGAAATTCAATCTTAAAAAGAATAATGACCATCGTACCTGCTGGTGGGAAAGAGTCTTGTTAGTCTGGAGGTATTGAAGGTTTTTATGATCTGTATATATGAGTATTGGTAACTGGGTACCTTCGAGCAGATGTCGCCAATTCTCCAGTGCCAGTTTTATGGCAAGCAACTCCTTTTCACCCACTGGGTAATTCACCTCTGGGCTGCTTAGTGATTTTGAAAAGAAAGCAACTGGGTGGAGTGATGAAGTGTTTGTTGGTCGTTGGGAGAGAACTGCTCCTACTGCCATATTTGACGCATCTACCTCTAGAATATATTGGAGGGATGGGTCTGGATGGCGTAGTATGGGAGCAGAAGTGAAGCTTGATTTTAACAAGCAGAAAGCTTGATTTGCTTCTTCTGACCATTTGAATGTTTTTTTTATACTTGTCAGTTGTGTGAGAGGTCTCACAATGGCGGAAATGTTCTTGATGAACTTCCTATAGAAGTTTGAGAATCCTAGGAATCGCTGTAGGGCCTTACGAGTTGTTGGTATAGGCCAGTCTAGAATACAGGATATCTTACTCATATCCATCTTAATTCCAGTTTTGGATATGAAGTATCCTAGAAATAATATTTCTTCTTTATGAAATAGGCATTTTTTTTAATTTCACGCATAGACTGTGTGAGAGCAGTCTGGACAACACAAGTCTTACATGTTTTATGTGTTCAGGCATAGATCGAGAATAGATAAGTATATTGTCTAGGTATACTACAACACAGACATCAAGTAAGTCTCTAAAGATGTCGTTTATGAATCTTTGGAAAGCTGCGGGAGCATTACATAGCCCGAATGGCATCACGAGGTATTCGAATAGTCCGTATCTGGTTCTGAATGCTGTTTTCCACTCATCCCCGTCACGGATTCGGATTAGGTTGTATGCCCCTTTCAGGTCTAATTTGGTGAAATAAGTAGCCCCACGCACTTGTTCAATAAGTTCAGGGATAAGCGGCAAAGGATAGCGATCCTTTATCGTAATCGTGTTTAATTGCCTATAATCGATAATAGGCCTGAGACTGGAATCCTTATTGCGGACAAAGAAAAGTCCTGCAGCAGTGGAAGAAGTAGAGGGTCTAATGAACCCTTTTGTCAAATTCTCATCCAAGTATTCCTTGAGATGAGAAAGTTCATCCTGTGAAAGGGGATAAACATGACCGAAAGGCAATTTGCTGTTAGGGAGTAGATCGATAGTGCAATCGTAATCCCTATGGGGAGGCAACACTTGAGCATTTTTCTCAAGGAACACTTCGGACAGATCCTGATAGCATAGTGGTGCAATTTCATCTGACACCACAGACAGAATCTTCCCAAAAGATGGGAGGTTACACGTATTCTCACAATAGTGAGAAGGGAAAACCAAAGTCCGTTTTTTCCAATCTATGATTGGTTGGTGTGTGTGTAACCAGGGAAGTCCCAAAATAATAGGAAAATGGGGTGAGGATAGTATATCAAAAGTGATGGTCTCCACATGTGACTCGTTGGTAGTGGCAAGGAGTGCCTGTGTCTGGTTGGTGATTGGACCAGAAGACAGTGGAATACCATTAATGAAACTAACAGAAACAGGCTTAGATTTTGAAATAATAGGTATTTTATTTAAGGTAACAAAGCGTGTATCAATATAGTTTCCACAAGATCCAGTGTCGACCATAGCCTTGGTGGTGATCCTAGTTTGGTCCCACTGTAATATTAAATGAACAAAAAGATAGGGGTTGGAAAAGGAAGTCGTTAATCCTCCCAGCAAGACATGTGAACACTCACCCTCTTTTTTGCAAACAAGGGGACAGGTGCTTATCAAATGATCCGGGGATGCGCAATACATGCAGAGATTTCTGGATGTTCTTCTAGCTCGTTTAGTAGTCGTTAAAGGTGGGCGTATGGTTCCTACATCCATGGGAGTAGGGTCAACGGCCGAAATCCGAGAAGGACTAGACAATGGCATTCCCATCTTTTCAGCCCTTCTTTCTCGCAGTCGTCTGTCGATGTTGATACTAAGTTGTATCAAGGCCTCCAAGGTGCCAGGTAAATCCGCTCGGGCGAGCTCGTCTTTAACAGCTTCCGATAACCCGAGTCTGAATTGAGTTCGCAAAGATGTGTCATTCCACCCTGAATCAAGGGTCCATCTTTTGAACTCAGATACAAAATCTTCTACAGGTCTCCTTCCTTGTTTCAAGGCCCTCAACTGCATATCAGCAGTACTCTGCCTATTGGGGTCATCGTATAAGCTGGTGAGTTCCGCTAGGAATAAAGAATAGGTGTTGAGAATCTGATCATTATTCTCAAAGAGAGAGTCTGCCCAGGCCCGTGGATCACCCGTCAAGTATGAAATAACGGTACAGACTTTTATTTGATCAGTGGGGTATGTACGAGGCTTTAACAAAAAAAGGCAATTGACATGCGTTTTTGAATTCCCGAAATTTTTTCCGGTCGCCTGTAAACACTAGAGGAGGGTTTATTTTAGGTTCAGGAGGCTGAACAGCAGTAAGCCGTAATAGCTGGGTTACCTGCTGTGTTAGAGTCTGATTCTTTTCTTGTACGTCAGTCAGAGCAAGTATTAACGCTTTTACTTGTTGTGTTAATTGTGTCACTTGAGTGGGTAATTCTGCTGAATCCATTTTTAGGGTTCGTTCAATCTGTAACGCTCCTGCATTTTTGTTATAGGCTGGATTTGCAGCTGCAAAATCTCCACTCAGTAGTCATGTAGAGATGTGTTGAATACCAGATCCAACTTTCCAGGACTCATCACCGTGGGCCTGTCAGCTTCAACATACAGATATATACACACTCAATGAGATGTTCCTGGAGTGATAGGATGTATATGATAGTATGAAGGTGATGTGCTGACGGGACAGGTGTGAACAGTGACAAGGATGGTAAGTACTTGATAGGTTTGTACAGGAGAGTTCAAGATGGTATTTAGGAATGCAGATAGGTTAGTATCGAGTATGCTAACAGGTGGTGAGGACAGCAGATGACAAATACAGGATAGACTAACCCAGTGCAAGGATAGATAGTAGTAGACAGGAGAGCTAGCAATCTATGCAGCAGTGCAGATGATAGATGGTAGTAGTCTCAAGAGCTAGCAATCTATGTAACAGTGCAGATGATAGGATAGTATGGATAGGTAGTAACAGTCCTTAATGCAATAATAGTAGTGTAAGTTATGGAGGTTTCCCCTGCGGGGTACTTATCACTATAGTATAGTAGTAGAAGGGTCCGGTGATGAGGAAGTGATCCAGTAGCAAAATACAGGGATCAGTAGCGAGGTTCGGGTCTGAGGAAGTGATCCTGGTAGCGAGATACAGGGATCTGTAGCGAGGTTCCACAGCGAGACACGCTTGTAAGCATAGATGCAAGGCAGGTTGAACGAACATGTGAGTGAGAACGCCGGCGGTTAAAATAGCCGCTCTGCGGCGCTCAGTGATGACAGCATCGGCCTTAAAGGTGTATGTGCACCTACCAGAAGAGAATGGTGGGACGCATACACGGAATGGAAAGTGGAATAAGGGTACCAGAGGTACCAGAACATTACATAGACACACTCCTAAACCTTGTGGGCAGTCTTCCTAGAAGAGTTGAAGCTGTTATAGCTGCAAAGGGTGAGCCAACTCAATATTGAACTCTACGGACTAAGACTGGGAGGCCATTAAAGTTCATGTGTGTGTAAAGGCAGGCGTCCCAATACTTTTGACAATATAGTGTATGTAAATACAAAACAGATTTATACATACACACAGGTCTATTAATTATAAGAAATATCTGTATGTAAAACCTGCAAACAATCTACGTGTCTTGGATGGCTTTTGCTTTTTTTCCTTCTCTGAGGTGATAGAGACATGTACAATGTCAGAATAGACAGCATTCATAAAATATGGGTATAATAATAGACTAAAACTCACATATTGCTCATGATTACCTAATATAAGCATGTAACCCTCAGAAAATCTTAAGATTTACTAAGTGGCAGATAACCCATAGCACTTCACTTCTAACAAGTGTTATCCAAATTCCATCAAATTATTATTTTGGCATGTGTGCCTGTTTTTATTTCACATCTTTGTTGATGTACTGCTCACCACATTTTGTGGCTAGTATTTTAAAATAAAAACATTGTGCTTTAATTGTTTCACCTTTGCATAACGTGACAACCATAACCTGCTTTATTACCTATTATCAGTTTTAGAACAGAAAACCAGTGATACAGTATGTTATATGACTAGGGATCCACAGTGGTACAAATTGTGTATGCCATTATAGTGTATAGTGTCCAATTAAGTACATTGCCGTCATCATACAGAAGTTTTACATAGACATTGGCATGACATTATGGGGTTGATTTACTAAAACTATAGAGCAGGGGTCTTCAAACTATGGCCCTCCAGTTGTTCAGGAACTACGATTCCCATCATGCCTAGTGATGTCTGAAGTCAGAGTTTTACAATGCCTTATGGGATGTGTAGTTCTGCAATAGCTGGAGGGCTGTAGTTTGAGGATCCCTGCTATAGAGTGTAAAATCTGGTGCAACCTTGTGGGTCCTTTTATCTCCCCATATGATGTATTTACTTTAACCAACAATGTTGTATATCTTACCAGTATACATTTATATTGTGTCAGTATCCTTATGCATACTTATCCTGAAGAAGCCAATTGCCGAAACATGTAGAAGAACATGCATAAAGGACCTTGATAACACCATCAATTTCAGAGGATAATGAAATATATGTTTTTTGTGTAATTTGTTATGGATTTGTAAAAAACATTATGCATTTTAAAGGTTACGTCTGGATAATGATGTAGCACCTTGAAAATTCCTATCCTATGTCTATGCCTATGTATTACCTACAGGAATGCGGTGCTGTTAAAATCCTACAGGAATGTGGTGCTGTTAAAATCCCTTTTCTCCATCTGCATATACATATCTACAACTTTGCATTGTAGCCAATCAGCTTCCAACTTCAGCTTGTTCAACTAATGAGAGACTGATTGGTTTCTATGCAAAGCTGCACCAGATTTTGCACTCTCCAGTTTTAGTAAATCAACCCCACTGTCTGCTAGAAATTAAGTAATGATACAAACAATTCCTATTTAAAAGAGACGTAGGGCCAAAGCTTTTTTAACCTTCTCCTGTGATTCACAGGAGTGCACTTAGTTCTGCACTCCTGTAACCAGTATTCAGCCAACATCAAGCTCAAGTCAAGCGTGTCAAGCTTGTGTGGCGGCAACCAGGTGAGGAGTACAAAGACAAGTGTGTCTTGCCTACAGTCAAGCATAGTGGTCGGAGTGTCATGGTCTGGGGCTGCATGAGTGCTGGGAACTGGGGAGTTACAGTTCATTGAGGGAACCATTAATGCCAACATGTACTGTGACATACTGAAGCAGAACATGATCCCCTCCCTCCAGAGACTGGGCCGCAGGGCAGTATTCCAACATAACAACGACCCCAAACACCCCTGAGATGACCATCACCTTGCACAAGAAGCTGAGGGTAAAGGTGAAGGACTGGCCAAGCATGTCTCCAGACCTAAACCCTATTGGATGCCCTATGTGGGGCATCCTCAAACAGAAGGTGGGGGACCTCAAGGTCTCTAACATCCACCAGCTCCATGATGTCATCATGGAGGAGTGGAAGAGGACTCCAGTGGCAACCTGTTAAGTTCTGGTTAACTCCATGCCCAAGAGGGTTAAGGCAGTGCTGGAAAATAATGGTGCCCCCAAAAAATATTAACACTTTGGGCCCAATATGGACATTTTCACTTAGGGGTGTACTCACTTTTGTTGCCAGCAGTTTAGACATTAATAGCTGTGTGTTGAGTTATTTTGAGGGGACAGCAAAGTTACACTGTTATACAAGCTGTACAATCACTACTTTACCTTGTAGCAAAGTGTCATTTCTTCGTTGTTGTCACATGCAAAGATATAATAAAATATTTACAAAAATGTGAGGGGTGTACTCACTTTTGCGTAATTACGTAATTTCGGCTTGTGTTGGGATGCATATCCGGCGGATGAAACGCATTGCGTTCCGGAAGCTCACTGCTAACGGGGAAGCTGCTGTCCCTACCTGTATCACGCTCGTTTATATTATCTGAATTGTGAGTACCTTTCTTATTTAATAAAGATGAAAATGTTGCAATACTTCACTATGTGAGGCTCTTCTTCCTATATATGCTCTGGACCTTCCCCTTATACAATATCTGATGGTTTACCGATACTATTGAATACAACCAATTGCCTTGAGGGAGGATCTAACTGGATTACCTGAGCCATTGGGACCAGGCCCTTTACCTGATGGGATCTTACCCCTGATACATACGACGCTTTTTACCCCTGTAGGGGTATATAGCTCCGGTGAGTGCGGGCATTATTGAGAGGGGAGCACTTTGTTTCCTCACCTGCACGTCCAGATTTGGATAACCTCAAGACTTCACTTTTTTGGGACTCTATACCAGCAACCAATATATGGACTTTTATATTTAATCACTCTAGCCACCTTGTATTTATATTTATCACTACTAGCTTTGATTGCATTAACTTCTATGCATCAGCATACACACTTGGTCACTTTGCACCAGTCACTTTAAATATTTGATATTTATATTATTTATATATCACGCATTTTTTTGTACTACCTCGTCAACTATTTATTTCATGTTCACTGTCGAATGAAATTATAATTTTTTTAATTATTTATTCTTACCACCTTAATTTGCACATTGTGTTACCTTTGGTTTACAGTTAATTTGATCTATATTAGCACCCCTGACTCCTTTGAATGAGGGATCACTTCACTGTATATTTATATATATTTTTTCACCATATTTTATTGCACTACAGCACTTATTGCACTTTTTGGCACTTTACATTCATGTTTATATACATGTAGCATATGTAATGTATTGATTTGATGGGTTTATATCACCCTATGACCTTTGAATACTGTATATGGTCTAGTCTTATGTGACCTTGTCAGACATATTACTATGGGCAGCGCCATCTACCTCACACCACCCCCTTTACATAACATATATCCCCTTCAGGGTTATATTTTGGAGGTAGGCAACAGCCTTATTTTTTATCCTAAGCGCGGATTTTCCCCCCTTTTATTAATTTATTCAGTGTTGTCACATGAAAAGATATAATAAAATATTTACAAAAATGCAAGGGGGTGTACTCACTTTTGTGAGATAATGTACATGCCCTTTGTTAGTAGTTTTTATTGTTGTGATTATCTTTGTATGTGTTTTGTAAATACATAGATTTATTTATCTTTGTTCTTAAAACACTGTTTTTGTGCGTTTAGTATCCAACTCCCGGCATTTGCCAAGATTGGATAGCACGAAATGTGTCAACATTATTGTTCCCCTCTGTGTCGGTGACAGCCTAATGTACATGTCTCCATATGTGCAATAAAGTCTATCGCATTGGAGTGTGGCTATTCAGATGTTCTCTGATGTTTCTAGTATAACATGTGAGCTGAGTCGGCACCCATTCGGAAGGTGTGTGTGGTATGTGCATGAGTGGACCTACCTAAAGTGGCATTTTCCTCTGTTTACAAACTTACCTTGGTAAACAGATGTTAATATAGCTCACCCACAACTGTCCCGTACTCATTTCTTCCAGGCAACTGAAACTAGCTCTCTTGAAAATATTATGGGGTGGTAAGCACACTTCATTTTAAATTACAGCTTTTATAAAGCAGGCAGCAGGATTAATTTTTCGTAAAGCATGACTTTCAGGTGTTGTCTTAATGAATCTCTTAAGAAGGCCATCCACTCTATCATATAATATCACAGATGCTAAGTGTAATACTTTACAAAGAGTGATTCTTTTTTCTTTTGGTTGGCTATAACTTTGTGAAAGCTGAGGTAGTTTTCTGGTTATAGAAATTTTAGGTTTATCTATCCTTTACTGACAGGGGGATTTTATACTCAATGAAATCCATCAGGCTTATTGATGTTAAAGAGGAGTTTCAGTCTGTAAAAAAATAAATAAATAAATAAAAGTCAGCAGCTACAAATACTTTTAATATAAGGACACTTACCTGCTCAGAGATCCCGTGATGATGACACCCCTGGTCGATTCTTCAATCGGGTTTGGGTGCATGCACTGGCATCTGTAGTAAAGGAAGCAGGAAGTGGAGCCTTGCAGCTTCACAGCCTGTTTCCTACTGTGCATTAGAGATGTCGCGAACATAAAATTTTATGTTCGCGAACGCGAACTTCCGCAAATGTTCGCGAACGGGCGAACCGGGCGAACCGCCATAGACTTCAATAGGCAGGCGAATTTTAAAACCCACAGGGACTCTTTCTGGCCACAATAGTGATGGAAAAAATGTTTCAAGGGGACTAACACCTGGACTGTGGCATGCCGGAGGGGCATCCATGGCAAAACTCCCATGGAAAATTACGTAGTTGACGCAGAGTCTGGTTTTAATCCATAAAGGGCATAAATCACCTAACATTCCTAAATTGTTTGGAATAACATGCTTTAAAACATCCAGTGTGTGAATACGATCAGGTATGATGTTGTATCGATCAGGTAGTGTAAGGGTTCACACAGACCAAACTCCCCGTTTAATGCACCACAAACAACTGCAAACAGTCCATTTGCAGTGGGCACAGTACAGTCTGTGGGCCTGACACTCACTGGCAGGCAACTGCAATTATATTACAGAGAAAAAATTAAATTACTTTTTTTATCTGCAAGGTGCTGTGCCACCCTATATGAGTGTTGGGCAGTGGGCACAGTACGGTCTGTGGACCTGACACTCACTGGCAGGCAACTGCAATTATATTACAGAGGAAAAATCAAATACATTTTTTATCTGCAAGGTGCTGTGCCACCCTATATGAGTAGTGGGCAGTGGGCACAGTACGGTCTGTGGGCCTGACACTCACTGGCAGGCAACTGCAATTATATTACAGAGGAAAAATTAAATGAATGTTTTATCTGCAAGGTGCTGTGCCACCCTATATGAGTGGTGGGCAGTGGGCACAGTACAGTCTGTGGACCTGACACTCACTGGCAGGCAACTGCAATTATATTACAGAGAAAAAATGAAATGACTTTTTTATCTGCAAGGTGCTGTGCCACCCTATATGAGTGGTGGGCACTGGCAGTGGGCACAGTTCAGTCAGTGGGCCTGACACACACTGGCAGGCAACTGCAATTATATTAAAGGGTAAAAATTAAATGACTTTTTTATCTGCAAGGTACTGTGCCACCCGATATGAGTGGTGTGCACACAATACAGTCTGTATATATATATATATATATATATATATATATATATATATATATATATATATATATAGAAAAAAATAAATAAAAGCAGACTGATGTACCAGCCCTAAAAATGGCTTTTTGGGGTGCTGTCAGGACGCTGTCCTTACAGCAGGAGTGGACACAGAACACTTACCTAGCTAATGATTTCCCTATTAATTCAGCAGCAGCAACACTCTCCCTGCTCTAACTAACACTGCAGCTTCAGAATGAATCTAAGATGGATGTTGTCCATGCTTTTTTATAGGAGGTGGGAGGATATGCTGATTGGCTGGAATGTGTCTGCTGACTGTGAGGTACAGGGTCAAAGTTTGCTCAATGATGATGTATAGGGGGCGGACCGAACATTGCATATGTTCGCCCGCCGAGGCGAACACGAACAAGCGATGTTCGCCGGCGAATAGTTCGGGACATCTCTACTGTGCATTTGCCAGTTGTGCTGTGCTTTCTAAATCTTCCCTCTGTATTCTGGGACCTGTGTGTGTCCCAGAAGGCAGCGGGGGGGGGGAGAGGAGGAAGCAGAGATGTCAATGATTGCCAATCGGCGATCTTACCCAGAAGTGGGAGTGGGTACCTGACAAGATCAGGTACCCGATCCTCTCCCCCCCCAAAAAAAGTGTTGAATGTGGCAGTGGAAGGGGGGCAGTGTGCGAACAAGCAGTGTAATGATACCCTGCACTGGATACTGAAGCTGTCGCAAGCAATCATTTTGTTTAAAGCAGCCATGACAGGTAGACCAGAGACCCTTACTCAGTGATAATTCCCCCCCCCTTGAGCTAATTAATGTAGGAATGCAGAGGCTTCAAAGGGCTGGCACTTCAAAGAACCCTTATCTCAAGCACAGACGGAAATCCTAGCAGCTGTCCAGTAAAGCTGGCCAGAGCCGCGTCGTAAATTCCACAGCCAAATTGTTCATTAGGAAAATGAACTCATTCACACACAAATTCATAACTTTAAACACAAACAAGATATGTCTCTAGAAAGTGTATAGTTAAATGCAAAATAAAATACTGAACGGAACAAGACCATGCAGGATCCCCCTGTCACATATAGAATAGAAGATAGCCATAAGATATTTTCCTGTATGATAACATATTCATGTTTAGTATCTTTTGAAGCCAAATCACATGCTGAGTGATGAACTAGCAGTTTAAAGAATGTAACATTACATATTTTGAGATATGAATTATGTTATAAATCTGTCTAAACGGGAGGTTCCTTGGCATTGTCTAAACTTTAGGGCCGCCCATGGCCACTGTGTTTATTGGTCAGGGACCTCTGTTACCACCCCCTGCGGTCTCAGAGAAAAAGGAGAGAGACAGATGGGGTTTCAGTTCTCCTGTACCATCAAAGAAGGGACATCTATCTATCACGTTTGAGAACCGGCTCAGCTTCTGAAACTATGATACTACTCAGGACATTGAATGCAAGTATTTTCATTTCTAATTCTTTATCTTATTTTTCTAAATTGCTGAATTGTGTCTCTATTTCTTTGAAACACTTTTTTCTGTAAATATTTTATCTGCACCAATTTTAACCTTTTTATTATTAAACCTTATTTTGAAAAGTGTTAATCTTGTCCCTAAGCTCTTAATGCAAACTAACAACGAACCTGTCTCTTGAAGAGTGCTACTGTATAGAATAAATCCTCTGAACATTCCTGTCTGTGGTGACAGTGCGTGTTACAGACGATTATTCTAAAATCATAATTGGTATTTCTAAAATTACGAGCATCCGCTGGGCTCATAATAATGTAGCGGTGGTGGCAGTGAAAGAGTTAATTGCTTGATTAGCCCGGTGACGATCGCCCTTAACCTGCTGGCATCTAGATTGTGGTCCCGTAAGCTGGAAAATCTATGTGCCGGGTGCAGCTGAGAGTGGCATTGTTACGCAAGTGACGGCAGGGTGTGAGATTGGCTGGTCCTTGGTCATGAGTTAGTGAGAAGGGCAGGGATCTGATACCCGCCACCGTCACAATCAGAGCTTCCCCTTTTAGATGGAGCACCACTTTAAATTATCAATTCTGAAGTCACACTATAAATCTTAGGTAAAATGTTTAATTTTATTGCAACACAGTCCACTAAGCTTTAGTATAATGTTGAAATGATTGGGAAAGGGGTGTGCTGATAGGTGAAAAGCTGCTACCAGAAATGTAGAATTAATTAAATGAATAAATAAAAAGGTGCGCTTATTCAAAATAATGTATACATATAAAATTATGCAAACAACTGGTGCTGGTGTATAAATAAATCAACAGTGATGTACATATAAATATATGAAAGATGAAAGTATAATGTGACTAATGCACAACAAAAATATTAGTCCAACAGTCCAAAGTAAAAATTCCCTTCAATCTGTGGTCAAAATGATGCAAACTTAAGGTGCGAGAGAAATCCAACAAAATCAATGGACAATAGTGAAGTGATATCCCTCCACCTGGTGAATTTCCTCCTTACCCGGCGGAAAATAGGTAAGTGCAGTAAATAACTCCAATGTAATTGAAAAATATACTCTTCACGTGATATTCACCTCCAACTGTGTAATAAACCACCAGTGCAAAAACAACAATGGCCTCTTACCAAAATGATAAAAAGGATGGGCTTGAAAACCACTGATGTGAGAATAACGCTGCTCCCTTCTCCTTCAGATGGGGCTGGGCGGCTTTCACAATTTAATCATCATATGTGTTCAATCCACGGTATAGACATGTAAATGAATGGAGGCTGATAGTGCATTACCCTTATAACAAATTTATTGATAAAGACTTGCACTTACATGAAATACACGAATACAGGCTTGGAAGTTTACTTATGGCAGATAGGATATTCTCAGAGTGCTCACGTCCGGCTGCAGCACGCCTCCTTGCTGACGCGTTTCCTCCAATAGGACTTCGGCAGAGATAGGAGATCAGTTATTCTCACATCAGTGGTTTTCAAGCCCATCCTTTTTATCATTTTGGTAAGAGGCCATTGTTGTCTTTGCACTGGTGGTTTATTACACGGTTGGAGGTGATTATCATGTGAAGAGTAGTGTTGAGCGAACACGGACTGTATTATTCGTGTTTGTACCGAATAATTGGATTTTTTGTACCCGAACACGGACACGGACACTTTACTGTATGTTCGGGTAAAAATCCGTGTTCGGACGTTTTATTTCCGGGTTTTGCATGCTTTGGCGCTCTTTTCATGGCGGGCTTTCAACAGCCAATCAACAATCGTTTAACTGGTGTGCCTTAAGCCATCCCAGCCATGCCTGCAAATGTCTCAGTAGCTGTGATTGGCCGTCTGAAGCATGTGACCAAGTCTTTATAAGTTCCAGGCAGCCGCAGCGTCTTCATTCTGCTGCTTAGATCAGGGACAGAGCACACATCAACGTGCTGGCTGCTGATTAGGGAAAGACAGGCAGGAAAAAAACATTTGTGTCCGGATAGAATTGAGGGACAGGTCGGAGTGTTTAGGCAGGGCGAGTTGTAGGCATTTTAGGGATAGAGTCTGCTGAATTATAGGGTCAGTGTCTTCTACAAAGTACAATCGATATTGCTGTGTGGGGGGTGGGGTGACTCTGCACTCAATCCTGATCTACGATCTCTTCTCAATCCTGTTAGGGAGAGGCTGCTGCTGCTGAATTTTAGGGAAACCGTGTTCTACAAACTACAATCGATATTGCTGTGTGGTGTGGGATAGGAGATAGGCAGGTGTCAGTGATCCACATCCATTTTTCTGTGTGTGAGCTGCAGTGAACACAATCTTTTTGGGCTGCAGTGAACACAATCTTTTTGGGGTGCAGTGAACAACGTCCTTTTTGGGGTGCAGTGAACAAAATCTTTTTGGGGTGCAGTGAACAAAATCCTTTTTGGGGTGCAGTGAACAACATCCTTTTTGGGGTGCAGTGAACACAATCTTTTTGGGGTGCAGTGAACAAAATCCTTTGTGGGGTGCAGTGAACACAATCTTTTTGGGGTGCAGTGAACAAAATCCTTTGTGGGGTGCAGTGAACACAATCTTTTGGGGTGCAGTGAACAACATCCTTTTTGGGGTGCAGTGAACACAATCTTTGTGGGGTGCTGTGAACACAATCTTTTTGGGGTGCAATGAACAAAATCCTTTTTGGGGTGCAGTGAACACAATCTTTGTGGGGTGCAGTGAACACAATCTTTTTGGGGTGGAGTGAACAAAATCCTTTTTGGGGTGCAGTGAACAACATCCTTTTTGGGGTGCAGTGAACAAAATCCTTTTTGGGGTGCAGTGAACACAATCTTTTTGGGGTGCAGTGAACACAATCCTTTGTGGGGTGCAGTGAACACAATCTTTGTGGGGTGCAGTGAACACAATCTTTTTGGGGTGCAGTGAACAAAATCCTTTTTGGGGTGCAGTGAACAACATCCTTTTTGGGGTGCAGTGAACAAAATCATTTTTGGGGTGCAGTGAACACAATCTTTTTGGGGTGCAGTGAACAAAATCCTTTGTGGGGTGCAGTGAACACAATCTTTGTGGGGTACAGTGAACAGAATCTTTGTGGGGTGCAGTGAACACAATCTTTGGGGGGTACAGTGAACACAATCTTTTTGGGGTGCAGTGAACAAAATCCTTTGTGGGGTGCAGTGAACACAATCTTTGGGGGGTACAGTGAACACAATCTTTTTGGGGTGCAGTGAACAAAATCCTTTGTGGGGTGCAGTGAACACAATCTTTTTGGGGTGCAGTGAACAAAATCCTTTTTGGGGTGCAGTGAACAACATCCTTTTTGGGGTGCAGTGAACACAATCTTTTTGGGGTGCAGTGAACACAATCTTTGTGGGGTACAGTGAACAGAATCTTTGTGGGGTGCAGTGAACACAATCTTTGGGGGGTACAGTGAACACAATCTTTTTGGGGTGCAGTGAACAAAATGCTTTGTGGGGTGCAGTGAACACAATCTTTGGGGGGTACAGTGAACACAATCTTTTTGGGGTGCAGTGAACAAAATCCTTTGTGGGGTGCAGTGAACACAATCTTTGTGGGGTGCAGTGAACACAATCTTTTTGGGGTGCAGTGAACAAAATCCTTTTTGGGGTGCAGTGAACAACATCCTTTTTGGGGTGCAGTGAACACAATCTTTTTGGGGTGCAGTGAACAAAATCCTTTGTGGGGTGCAGTGAAAACAATCTTTGTGGGGTACAGGGAACAGAATCTTTGTGGGGTGCAGTGAACACAATCTTTGGGGGGTACAGTGAACACAATCTTTTTGGGGTGCAGTGAACAAAATCCTTTTAGGGTGCAGTGAACACAATCTTTGTGGGGTGCAGTGAACAAAATCCTTTTTGAGGTGCAGTGAACACAATCTTTGTGGGGTGCAGTGAACACAATCTTTGTGGGGTACAGTGAACACAATCTCATACTTCTGAAGATTTGAGGGTGCTGCCTGTTCCATACTCCTCCTCCTACTGCTCAACCATCCTTTTAGGGGTACAAACAATAGTAATTGGGGCCTAGTGTGGTGGTGTACGTGTGAGATACATACACTTTCTTTTTGATCATATTTTCTATTCCTCTATTCAATTAAAACCTTTGGGGATCAATTAAATTGCGTGATAGTCTGTGTCGGTACGTGTGAGTTCCACCTTTCCAAGTTTTTGGGGTTCATCTCATACTTCTGAAGATTTGAGGGTGCTGCCTGTTCCATACTCCTCCTCCTACTCCTCAACCATCCTTTTAGGGGTACAAACAATAGTAATTGGGGCCTAGTGTGGTGGTGTACGTGTGAGATACATACACTTTCTTTTTGATCATATTTTCTATTCCGCTATTCAATTAAAACCTTTGGGGATCAATTAAATTGCGTGATAGTCTGTGTCGGTACGTGTGAGATCCACCTTTCCAAGTTTTTGGGGTTCATCTCATACTTCTGAAGATTTGAGGGTGCTGTCTGTTCCATACTCCTCCTCCTACTGCTCAACCATCCTTTTAGGGGTACAAACAATAGTAATTGGGGCCTAGTGTGGTGGTGTACGTGTGAGATACATACACTTTCTTTTTGATCATATTTTCTATTCCGCTATTCAATTAAAACCTTTGGGGATCAATTAAATTGCGTGATAGTCTGTGTCGGTACGTGTGAGATCCACCTTTCCAAGTTTTTGGGGTTCATCTCATACTTCTGAAGATTTGAGGGTGCTGCCTGTTCCATACTCCTCCTCCTACTGCTCAACCATCCTTTTAGGGGTACAAACAATAGTAATTGGGGCCTAGTGTGGTGGTGTACGTGTGAGATACATACACTTTCTTTTTGATCATATTTTCTATTCCGCTATTCAATTAAAACCTTTGGGGATCAATTAAATTGCGTGATAGTCTGTGTCGGTACGTGTGAGATCCACCTTTCCAAGTTTTTGGGGTTCATCTCATACTTCTGAAGATTTGAGGGTGCTGCCTGTTCCATACTCCTCCTCCTACTGCTCAACCATCCTTTTAGGGGTACAAACAATAGTAATTGGGGCCTAGTGTGGTGGTGTACGTGTGAGATACATACACTTTCTTTTTGATCATATTTTCTATTCCGCTATTCAATTAAAACCTTTGGGGATCAATTAAATTGCGTGATAGTCTGTGTCGGTACGTGTGAGATCCACCTTTCCAAGTTTTTGGGGTTCACCTCATACTTCTGAAGATTTGAGGGTGCTGCCTGTTCCATACTCCTCCTCCTACTGCTCAACCATCCTTTTAGGGGTACAAACAATAGTAATTGGGGCCTAGTGTGGTGGTGTACGTGTGAGATAAATACACTTTCTTTTTGATCATATTTTCTATTCCGCTATTCAATTAAAACCTTTGGGGATCAATTAAATTGCGTGATAGTCTGTGTCGGTACGTGTGAGATCCACCTTTCCAAGTTTTTGGGGTTCATCTCATACTTCTGAAGATTTGAGGGTGCTGCCTGTTCCATACTCCTCCTCCTACTGCTCAACCATCCTTTTAGGGGTACAAACAATAGTAATTGGGGCCTAGTGTGGTGGTGTACGTGTGAGATACATACACTTTCTTTTTGATCATATTTTCTATTCCGCTATTCAATTAAAACCTTTGGGGATCAATTAAATTGCGTGATAGTCTGTGTCGGTACGTGTGAGATCCACCTTTCCAAGTTTTTGGGGTTCATCTCATACTTCTGAAGATTTGAGGGTGCTGTCTGTTCCATACTCCTCCTCCTACTGCTCAACCATCCTTTTAGGGGTACAAACAATAGTAATTGGGGCCTAGTGTGGTGGTGTACGTGTGAGATACATACACTTTCTTTTTGATCATATTTTCTATTCTGCTATTCATTTAAATCCTTTGGGGATCAATTAAATTGCGTGATAGTCTGTGTCGGTACGTGTGAGATCCACCTTTCCAAGTTTTTGGGGTTCATCTCATACTTCTGAAGATTTGAGGGTGCTGCCTGTTCCATACTCCTCCTCCTACTGCTCAACCATCCTTTTAGGGGTACAAACAATAGTAATTGGGGCCTAGTGTGGTGGTGTACGTGCGAGATACATACACTTTTTTTGATCATATTTCCTATTCCGCTATTCAATAAAAACCTTTGAGGATCAATTGAATTGCGGGATAGTCTGTGTCGGTACGTGTGAGATCCACCTTTCCAAGTTTTTGGGGTTCATCTCATACTTCTGAAGATTTGAGGGTGCTGTCTGTTCCATACTCCTCCTACTCCTCATCCATCCTTTTAGGGGTAGAAACAATAGTAATTGGGGCCTAGTGTGGTTTTGTACGTGCGAGATACATACACTTTTTTGGATCATATTTCCTATTCCGCTATTCAATAAAAACCTTTCTAGGGCAAGATCTTAAATTACAGAAATATGAGGAGACCGTCAAATAAGGGCCGTGGCCTGGGTCGTGGTGCTGCTGGTAGAGCTCCTGTTGCAAGGAGAGGACGTGGTCGATCTGTGCCAGCTACACGCACAAGTGAAACACCTTCCTCAAGTGTGAGTAGGCGACAAAACCTGCATCAGTATTTGGTAGGGCATCATACGCCCCTAGAAGTGATGAGGCCAGAACAAGTGGAGGCGATAGTAGATTGGTTTGCTGCTGACAGTGCCTCCAGTTCCTTCACATTGTCTCCCACCCAGTCTACTGCAGAAAGGTCACAGTTGGCACCTGCAGCCGATGTCCAACCGTCTTTCACCTCACCCCCTTGCAAATCAGGCAAGCAGTCTGAGCCCCAAGCCATACAGCAGTCTCTTCTTCTTTTTGATGACTCTGTCAGCAGGGTTTCCCAGGGCCATCCACCTAGCCCTGCCCCAGAAGTGGAAGAGATTGAGTGCAGCGATGCCCAACCACTTATTTCTCAAGATGAGTACATGCAAGGATCATCGCAGCACGTCTCCGATGATGACGAAACGCAGGTGCCAACTGCTGTGGCGTTCAGCATTGTGGAGACCGACAAGGAGGGCAGGGGTGAAGACTGGGTGGAAGATGATGTGGAGGACGATGAGGTCCTCGACCCCACATGGAATGAACGTCATGCAGGTGACCTGAGTAGTTTGGAGGAAGAGGCGGTGGTCGCACAGAGCCACCAGCACAGCAGAAGAGGGAGCAGGGTGCAGAAGCGGAGCGGCCGTGCCCTAGACACTACGCCCGCTACTGCCCAACGCAGCAAGGGAACGAGCGCACCAAAGTCAGCTCAAAGGAGTTCTCTAGCGTGGAAGTTCTTTAGAAAATGTGCTGATGACAGGACACGAGTGGTTTGCACCCTGTGCAATCAGAGCTTGAAGCGAGACATAAACCTTCTCAACCTGAGCACAACCTGCATGATCAGGCATCTAAGTGCAAAGCACGAGCTGCAGTGGAGTACACACCTTCAAAACCAAGAAACGTCTCTGGCTCATCCTGCTTCCTCTTCTGCTGCAGTCTCGGCCGCTCCAGCCACATCTGTAGTGATGCCGGCACCTGCCACCCCGCAAACAGATGATCTGTCAGCAACACCACCACCTGGGTCACCAACAACCATCTCCACAATGTCCCGTGGAAGCGTTCAGCTTTCCATCTCCCAAACACTTGAGAGGAAGAGGAAGTACCCCCCTACCCACCCGCGATCCCTGGCCCTGAATGCCAGCATTTCAAAATTATTGGCCTTTGAAATGCTGTCATTCTGTCTGGTGGAGACGCACAGTTTTAAAAACCTTATGTCGGTGGCTGTCCCACAGTACGTCGTGCCCAGCCGCCACTACTTTTCCAGGCAAGCCATCCCTTCCCTGCACAACCAAGTGGGGGAAAAAATCAGGTGTGCACTGCGCAACGCCATCTGTGCCAAGGTCCACCTAACTACCGATACGTGGACCAGTAAGCACGGTCAGGGGCGTTATATCTCCCTAACGGCACACTGGGTAAATGCAGTGGCGGATGGGCCTGAGGCGGATAGCAATTTGGCGCATGTCCTTCCACCACCGAGGATTGCAGGGCGCTTCAGTTTGCCTCCTGTTCCTAACTCCTCCTACTCCGCTTCCTCATCCTCTACCGCCTCCTCATCCGGACAGCGTAACACCTTCACCACCAACTTCAGCACGGCCAGGGGTAAACGACAGCAGGCAGTTTTACAACTTGCCTGTTTGGGGGACAAACCACACACCGCGCAGGAGTTGTGGAGGAGCATGGAACAGCAGACAAATGAGTGGTTGCTGCCAGCGAGCCTCAAGCCCGGCCTGGGCGAAATCTCATAGCAGCTCTGGGCCTAGCCGGTTTGACGCACATCCCTTGCCTGGCGCATGTGCTGAATTTGGTGGTGCAGAGGTTCCTTAAAAACTACCCCGATATGTCCGAGCTGCTGCAGAAAGTGCGGGCCGTTTGTGCGCACTTTCGGCGTTCTCACCCTGCTGCTGCTCGCCTGGCAGCGCTGCAGCGTAACTTCGGCCTTCCCGCTCACCGCCTCATATGTGACGTGCCCACAAGGTGGAACTCCACCTTGCACATGCTGGAAAGACTGTGCGAGCAGCAGCAGGCCATAGTGGAGTTTCAGCTGCAGCACGCATGCGTGAGTCGCTCTGCGGAACAGCACCACTTCACCATCAATAACTGGGCCTCCATGTGAGACCTGTGTGCCTTGTTGCGCTGTTTTGTGTACTCCACCAACATGGCCAGTGGCAATGACGCCGTTCTCAGCTTAACTATCCCACTTCTATGCCTCCTTGAAAAAACAATTCGGGCGATGATGGAAGAGGATGTGGCACAGGATGAGGAGGAGGAGGATGAAGAGGTAACATTTCCAAGGCTTTCAGGGCAGTCATTCGCAAGGGGCTCCGAGGGTGGGTTCCTGCACACACAAACGCCAGGGACACAATTGTCCAGCAGGGGCACAGTTCTGGAGGATGAGGAGGATGAGGAGGAGGAGGAGCTGGAGGAGGAGATGGAACCATGTTCACAGCAGGGTGGCACCCAGGCCAGCTCATGGCCATCACTGGTGCGTGGCTGGGGGGATACAGAGGACACGGACGATACACCTCCCACAGAGGACAGCCTTTCATTGCCTCTGGGCAGCCTGGCACACATGAGCGATTACATGCTGCAGTGTCTCCACAACGACCGCCGAGTTGCCCACATTCTAACTTGTGCTGATTACTGGGTGGCCACGCTGCTGGATCCCCGTTACAAGGACAACATACCGTCCTTAATTCACTCACTGGAGCGCGATCGCAAGATGCGCGAGTACAAGCGCACGCTGGTAGACGCCATGCTGCTAGCATTCCCATCTGACAGCGGGGCCGCAGTGGAAGCACAAGGCAGAGGAGGAGGAGGAGGAGGAGGAGGTCGCCAACGCAACCAGGGCACCGCCAGCACCTCAGAAGGCAGGGTTAGCATGGCCGAAATGTGGAAAAGCTTTGTCAGCACGCCACAACAAACAGCAGCACCAGCAGCTCAGATGGAACGTCTTAGCAGGAGGCAGCATTTTACCAACATGGTGGAGCAGTATGTGTGCACACGCCTACATGTAGTGAATGAGGGGTCTGCCCCCTTCAACTTCTGGGTCTCCAAATTGGGCACATGGCCTGAGCTTGCCCTTTACGCCTTGGAGGTGCTGGCGTGCCCTGCAGCCAGTGTATTATCTGAACGGGTATTTAGCACGGCTGGGGGCGTTATAACAGACAAGCGCAGCCGCCTGTCCAGAGACAATGTGGACAAGCTCACGTTCATTAAAATGAACCAGGCATGGATCCCACGGGACTTTTCCGTACCTTGTGCAGAATAGCAATGGATACCGACCTTACCCACCCATTGTTCCATTTTTGCTCTTTCTCACTCTTTTGGGGTGTACCCTCATTTAAAATTTGTGAAAAGAAGCAGTGTTGGCTACCTCGTCCTCCTCCTCAGGGCCAGATTAACGTAGGGGCTATTGGAGCTGCAGCTCCAGGCCCCTACCTTTTATATAGGCCCCGGGTTGGCCATATTCACTGTTACCGCTCTTCTGTCACTTGTAAACACAGAAGTCTGGCTTCTATGCTTCGCTTCCCCAGGCAGCACCCTCAGAACCTCCCCACACAGCGCGAAGGCCGGACAAGGAGGGACAGTTGCCGATGCATGGATGTGTTTATGGGCTTCAGAGACAGCATCCCATGTTGAATTAGGCATGCATGGCTGCACCCTTCCTCCTCTGGGTGCATGGCAAGGCACGGCCCTTAAGGCCCTTCAAAATCCTCAGCACCAAGCCCATGATGCTCTTAATCCGGCCCTGGTCCTCCTCCACCGCCGCTTCCACCTACACCGCCCATAGGTGTGCGCAGCCTATTGCATTAAGGTGTGCACCCCAAAGTTGAAATACACATGCATGTGTTTGCCAGCAGGGAGAGTAATGTATCGGGGCCATGTACCTGTAGGCAAAGAGAAATAGAGCAGAGCAGGTCCGAGGGAGATCTTTCCCATCTCCTCACTGGCAATGCTATGTGCCCTAGGTGATTAGGGTGTGCCCAGGCACACCCGGCACACCCTGTGCGCATGCCTATGTCACCGCCACATCCACCACCACCTCAACCTCCCTCCTACTCCATATGGGCCTCGTCCTTCAGAGATGAAGAAGAACATTGTTTTATTTTTCTGTTTTTTTTTGTTGTTTTAAGTTATTTCCCTATCCACATTTGTTTGCAGAGCACTTGCCATGCTCTTAATTACGTTTTGCTGCCATTTGCAGCACTCTAGCCCTTTCCTTTGGTGTTTTAGAGCCATTTTAGTGCCTTAAAGTTCGGGTCCCCATTGACTTCAATGGGGTTCGGTGTCCGGGAAAAGTTTGGTAAAAGTCCGGGACACGGACCCGGACTTTTTTTTAAAGTTCGGCCGAACCCGTCGAACACGGACATCTAGGTGTCCGCTCAACCCTAGTGAAGAGTATATTTTTGAATTGCATTGGAGTTATTTACTGCACTTACCTATTTTCCGCCGGGTAAGGAGAAAATTCACCAGGTGGAGGGATATCACGGTTGTCCATTGATTTTGTTGGATTTCTCTCGCACCTTAAGTTTGCATCATTTTGACCACAGATTGAAGGGAATTTTCACTTTAGACTGTTGGACTAATATTTTTGTTGTGCATTAGTCACATTATACTTTCATCTTTTATATATTTATATGTATATCACTGTTGGTTTATTTATACACCAGCACCAGTTGTTTGCATAATTTTATATGTATACATTATTTTGAATAAGCACACCTTTTTATGTATTCATTTTAGGATAATGTATTAGTTGGAACACAGTATATTGTATTGGTTGGAAAACATATACATATCATGAACTGCACAACATGGAAGAAAATAATTCAGTGTTTTCAACACCTTAGAAATAAATAATGTTACTTTATTAACAAATGCAAATCACAGTTCTATATTCCTCCAGTTTAAATATTGGTACACATTTTTCCAAGAATGACTGGCAAAGTACAAATCTAAAATAATATCCATGAGATATACCTAAGAGCATTTAAAGATTGCAGAATTCAGGTACAAGCTAAAGATAACAAGCTACAAAATAAACAGTCATCACTGAAGAAACAGATTCAACATGCAGAGACATTTAACAGGGACATCCAACAGAGACATCCAACACTGAGCCACTGGTACCTTATCCTAGGCACAAGTTTCACAGCATCTAGTGTGAACCGGCCCTTAAGGAACCACCTGGTTTTGAAATTGTTACTTTGAGGAAGGGTACCAAATGGTCTTACCCATCAGCACTTGTAGGTTTTCACCTCCAATATAGTGAAATTTGTTAATCTCTGGAATCTTTAGATGGAGACCCTTGTATCTGTAGTGCTTAGGTTTGATGTTATGAATCTTTCAGAATTGTCAGAAAAAAGAGATTCAGAAATTTGGACTCTTAATCCATAATCAGATTTCAGCGGAACCTTCACTTGTAGTTCTTTTTGCCTTAAAAAGGAACTCCAGGCACCTAAAAAAAAAATAAAAGTCAGCAGCTACGAAAAGTGTAGCTGCTAACTTTTCAAAAACAGCCACTCACCTGTCCCATGGTCCAGCGGTGAGCTCACCGCAGCCGTCTTCTTCCTCCGTCCTCCCTTGGCAGCGCCGGCATCTTCACTATGGGCACCCACTGCGCATGCACGAGTCTCGCCACGCATCCTGTATTGGTGGATGCAGTCTTCTGAGACCTGTCAGTGTCCCAGAGGACTGCAGGCGGGAGCGAGGAAGAACCCCCCTCCACCTTTTGGGTGGAGTTCCGCTTTAAAATTAATTTGCAGTGACCCCAAGGACAAGTGCAATTAGGCTAGTGCTGTTCATTTTGGGGGCTGGATTCAGCATGCTACAAGATGGGTTTGACAGAATAGAGAAAGTTTCTGATATGAATTACCCATTTGAATGTATGCTTCATTACGAAGATGAGCAGCTATCTGAGTTCATTAGATGTTTGACCACGCTGCTGTACCAGATTATTATAAAGAAAGTAACTGAACCTGTTAATATAGATCAGGCCAGAGTGAAGTAGAGGCATTACATTCTGGCCTGATCAAGATCCAATCAAAAACATCTTGATAAAGGGGCATCTCTATGGTATCCTGAACTCATTAGATACATTTTAAGAAGGCAGGGGAAGAGGAAGCCAAAGATGCAGCAGGCTCATCAAAAGGATTATCAGCTGGCATTGGATCAGTGAGGGGTCATCTCAGAAATATCTACCCTGAAGACACCAATCCCCCAAACTATGGAAAGGATCATAACATATTCTGGGGAAAGTGTGTCTGGACTGGCTCAGGAAAAATCTCCACATACTTCTACTGAGAGGTCCTGTAGGAAGCATGGGCTGCTACAGGCGAGATTGCCCAAACACACCATAGGCAAGAGCCAGCACCATAAACTGGCAAAAAACTTCAGAGGGTCAACCAGGTACCCAGCTACATTATTTGCTTCTACTATTGAAATGGAAGGCGAAAAGGGAGGTCTAAACCCTATAAATAAAGCCTCACTTGGTTCATCAGAAAGACTGTCAAAAATGGGTTTTCTATCACAGGATCCTTAGAAAGTCCAGACGTCCTTATGCTTCTTTCATAGTGGTGGTTCAAAAGAAGAATGGGTATGTCAGGATTTGTATCATTCTGGACTAGTATACTAATCCTCATTAATTAGACACACTGCAATTCATGTCTAGGGCCAAATGGTGCAGCATGCTGGATTGAAAAGTGGATGCAATCAGATTGTCATGCATACTTAGGAATGAAAGATGACCACTTTCATATGCCCACTGGGGTTCTACAGGTACAATGGACTACATCTAAAAATGAAAAGCACAAAATGATTTGACAAATAAATGTGTGCAGAAAAATTGTATCCACTTCCCCTAAGAAACAAACTTATTAATAGCAAAATAAAAATTGCAGTTTAATTTCATCCAATTTATTTGTTAAATCATTTACTGCTGTTATTATATAGATACCATATATTGTTATTTTTTTGAGAGATATTTTATTTTTGCTTATTTGTGTTGGATAGGGAGGGAGTTCGTGAGGGCAGCACAGAGATCCTTCATTCAGACCTCAACAGAATGTTTTAAAACGATAGTAAACCGCACCCTTTAAAAAAATAAAATAAATAAAAAAACCTGCAAGGTAATGTTATAGAGTGCTGGTATGCATCGCATTCTAGCACATTATGTGAAACTTACCCTAAAACGAAGCCCTCCAGCAGCGTGCTGTCACCGCTGACAGGGCTTCCATCTTCGCCAGGTCTTCCTTCTGGAGCCGCGATTACACCACTCCCATGTATTTTTCAGGGAGCCACTGCTCACGGCACAGGGCTCCGAAGAAGCACGTTTAGGATATATATATATATATATATATATATATATATATATATATATATATATACAGTACCCATAGGTAAGCCTTATTATAGCCTTACCTAAAGGTAAAAATCAACCAAGGCAGTTTACTCCCACTTTAAGGCCTGACTGAAGGCCCTTTGACTTTACAGCTTCTGGTGAAGTGAACCATGGGAGACATAATCATGACAGAAGTGTCAGTTCTGCCAGTTACCACTTATTTGTGGCAAGTCATCTCTGCTGAATCAGTGGCCACTGACCCCAAGATCCAGAGCTGTTGCTTTTTGGCAGGGGGCCTGAAATGTCACTGGGCTGTGGTCATTTCTGGGATTCTATACCTACTACCAGGGCTTCCGCAAGAAATTGTGTGGCCCATTACAGCCTACCTGGCAGGCCCCCCTCCCACCGAAAATATTAAAATGATATTATCACCCCCTCCCCTAATCCCTCTTCCTAACAGAAATCCCTCCCAATCACCCCTCACAGCGCAACCCCCCAAATCCCTCCACAAATTCACAACCCCATCCCCGTACAGAGTGCAGGGGTCAGGAATGCATTACGTACAGAGTGCAGGGGTCAGGAATGCATTACGTAAAGAGTGCAGGGGTCAGGAATACGTTCAGGAGAATGCTAGATACAGAATGCAGGGTTCTGGAGTGCATTATGCACAGGGTTCAGAAGAGTGCTAGATAGGGAGTAGTGCCCTACTGAGCTGACCAAGATTTCCCATAAATGCAAATGTTAGACAGGGAGCAGTGCCATACCAAGTTGACCAAGATTCTCCATTGAGGCCAATGTTAAAAATTGGGAGTAGTGCTATACCAAGGTGACCAAGATTCTCCATTGAGGCCAGTGTTAAAAATCGTGAGTATACCATACCAAGCTGTACATAGTAGCAAATGTACGTAAATGCCTTTGTATTGCACCTCTTCCTAGCTGCTACAACCTCTGCAACACACACACCTCTCCTCTGCCCTTATCTTCCCCAAAGGTCCCCCATCTTCCATGTGATTACCTTTCTAAAATACCTTTCTGTTGCTGGCTGCCATATCTTCCTTCTCCTTCTTCCCTATGCACATGTTGCTTGACACAGGGGGCGGGTCTGAGTAGCAGTCCCACCCATTACCGATATCACAGCATGAATTTGACAGGTGCAGTCTCTGCATAGTGTATACCCAGCTGGTTTGTTAGCCAATCCCTGGCTGTTCTAAATGTTCCCACTGCTGCAGGTCCTTCTGAGCTAGGAGGTAACATTCATCACCAGAATTATGCCGGACAAAGTCTCTGTACAGCGGGACAGCGCTCAGTCCTGCCCAGGTTGGGAGGTATGCGGTCATCCTACCGATATTCCTGATCTTCCTGCTGTCCGGGCCCCCCTATATGCCTGGGCCCCATACAGGAGTACTGGCTGTACCCCCCTGATGGTGGCCCTGCCTACTACAGAAGGCTTGTGAAGGGATTCACCAAGATGGCCCAACCCCTTAACTTTCTAACAGCTAAAGTGGAGCTGAATCACATAATTGTTCTAGCTTGTGCTGACCTTGTTCAGCCGTATGGAATGCATGTGGATGCCAGCAGAGAGGGTCTCCGCAGAAAATTCTACCAAGAATGTGATGGACACCTAAAACATGTTGCCTATGTCAGCTGGAGTCTCACCCCTGCTGAAGAGAATTACTGGAACTCACTAGTTAGAGTTCTAGATTTCAAAGCGGTCAGTGATACAAAAGCTGAAAGATTACCTATATGGAGTAAGCTTCAAAGTCAAGACAGACAACAATCCACTAACATACATCCTCACAACCCTTAAAGAGTAACTCCATTTGTGTTGAGAAAAAAAGCATTCCCTTTGGGGTGATCAATGTACATTGTAGGGATTTTAACAAACTTTGTTGAAGACCTTTTGTTATTCTGAAGGAATAGCTGTTTGTTTCTCTGTGTTCATGTATAGTGTGAATCTGTGTGGAAGTGATTTAATAATTATCAATCAGCTGCTGCATCCTCATGGCTCTAATGAGGAAAGTGGCAGGGTCTGCATCCCTTTAGATATAATTTCTAGGGGTATTTCACTAAAAATGACATTTTGTTGCAAGGGATGCCAAAAATCTGACTTGTATCTTGCTGTAGACTTCTGGGAAAATCAGTAAGTCAATTAGACAAGCAGGAAATTACATTTCTGGGGGTATTTTGCACACCTTCTGTGTATAAAACACCTCCAGGTTGCCATATTGCATTGCCTTTTACAGAAAATGACAGTGCTGCAGACTGAAAAAGGAAAGGTAGTTTTGAATAAAATAACATTCAATTACAATGTGACTTCAGTGACAATTGTTTACACTATATTTTATTTGTCTTTTTGCTTTGTTTTTGTTTTTTTTTTTGCCACAAAAGTGGAGTTACCTTTTTTAGTTAGACACCAGAGAGCATAAGTGGTTAGCTGCTCTGTTCAGATTTCACTTCAATCTAAAATATTGATCTGGAGTTGCAAACAGATATGACAATGTTCTGTCCAAAAGACCATACAATACCGAGATGAATAGACTTGGCTGACACCTGAAGACATTTAAGCCCCAAACCAGGGGGGTTGAGAATCAAAGTCATTGAGGTCACTGCTACAGGTGTCCTAAAGGCTCTACTGTAATCTGACTCAAGTGAGGGACAGAGGTCTGCCTACTCTAAGTAGGAAAGATCTGAGGAAAGGTCAAGCTGAAGATCCCCTATGTCATCTCACTCTCACTGAGTGTTCTAGAGAGTCATTGTCCAGAGCTTTTGTCCCAGTCATTGTCCCATAAAAAGGTGGATCAGTTACAGCTGTGTGGTGGGGCGGTCTACTAAGGGGGCCTTCAAATTATCTTAAAGACAAAAAACAACTGTTCATTCCTGAGAAGCGTAGAGTTATAATGTTGATGGCCCTACATAGTGAGCATGGCCTCCTGGGACAAGATAGAACATTTAACCTGGGGATCAGTACTAGTAGTCCTGCTTGAGGGTTGAAGTTGAATTACTGTCATTCTTGTCTACACTGTATACAGATGAAGACTTTACCCTCCAGAACTACCTCAGTGGACCATTTGTAAAGTCAAGGTATCATGGAGTTGGTGTGAATTGATTTTCTGTGCTTGAAGCCCATCATGAGTGTACAAGAGAACATCTTTGCAGTGACCAATCACTTCACCTCATAATCCTGAGCTATCCCAATGAACAACCAAAGAGCTTTAACTGTGGTCAAAGTCCTTGTGGAAACATTTTTTTAACTATAGACTGCATATTTTGAAAACAGACTTATTAGAGATGTTGGTAATTCAGACATCATGAACAACTCCTTATTACCTGCAAGAAGAAGCCCAACCTGAAAGGTTTGTTTACACCCTCCTCACAAAAGAGAAGAAGCAGTATTGCAGTAGACACATCTCAGCGATTGTACATGCCTACAATGGTACAAGTACTCTTATATACTCATGTTCAGGAAAACAGCCAGACTGATCAGGCATAAGCTGTCATCACCAAAGGTTATGTGGACTCACCAAAGGTTATGTGGACTGACTCTGGAAACATCTAAAAACTGCATATGAGAAGGCTCAAACAGCCTCTGAAATCCAGGGCCAACGAAACAAGAACTACAACATGAGAGCACAGGTTCAAGATTTGCACCCCAAAGATCAGATGCTGTTGAGGAATCTGGGTCTCCCCAGTAAGCAAACGTTGGCTAATCAATGGAGTTCTCAGCACTACATTATCAGCAAGCAATTGCCAGAACTCCCTGTATATTAAAATCAACCCTGACAGGAAGATAGGGCCTTTAAAAAAACTTTGCATCAAAACCACCTCCTGCCTTTAAATGAAGCTGTTCAAGTGCCACCTACAGTTAGACTGCCTTTTACTATAGTGGGTGAGTATTGAAGAGCTGTTGGGTGGAAAAATTAAGGGTAGGAAAAGTGAGGGTGCGCAGGGAACCTTTTTAAAATGTAAAATGATATTATATTTTAATAATATGATATGCATTATATTCCAAAGCAGACTCCAAATGTTCTTAATTTACCTCATAGCACTAGGTAGAAAAGTATTTGAAAATCTGTATGTTATTTTTCCTGTACAATATGAAATTCATATGTTTGTACTGGCATTGTAATGACTACATGTTAAATGTAAATGCCTTCAAAATTATATAAAATAGGAGCCTTTTATGTAAAAGACATGACAAGCTATCTAGATAAGAAATGTATGAACAAGTGTTTTAAAGAAAAAAAGTATAGAATGTAAACATTTAACGTTCTCTATTTTCAAAGTGTGTATAAAATATAACACTCAAAGTTTACTGTTTATATCATGGATTGGAATGAATGTACAGTACTTGGTATAACTTATTTGGTTGTCTATTTATTATCTTAAGAACAAAAAGAGAAAATGAAAAAGGATGAATACAGTGTGGGGTTGCCTAATCGAAAAGCTCATTTTGCCCTGCAAAGTGCCATGGAAGCGCCTTTTATTAAATATTGATTTGTAAATAATGGGAGACACTACAATTAAAGACAAGAGGGTTAATTGCTTACACTTCTATAAACGTATTGGAAAAAATATATAACAGGACAGTTTATAAATGTGTAAATATTCAAAAAAGACTAAAGCAAAATGCCTGTGTAATATACAGTCATGGCCAAAAATATTGGTTTTGTGGAAATTTTATTAGGACTAGTGTGGACATTTTTCAGGATGTGTTTTGTTTAGATTGTTATTATAGCTCCTGTTGTCGGTTTGCTTGCAATACACTCATTAGAGCGTGTACGGCAGACTGGCATTAAGGAAAGACCTTCCTTAAGTGAAAACCTTCCTTTAGACGTGTAGACGTGTTCGCTCTACACAGAGATCTCTGCCTGCGAACATTCCATGCGCTATGCGCGGGTCTGTTTGCTGGTAGAGATCTATGTGTATTGCGATGGGGAATTTAAGGATCAAGCTGAAAGGATATGACCACCAGCGGGGGCCCCTTTATAATGTGCAGATTTGTTTGCTCGGCAGGGATATGTTTGCTCTGTGAAGTCAATATCATTTTGGTATCTGTCTGCCTTTTTGAAGGGATACACGCTCATGTCTTTCTACTGTGCCTGATCACCATAGTGGGAACAGCATGGCTCTTTCCCTACAGATAGCCTCACGTCTATGGGAACAGTAGTATAATCCTATTAGACATTGTTCTCTGAGCCTTGCTGAGTGGCATTCATGCTAGTAGCAGTGGTGGAAGTGCATGCACGAGTTTGATTGGAGCAGCGTTCACAGTTCTACACGCTGGTTACATTGTGTAGTGTTAGGTGTGATTCTGCTACACGTGAGTTTCATTGTCAACTGCGGTGCGTGGATTTCCACGCACCGACGGTGGGAAGCCGTTGCACGCTGTTCTGCTTGTTCATGATCGCGCACTCCCCCTTTCTATTGTATATTTGAATGTATACAGGTGTGTCATTGGCTGATTCTATGTGAGTAACTTATGTTATGTGACTGTACATTTGGAACTAATTGGCTGATGTTGTATAGCCATCACTTCCTGCTGTTATCCATGTGTTGTCCCATAAAAAAAAAGATCAATGCTTTAGGCAGGACATTCTATCGAGCATCCAATGTGATAACAGCCTGTGTGCCTGTATTACTGGGTACTGATGAGCACTCTCCATTACCTTATACAAAAGAGCTGAGAACTGTGCTTTATCGAGCAATGGGATTAATTGCTCTTGGCGTATATTAATATCCAAAAGTGCACTTATTAGCGCAATGGTGTTATTTGCGCATCAAATGTACATTATAGTCCAATACATTGGCACCCCTGCATATCTGTTAGATAATGTACCAATTCACCCAGAAAATTGCTGCAATTACAAATGTTTAGGCATTCTCATGTTTATTTCTTTTGTTTGTATTGGTATGACACAAAAAAGTGGAGAAACAGAAAGCCGACTCTGACACATGCCACGTAAAACTCTAAAAATAAACTGGACAAAATGATTGGCACCTTCTCAAAATTGTAAGGAATAATTGCATTCCAAGTTTGTGATGCTCCTGTGGTTTGCAATTAAACTCACCTGTATCAATTACCAGATGCTGACAATATAGAAGTCAGTAACCATAACCGATATGATCTGTTGGTGTGTGGTGAATTTTATCTGTAAAATAATAATAATAGTGCCAACAAGTGAGCAGATATTGTAGTGGGTTTATTCCAATAGTGATACAGTGTAAATCAAACAATATATAATATATAAATCCCTGGTGGTGAAGTGATGGATATAAGTGACCAAAGTGAATACTGAAGTGCTGTATTCCTTAGAAGTGTAGGTGCTGTAGTACCCCTGATGACCACTAGGTGAGGTATATACGACCTGTTCACATGAAGTGGTCCCAAGAGGGGTGGATCGTGGGGTCCTCTCTTTATCCCGCAAGGCACCGGCTGGTAATCTCACGGAAAGAAAAGAAAGGGGAGCCCCATCAAGTAGTATGCGAGGTTAAACCAATGTAGAAAGTAGTAAAGACGTCCTCTGACGAAACGCGTAGGGCGGGTCCATTGCGTCATTACGTCACTTCCGGTCTCGGACTTGGGAGCCGTGGAACGCGGAAGCTTCCCGGCGTCTCTCTACACTGATCCGAGGCATCTTCACCGTGAGTTTTTACTACTTTCTACATTGGTTTAACCTCGCATACTACTTGATGGGGCTCCCCTTTCTTTTCTTTCCGTGAGATTACCAGCCGGTGCCTTGCGGGATAAAGAGAGGACCCCACGATCCACCCCTCTTGGGACCACTTCATGTGAACAGGTCGTATATACCTCACCTAGTGGTCATCAGGGGTACTACAGCACCTACACTTCTAAGGAATACAGCACTTCAGTATTCACTTTGGTCACTTATATCCATCACTTCACCACCAGGGATTTATATATTATATATTCTTTGATTTACAACTGTATCACTATTGGAATAAACCCACTACAATATCTGCTCACTTGTTGGCACTATTATTATTATTTTACAGATAAAATTCACCACACACCAACAGATCATATCGGTTGTGGTTACTGATAAGGAAATGTGTGGTTTTTAACCCTTTGGAAATATAATCAGTTTTCACGTTATTTATTATTTGCCGGTGTCACTTTCTTAAAAGGCATTTGCACATTATTGCACTATATCAGCACTTAATCACTTTTCAGGTAGCGCCGTTTCAACCCCTTTTGCACATTTCACTTTATCCTTAACCCTTCGGGGTTTGGTTGTTGGCTGCTTACACCTTTACACCCGTTCTACACTGTTCTACCTCATACTCCATAGCGCTGGTCACCCTTGCCTTTTACTAATATAGAAGTCACACCAGCAACCTGTTACAATGGTGAAAAATGGACTCAACCTTTTTGTTGTGTGTCTCTGTGTGCCACACGGAGCATGGAGAAAAGAAAGAGCAGCAAAGAATTGTCTGAGGATTTGAGAAAACAAATTGTAGAAAAGCATGGACAATCTCAAGGTTACAAGTCCATCTCTAGAGATCCTATTGTTCCTGTGTCCACTGTACGCAACATTTTCAAGAAGATTACAGCCCATTGCACTATAGCTAATCTCCCTGGACATGGACAAAAGAGAAAAATTGATAAAAGAGTTTGCCAAAACATACCTGAGGAAGCCAAAATCTTTTTGGGAGAATGTGCTCTGGACAGATGAAGCAAAATTATAGCTTTTTGGTAAAGCCCAAAAGAAATGAGCCCTTTAAAGAAAATAATACAGTCCCTACAGTCAAACATGGTGGAGGTTCCCTGATGTTTTGGGGTTGCTTTGCTGCTTCAGGCACTGGATGCCTTGACCGTTATGAAATCTGAAGACTACCAAAGAATTATGGGGTGCAATGTAGGGCCCAGTGTCAGAAAGGTTGGTCTCCATCAGAAGTCATGGGTCTTACAGCAGGACAATGACCCAAAGCACACATCAAAAAGCATCCAGAAATGGTTTAAGACAAAGAGCTGGAGAGTACTAAACTGGCCAGCAATGAGTCCAAATCTAAATCCCACCTGTGGAGAGATCTCAACATAGCAGTTGGGAAAAGGAACCCTTCCAATCTGAGAGTCCTAGAGCAGTTTGTGAAAGAAGATTGGTCCAAAATTCCAGTAGAGAGGTATAAGAAACTCAGGAGGGGGAAGAAAAAGTGCCTCTAAGTGACGTCACCGGAGGGGGGAGGTCGCAACACATTTCCAAGTCTGCCGGTCCTGGGCATGCGCAATTCTTCATCAGGCCCCTTGTATTTTATTGCACCTAATAAACCTGTAAACTGTCTGACCTTATAGGAGCTTTTTCTTCTCTCTTCTGCCTGCCATTTAGAGCCTGCTTCTGCTCCTGTGAAAAAGTATGCCCTAGTGCTTGGACACCATGTCTCAGGATCACCCCATTCTTGTTGGATCACTTCCTCCTGTCCTACGAACTTCATACGTATATGGACTTCTTATGAACATTTTATGAACTAATTACACAGAGACTGCCCCACTTACACAGGGTATGGTTACCTGTTGGCGCCTTCTATCCTTGGTGTAAGAAACTCATTGATGGTTACAGGAAGCGATTGATTTCAGTTATTTATTTTGTGGGGTGTGCTACCAACTATTAAATTGAGGGTGCCAATAATTTTGTCCAGTCCATTTTTTAAGTTTTACATGGAATGTTTCAGAATTGGCTTTTTCTGTCATACCGATACAACAAAATAAATAAACACGATAATGCCTAAACATATGCAATTGCAACAATTTTCTGGATGAACTGGTCCATTATCCGACAGAAATGCAGGGGTGCCAATATTTTTGGCCATGACTGTAAATCCTGTATAATAATCATGTAAAATAATAATAATCGATGCTACCTTTGCTGATGCACATCAGTGATGCCCCTGTCAGGGTGCCAGGAAACCAGACCAAGTAAAATAAAGCAATTTATTTATGCAACAATGAGAATCACACAGCAAGAAAGAGGAATAAAATCAAGAACAGCCGGGGTCAAGTTCGGAAGTGGGTAGTCATCCAAGCCAGGATCAAGTCCAAGAACAGGGAGTCATCCAAGCCGAGATAGAGTCCAGGAGCGGGTAGTCTGCCGAAGCCGGGTCGTCGTCTGATGCGGGGTCGTATGCCAATGCGGAATCCAGAGCCAGAAAGGTTGTCAGCCAAGCAAAGTCATGCATGGAGAAACCACAAAGACCAGAGGACTGCTAGCAGTGATGTACCTTGGAGCACAAATGCAAGGGCAAGGTCTGAAAGCCATCAGGTGATATATATAGATATATATATATATATATATATATATATATATATATATATATATAGTCAGGTGTGCAACATCATCACTGAGCGATGCCCAGGCAGCAGACAAGTGATGATGCAAGTAGAGTTTATAAGAGACAGCAGTCTGCACATGTCCAAGATGGCTGCCAACTGGAAGGCAAGGTGAGACCTTGACAGTACCCTCCCCTCAACGGCCCCTCCTCCGCGGAGCAAAAAACGGTTTCTGAGGAAAGTGAGCATGGAAAGCGCGGAGAACGGTGGGAGAATGAACATCAGTGGAGAGAACCCGGGAGCGCTCTTCAGAACCATAACCTTTCCAGTGAATCAGGTATTGAACCTGACCTCAGAACAGAATCCAAGATGTTGCTAACCTCATACTCCTCATGATTGCCCACAGGAATGGGATAAAGGCGAGGAAGTGAAGAAGTATAGTGATTGCAAACCAGTGGCTTCAAAAGTGACATGTGAAAGACAATAGAGATACGCATGCCAGGAGGAAGATCAAGGGCATAGGCCATCGGGTTCACCTTATGGAGGATGCAAAAAGGGCCAACATAACAAGGTACCAGTTTGGGAGTGGGCACCTTGAGTTTGAGATTTTGGGCCGACAACCACACCCTCTCCCCGATCTGGAGTAGATAAACGTCTCTGGTCTGCCTGGAGCTTCTGACGCTGTGCAGAGACCCGTAAAGACTCTTCAATATGCACCCAAGAGGAACGGAGGGCACGAAGGTGATCCTCCACAGCCGGAATGTCCTGTGGTGAGAACGACTCGGGCGAAAAAATTGGTTTTTGGATCTGAACTGGATAGAAAGAGTAGTTTCTGCCACCATACCAGGGTTATAGTATGTCGGTCTGTGGTGCCTCAAGTCAGGTATGGGATTTTAAGGGCAGGAGTAAACAAGTACACAGAGGTAGTACAATTTTAAATAAATAATAAGATTTATTCCATGTTAAGGTTGTATACATAATACAAGTGAGTTAATGGGTACAGTCCCATTGTGGTAGTGAAGAGGAATAGTAAGTTGTGTTGAACGTGAATTAAGTGACCTTATGGAAGAACCAAGCACCTCCAAGCTTCTACCACAACACCCACCCATCACCTTCAGAAAGGCAGGTTCCTTACAAAAACAACTAGTACGCAGCGAATTTTTTAGGAAGGATCCACAAAAGATCCATGTAAAAACAAAGGCACCTACCCTTGTGGGAGTTGTGCCCAATGCCATGTTATCTGCAAAACAACCAATACCATCCTGCCTAATGGAGAACCATACCAACCGAAACATTTCTGCAACTGCAAGACTAGAGGAATAGTATACCTGATGACTTGTGAATGCGGGTCTTTCTATGTAGGAAAGACCCGACAAGAGTTTGGGAAAAGGGTCAATCAACATCTTCAGACCATGCATGTTGGCAACTTCTATGTACCGCTAGGTAGACACGTGAGAGACGACCATAACTACAAAATACCAAAGATCAACTTTATGGCACTGGACAGGATCCACATCCCCCTACGCGGTGGTGACTGGAACAAAACTTTGCTGCAATTAGAAATGCGATGGATTACATATCTCAAAGCCACTATTCCACCAGGATTAAACGAAGCACAAAGCTTCCGCCCTTTTCTCCCAGGCTTCTCATCCGGAAAAAAAGACTAAATCCCATAAATTACCCCCCCCCCTTTTTTTCCCCTACCATTCCCCCCTTACTTACCCGAAAAAAAAATATCACAAATCATTGATACCCTCCCCTCCACCAATTACATACTTCTACCAATCGTTTGGATTGTTCAAATTGTCCAATTTGATCACCACTCACCATCCAATCTTTTAAAACCTTGCCACACAATTGGCATATGCCTGACTCCGATTTTTTCCCCCAAACCCAATCCAGACCCTCCCACAACTGTGTCTCTCATTCCATTATTACATTGCTGCATCTTTTATATAAAGTTATAATTCATGCCTTAAATTATACTGCTTATACAATGCTCTTATTATGCTACTGTACTTCAAGGTGATTACTTTTTAAGTAATGTATCACCTCAATACAAGACTGTTCAATCCATTTTCCTTTTTTGTTTTTCCCTCATACTCCGGGAACTCCCGGCACGGTAAGCCCCGAATCCTCTCTGGATCGGGGCATTCTAAAGCCGATCGGTCGGTCTCAGACCTTTCACCATCCCCATCGGGGATCTCGGCTTTTACTCTGTGTCGGCGGCCGTCTGGGCACGTCCACACGGTCACAAGGGATGCAGCTTCCGCATCGCGCAGGCGCATCCCCCACACGCTGCTCATTGGCGTCACGCAGCGCACCACTGTGCATGCACGACAGCCTTTAAAAGGCCGGGGAACATCTCCGAGTCCTCAGTCTCTCCCGGACCAAGGGAGGAGAGGACCTGGAGACAACGTGCTGCGATACTTTATTGAACTTTGCATCAAGCAAATGTAAGTATAGACCTGGAGAAGATTATCACACATCTTCTGACCAAGTCTAACTACTTACCTCTACTCTGCACCTTACTCCCAAACTTGCACATCTCAGAACCCATGATGTACTAATCACTACAAGTCCCATTTTATATCTCTATTATAGAGGACCTTCATCGATGTGGACTCTCACCTATCCTGACCACATTGTATCTTGGACCCAAAAAAGCGTGGCCCAATAAGTAAAATACTATTCTTTTCTTTTATATTATTAGTACTCCCAATTTGCTTAAACCTGGCAACCTCAATATATATATCCTCTCATCCAATACAGCACTGTTCCTGCAGCTCCCGGAGACATTCTGGGAAAAACAATACTTTAGGAATTGGACAAAAAATATGTATGTAACACCACAATTTTTATGAATAAACTAAGTCGATTATAGCCATATACTGTTACCACTGACATTCTTTTCATTAACCTTAGAATCGGTGAAAAATCCTTGATAAAGGCCGCTACAGGTCGAAACATGTCGGAAATACCGATCAAGCCCGTTCTCTGCAATCATTCCTAATCTTGGATATGAGGAACAGCAGAACAGGACCAATTACTAATTGTTTCTTTAAGTCACTTAATTCACGTTCAACACAACTTACTATTCCTCTTCACTACCACAATGGGACTGTACCCATTAACTCACTTGTATTATGTATACAACCTTAACATGGAATAAATCTTATTTTTTATTTAAAATTGTACTACCTCTGTGTACTTGTTTACTCCTGCCCTTAAAATCCCATACCTGACTTGAGGCACCACAGACCGACATACGAGAACGACTCGGGCAATACAGCCGGTTGGAACCCATAATTGGCCATGAATGGAGACATTCCGGAGGACGAGTTGACGGCAGAGTTCCTGGCAATCTCTGCCCAGGGTAGCAGATGAACCCAATTGCCCTGATGGTCAGAGATATAGCAGCAAAGAAATTGCTCCAGAGTTTGGTTGGAACGTTCAGCGGCACCATTGGACTGGGGATGGTAGGCCGAGGAGAAGGAGAGTCGAATAGCCAACTGGGAGCAAAAGGCGCACCAGAACCTAGAGACAAACTGACTCCCACGGTCCAAGACAATCTCCTTAGGCAACCCGTGTAGGAAAAAAACCTCTCAGACAAAAAATACAAGGCAAGCTCCTGAGCGGTAGGCAGCTGCTTAAAAGGAACACAGTGGCACATTTTGGAAACCCGGTCGACAACCATGAGGATAACCGTGTAACCTCGAGATGCGGGAAGTTCCACAATAAAATCCATGGCCAGGTGAGACCAGGGATGCTCCCCAATGGGAATGTGATGCAGTAGGCCCAAAGGAAGGTGCTGTGGAGATTTGTTCTGGGCACAGACCGAACAAGCAGCCACGTATGCAGCAACATCAGTACAGAGAGATTGCCACCAGAACTGACGGGAAATAGCCCAGGACATCTGGTTCTTACCAAGATGATTGGCAGTCTTGGAATTGTGGTACGCGCACAGTCTGATGCACAACCCCTCAGGTACAAAACATTTGCCAGCAGGTCTCTCAGTGGGAGCAACAGGTTGAGCAGCCAAGATCTGTTCCCCAAGAGGAGAGGTTAGGTTGGTGCGGATGGCAGCCAGTATATGATCTGAAGGTATGACCGGTGTCGGCACGGAGTCCTCCCTGGACAACTTAGAATACTGCGAGACAAGGCATCAGCTTTAACCTTCTTGGAGCCAGGCAAATAAGAGACCACATAGTTAAAACAAGACAAGAATAAGGCCCATCTGGCCTGACAGGGTGTGAACCTCATGGCCTCAGAGAGATACATCAGATTCTAATGATCGGTGAGAATGAGAACTGGAACCACTGAACCTTCGAGCAAGTGTCTCCACTCCTTGAGAGCAAGGATAATGGCCAAGAGCTCTATGTCTCCAATCTTGTAGTTGCATTCAGCTGGAGACAGCTTCCTGGAGTAGAACCCACAAGTAAGTAAGGGTCCATCAGGTATCCAACGCTGAGACAGGAGGGTGCCTACTCCTGTCTCAGACGCATCCACCTCTAGGACATAGGGCAAACTAGGATTGGGATGAGACAGAATGGGAGCCGAAGTGAAAGCAGACTTGAGGGCTTCAAAAGCTTGGATAGCAGCAGGCGTCCAATTATGGGGATCGCTGCCCCTCTTGGTCAGATCTGAGATAGGTTTGGCCAAAAAGGAAAAGTTCCTGATAAATTTCCGATAGTAGTTGGCAAACCCAAGGAAACGCTGAGTGGAACGGAGACCACTAGGGCGAGGCACTGTAGAACAGCCGTAACCTTCTGCGGGTCCATAGAGAACCCCTCAGCAGAAATGATGTAGCCCAAGAAGGCAACCTGAGACAGGTGGAACCCACATTTCTCAAGCTTACAGAAAAGCTCATTCTCACGTAACCATTGCAGCACCCGTCTGACATCCAGGTAGTGTGATTCAATGGATTTCAAGGAAAATCAAGATGTCATCCAAATAGACTACCACGCATTGCTACAACATATCATGAAAGACATCATTGATGAACTCCTGGAAGACAGTAGGCGCATTGCACAAGCCAAAGGGCATTACTAAATATTCATAATGACTGGTTCTGGTATTAAACGCAGTCTTCCACTCATCGCCCTCCTTGATCCTAACGAGGTTTTACGCGGCCCTTAGGAAAGGCTTGGTAAAGACCGTTGCTCCCTTGAGGAGGTCGAACAATTCAGTAATCAATGGAATTGGGTATGCATTCTTGACCGTGATGCGATTGAGACCCCTATAATCAATGCAAGGTCTCAACTCACTAACCCCTCTTCTTTATGAAGAAAAATCCGGCACCCGCTGGAGAAGGGGACTTGCGAATGTGCCCTCAGGCAAGCGCATCCACCGCATACTCCTCCATGGCCTTATTCTCTGCAACCAAGAGAGGATAAACCCTGCCATGAGGGGGAATGGCACCAGGTTGCAAGTCTATGGCACAATCGTACGGACCATGAGGAGGAAGAGTACCAGCGCACACCTTATCAAATACATCTTGATGCTTATGATATTCAGTAGGAATACTGAATCTGAGGAGGTACAAAGTACCTTAACAGGCTCATGGATACAAACAGCGCCACACTGTGGAGACCAAGAAAGGATCTCAACTGACAGCCAGTCAAAGGTCAGATTATGCTTCTGAAGCCAAGGGTACCCTAAAACAACAGAGTAGTGTGGGGACGATATAACCTGGAAACATGCTGACTCCCTGTGAACAGCCCCTATAGCCATGTCAACTGGAACAGTCTCATGAGTAACTTGTGGCGGTCGCAGAGGTCTGCCATCAATCGCCTCGATGACCAGTGGAGCAACATGGGGCTGCAATCGTATGGAATTTGCAGCAGCAAACATACTGTCAATAAAGTAACAGCCAGCACCGGTGTCTACCAATGCCTGGGTAACCACCGAGCCTGCTGCCCAGGAGAGGCCAACTGTGATAAGCGGTTTATCTTTACAGGAAACTGGGGACGAGGAAATTCCACCTAAGATCTGCCCCCAACAGGATCTTAGGTGCGAGCGTTTCCCAGACGGGTAAGACAAGATTTCAGGAAATGTCCGCCAGGGCCTCCATACAGACACCGGCCCTCCCTCCTCCTAAAGGTCCGCTCAGCCTAAGGAAAGGCGAGTGAACACCAGCTGCCTGGGTTCACAGTCAGACGCACCATCCCCAGGAGGCATGGGAGGTGAGGGAGGAATGGGTGGGAAAGAAAACATAGGAGCTATTCATGTAGGAGGCCTCCACAGGCGCTCCTTAAACGATGGTCTCTCCCTGAGCCTGGTATCGATCAAAATCATGAAGGAAATGAGAGCCTCAAGCTCATCAGGGAGATCCTTGGCCGCAACCTCGTCCTTCAATGCTTTGGAAAGACCATGAGAGAAGACCACCACCAGAGCCTCATTATTCCAGCCCACCTCTGCAGCTAGGGTACGAAATTTGATGGCATACTCGCAATGGTTCGAATACCCTGTTGAATGGACAGGAGCAGCTTAGCAGCAGAAGAAGAGCGAGCAGGCACATTGAATACCCTACGAAAGGAGGCAACAAAACTCGAGTAATCAAGAATCACGGAATTATCGTTCTCCCATAAGGGATTCGCCCAGGCCAAGGCCTTGTCCGAGAGCAATGAGATTAGGAAGCCCACCTTGGACCTGTCAGAGGGAAACGCCTGAGGAACCATCTCAATATAAATGCCCACTTGGTTTAGGAATCCACGGCACTGACTCGGTTCACCCCCATATCGCTGCAGGAGGGGGGCTGGACCAGTCATCCCTCTGGTAACAATGACTTCAGCTGCATTAGCAGGAGCTGCAACAGGAGCAGCAGTGAGTGCAACAACAGGAGGAACCACCGGCCTAGCAGCAGCAGGAGCAAGGTGGGCTGTGCGTGCAAGCAATGTCTGCCACGCCTGAGCGAACTGACCCAAAAGGTGATCTTGTTGATCGAGCCTGGTAACCAGCATTAGAAGCGTAGGAGCACCCGCATCATCAGGATTCATGGCCCTTGCATACTGTCAGGGTGGCAGGAAACCAGAACACACGAAGATGATAGATGTCACGAGGTAACGTGGCAGAGCCTGACGTAGGAGAAGTGGCTTACTGGGTAGCTGGTGTGGCACAGGTTCACCAGAGGCGCGGAGTCTAAGTGTTAGCCGGTTTTCACCAGGGCCCCAGATGGTGGGGATGGACTTGGCTGCTTGCTAACACCAGGTCATGGTCCCCCGGATTCCCTGGGTGAGCCAGGAGCAGGTCCAGGACCAATAGCCGGTAGCAGGTAAACAGATCAGGACAAGGCAGGAGAATAGTCAGGACAAGCCAAGGTCAGGGCGGGCAGCAGGTAATCAGAATCCAAAGACAAGCCGGGGTCAGGTAAACAGGAACAGCAGATGAAGACAAGCTGGGTCGGGTACACAGGAACAGCAGATATAAACAGGCACAGGGTACAGGAGAGCTGATGATCACACAGCAATGACTCAGAGTGATCACTGGCTTTAAATAGGCCGTTTGGTGCCAAAAGCAGATTGCGTGCTCATGCGCGTTTGCGCATGCGTACCAACGCATGATAGCTGTGAACTACCCAAGGTAGTCTAAGCGCATGCGCATAGGCGTTCGCCGGTCTAGCGATGCCAGTGCGCCTGCGCAGGGTATTGAGTCCCTGACATTGCCCCCCCCCCCTTAAGGGCAACCTCCGGGTGCCCAAAAGGTTACTTTTGTGGGGATGGTTGCGGAAAAAATTTTGGATTAAGTCCTGGGCATGGGAATTCTGTACCGGTTCCCAGGAGTTTTCTTCGGGGCCGTAGCCCCTCCACTTAACAAGGTATTGTAGCCGATTCCTCTGTCTCCTGCAGTCCAGGATGGCCTCCACCTCAAATTCTTCGTCCCCGTTGATGGTGACAGGGGCAGGTGGTTCCAAACTTATACCTGGAAAGGAATCAGGTACTGCAGGTTTCAAGAGTGAAACGTGGAAGACCGGATGGATCTTGAGTGTCAGTTCGTATAATACCTCATTTAATCTCCTTCTCACTGGGAACGGGCCAATAAACTTGGGTGCAAGTTTTTTGGAAGGGCATGCCAATCGGAGGTTGGTAGTGGCTAACCATACCAGGTTGCCAGGTTCGAGAACCAACTCACCTCTCCTCTTTTTGTCGAAGATCTCTTTATTGGAGTTCTGAGCCTTGGTCATGGCATCCTGTAAGATTTTGTTGTTCTCTTTAAGGAACTCCATGATATCCTGGACTGCTGGCACTATAGGTTCAGGAATAAAGCAGGGCAAGAAAGATGGGTGAAACCCGTAATTAGCGTAGAATGGGGACTGACCTGTAGCCGAGTGTTTTGCATTATTGTATGCGAACTCCGCCGACGGTAGTAGCGAGACCCATTCATCTTGAACAAAGGTGGTGAAGCATCGGATGTATTGCTCGAGGATCTGGTTGGTCCTCTCAGTCTGCCCACTAGTCTGGGGATGGTATGCGGAGGACATTGATAACTTGATTTTCAGTGAATCACATAAAGCTCTCCAGAAGCGAGAAGTAAATTGGACACCTCTATCCGACACAATGTTCATTGGGACCCCATGGAGTCTTACAATTTCTCTGATGAAGACCTGCACTGTCTCAAGCGCGGAGGGTGTGCTCTTTAGTGGTATGAAGTGAGCCATTTTTGACAGACTGTCCACTACCACAAAGATTGCAGAATAACCGTCTGAAGGAGGAAGTTCCACAATGAAATCCATGGCAATCATCTTCCATGGTCTATCAGGGACTGGTAGTGGTCTGAGCAGGCCCCATGCCTTGTTTGGGGTAGTCTTGCTTCGTGTGCAGATAGTACAGGAGGAAACATATTGTTTACAACACTTCTCCAAGTCAGGCCACCAGAACGTGCGCTGAACAAGATCAAGGGTCTTATGGATCCCAAAATGGCCAGCCATCGGGTGGTCATGACAAAGTCCTAGGACGGACACGCGGGCACTTTCAGGAACAAAAATTTGATCTCCTCTCCATAGCAGTCCATTTATGGGTACCAGTATAGTTCCAGCAGGATGGGGAGCATTTACTGTGGCTTGTCTCAGAGAGGTAAGAAGGTCAGACTGTAATAGCAGAAAGTTACCTTGGGTTAAGATGGTGTCAGGTACAAGGATTTCTTTAGAACTGTCTTACATCCGGGAGAGAGCATCGGGTTTCGTATTCTTGGAACCGGGTCGGTACGTTATGTGGAATGCAAATCTGGAAAAAAAAAGTGCCCACCGCGCTTGGCGAGGTCTCAAGCGTTTGGCCGTCCTCAAATACTCCAGGTTTTTATGATCCGTGTAGATGAGTATGGGATGTGCCGCCCCTTCCAACAGATACCTCCACTCCTCCAGGGCGGTCTTGATGGCAAGGAGTTCCCGATCCCCTACATCATAATTCCTCTCCACAGGAGAAAGCTTACGGGAGAAGAAAGCTACCGGATGGATCAGGTCCTTGAGGCCTTGACGCTGGGAGATGACTGCTCCTACTGCGATTTCCGAGGCGCCAACTTCGAGGATGTAAGGCAGGGCAGGATCCGGGTGGCTGAGGATAGGGGCAGAAGTGAACAGCTCCTTCAGGGTTGTAAATGCGACTTGCGCCTCGGGAGACCAGTGGAAGCGGGTACCTTGTTTGGTGAGCAGGGTAATAGGGGCGATGATGGAGGAGAACCCTTTGATAAATTTCCTGTAGAAATTTGCGAATCCTATGAAACGCTGAATCCCCTTCTTATCCACAGGTGCGGGCCAATCCAGGATGGCGGAGACCTTCTGAGGATGCATTTTGACCCCTTCAGAGGAGATTACTAACCCCAAGGAACTGGGTACTCTGCTGTTCAAATTCGCATTTCTCAGGTTTTGCGTAGAGCCTGTGTAGCCGGAGTCGGTGGAGTACCCTTTTAACGTGTTCCCGGTGCTGGGCCAGGGAGGAAGAGAAGACCAGGATATCGTCCAGGTAGACAATTACAAAGATGTCCAGATAGTCTCTGAAGATGTCGTTGATGAAGTGCTGGAAGGTGGCCGGGGCATTACAGAGCCCGAAAGGCATCACCAAATATTCGTAATGACTGAATCGGGTGCGGAATGCTGTCTTCCATTCGTCCCCCTCCCTAATACAGACCAAATTGTAGGCTCCCCGCAGGTCCAGTTTGGTGAATACAGAGGCGGTTCTTAATCTCTGGAAGAGTTCGGTAATCAAGGGTAGGGGGTACCGGTTTTTGACCGTAATTTTATTTAACACACGGTAGTCCACACATGGCCGAAGTGAATGGTCTTTTTTCTCCACAAAAAAGAGCCCAGCTCCTGCCGGAGAAGTAGAGGGTCGGATGAATCCCTTCTCTAGATTCTTCGTCACATAGTCCTTAAGGGTACCCAACTCCCGTTCCGACAGAGGAAAGATACGTCCGAAAGGGATCTCGGCCCCCGGAAGCAACTCTATTGGACAATCATAGGGGCGGTGGGGGGGTAAGGTCTCGGCATCTTGTTTACTGAAGACATCCAAGTATTCGTGATAGGATACTGGAACAGAGGAACGTATCTCCTTATTAGCGTCCATACAGAGTAGGGTGCTAGGAGCACTATGGCGTACTGGCAGGCAATGGTTCTGGCAGTAAGGGGACTGGAACTTGACGTCTCCAGAAGTCCAATTAATTTGCAGGTTGTGCTCTTGCAACCAGGGTAACCCCAGAATAACGGGGAACAAAGGAAAAGAGATGGCATCCAGGCACAACAACTCCTTGTGACCTTCGAGAGTGGCCACAGGCAATGGAGGGGTCTCTTGGGTTACTGGCCCAGACTTGATGTGGGACCCATCCGCTAGGAAGATGGAGAGTCCTTGCAACTTGGGTCGAAGTGGGATGCGTTGATGAGCAGCAAAGGTAAGGTCAATGAAGCAGCTGCATGCCCTGGAATCAATTATAGCGGTGACCGGGTTCGGGCCTTCTGGAAGCTGGAAGGAGATGGAGAGAGCCAGGTGAGTGGTACTGTTGACAGAAACTGGGTAACTTGAGGGGGATATAGAAAGACACTTACGCATCTTTGCTGGGCATGAGCGTACAAAGTGTCTGGCTTCTCCGCAATACAGACACAGATTGTTCTGGTGTCGCCGTAAGCGTTCTTCTGCTGATAAGGGACGCATAAGCCCAAGTTGCATCGGCTCTGACGTATCTGATTCAGAAGTAACCAGAGCAGTGCTGTTGGGACGGGCACCAGAGGAGATGGTGTGGACGGGATTGGAAACCTGCGGCAACATCCAGACTGGGCGGGTCTGCTGCCTGGACCTCTCTACGTTCACGGAGCCGGCGATCTATCTGTATGGCCAAGGCGATTAATGCCTCCAAGGTTTCGGGTATGCCCACTCGGGCCAGTTCATCCTTCAAATTTTCTGACAGACCCAAGCGGAACTGATGTCGCAAGGCTGCGTCGTTCCAGTGAGTGTCCGTACTCCAACGCCTGAAGTCAGTGACGTAATCCTCCACGGCTCTATGGCCCTGTTGAAATGCGGTGAGCGCGGTTTCTGCGGTAGCAGTGTGCTGCGGATCTTCGTATAACTGCGCCATTGCGTTTAAGAAAGCCGACATGGTGTCCAGCTGGTTACTTGTTGTGGAAATTGCATATTTAATACAGTGGCTCACTAATGATAAGGTCATACCTTTCTTTTGTAAAGGCTTGAGTTTGAGGAATGCAGTTTGGCGAAGCCTAACCTCCCCCCCCCGTTTAAAGTCGCTGTCCAAACAATGGATAAGCAGCCCTTTTCTCCTCAGGACAAAGGGTGTTGGTTTGGGGGGATGGTATATTCTAAATACTTCTGGCCAAAGCTGCAAGAAAGGGAGTCTCACAAGAAACATCCATGAAGCAAGAAGCTGATCCTGACTTCCCTGAGACATGTGCATGAATGGGACTCCATGGCTGCAAACTTCTTTTAGTTAAGTATTCTTGATATATATTTATCTTTATCTGTATCTGCCAGTCTTGTATTATTGTAATAGTTTTGTATGTACCGATTGCTTTTGCATAGTAAAAGCACATTTATATACACCACAAAGGTCTAAGTTTCCTTGTTTGTACCGCAAAGTGTACCGCAAAGTAACCTTGCTAGACGCAAGCAAAACAGTTGGGGGCTCGTCCAGGATTGCGCTATAAATTCAACAGAAGCAGACCTGTTTTGTTTTTCTGTGGTGTATTGTGTAGTTTTTGCTAAGCAACAATGCTGCGTAAGCTGTTTAGGAAAAGCAAGGCTGCAGAGGTTTCTGGTGTCCAGAAGGGAGTGTGCAGCTTACCTATCTGGGCCAGAGACAATGAGTGGGAGCCTCTTGCTAAAGTATTTGTAAAGTATGCTTCTCCATTGAATAAGACTTGGGGTGATAAAGTCTCAGATTATTTTGTAGATTTTAGCCTTAAGGGGTTGGATTTTTGTAAAGCAGAGAAGAGGACAGTGTCCACAGTGGGTTGGTACTTTCTACATGCTCTCTATACAGAATCACAGAGAAGGGAGAAGGCAGAGGCAGAAGTTAAGTTATTGAAAGATCAGGTAGCAGTTGCTTCAGAGTGTGTGCGTTCAACTGCTAGTAGGGCTAAACATTTGCAAGAGCGGTGTGCAGCCCTCATGACCAAATCAATTAATGCCTTAGGGAAAATAAAGGGACGTAAACCTGTTAGTAAAGCCAGGGTATGTGCCATTGTCACATCCCAAAACTGGGATTGTGAGGATGTCTCCCCAATGATAGTGAGGATGAGGAGATAGAATTTGATGTTTCTGATGATGATCATCCCAATGGAAAGAAAAAGTGTGCCAGACCTCTCATTACTAAGCATAGGAAAAGGCATCATGATAGAGAGGATATGGCAGATGGGGAGGTGCATTATCGCAACCCCAGAGATGTTGAATTTGAAGAAGTCAGGGAGTTTACACAAACTGAACTCCATGAGCTGGCAAAACAATACAAACAAAAGGTCCGGGGAACCCCTATTGAGTTGGCTCTTACGTTTGTGGGATGAAGGGGCGGACAGTGTTGTTTTGTCAGGCAATGAAGCAGTGGCTTTGGGAGTGTTAACCCATGATCCACAATTGCGTCAGGCCAATGCAAAAAGTCAGAGAGTTTAGTGTGAATTTTTCACTCTTAGACCTCGTGAGAGATGGTATAGTGCGAGTATACGCTAATCCTAGTGACCTGGAAAATACCTACTCGTGGAGGACATTAGGAGAGACTATTTACAGGTTACGTGAGATGGGTTGTATAACCGGATTAAATACATTTCCAGAATGGATGGGTCCAGATATGGAACCCTTCACGTCTGCTCTGCGCTCTAAGCTAATGAAGTCTGCACCACTTAATCTCAGGGCTCCTTTATTGTCCTTGCCTGGAGGCCTGGGTTTAAACAGCAAGATTCATGAAGCAACAATCCTTTTAAGACAGTTGGGGGAGCTAGAGGAGACTAAAACAAAACCTGTCAGGGCAGTAGATAAGGTCAAGGTCAGACAGGCAGAGAACAGGCTGAAAAGGACTTTTAAAGAGAAGAAAGGGAATGTGGGAGAGAAGACAGGAGGTGAAGAGAAAACCAGACTAGTTATCTCTAGGGAACAAATGTGGGTGGACCTATTGAAGGCAGGAGTACCTAAAAGTGAGATAGATGGCATCTCTACTCCAGAAATGTTGAAGAGGTGGGAACATTTAGTGGGGAAAACTCTCAGGGTTAGAAACACTACTCCTAGTGAAGATAACATCAGCCTAGATTTAGAGACAACAGAACAGACCCCTCCTGTTAGCCCCAAACCCATTCCCAAAACTGCACATGAACCCAAACCCAAATCCCTTTATCCTGGGGAGGAGTTAGAGAGAATCAGAAAAGGGGATTGGGAGGTTCCTTATTCTTTATGAAGGGAAGGTAGGTCTCCTGTAATAGCAATAAGGACAGTGACAGCAGGAGACCGACGCCCATATTCACCTGTCACTGTATGGTGGGGGAAGTCGTCTCCTCCTACACATGTCATGGCTTTAGTGGATACTGGAGCTGAAGTTACACTTTTGCAAGGAGATCCTTCCCATCACAAAGGAGAAGTGATTTATGTAGAAGGCTTGGGAGGACAAACCACACCAGCAGTTAGGACACGGGTGAAATTGGCTATTGGCAAGGGTTCAGGATTTTGGACAAATGTTTTGGTATCAGAGTTACCCGAAAATATTCTTGGGATGGATGTACTTCAAGGTCAGTCTATTCAGACTGAACAAGGCACATTCACATTCGGGTATCCTGATAAAACGAATGGTGTAGTGAGTCCTGCGCTGTCTAAACAAGGGCGATTAAAAGGGGTTAAAGGAGAACCCAGATGCTGCTAGTACCGGGGCTGGTAACCAAACAGTGTCAAAGATATAAATAGGTGGGGGGTACTGCGCTTCTGGGAGGTGTATAAATAAATAAATAAATTGAACCAGGTGTGTGTGCCTATCACAATAAATATAGAAGGAAACTAAATCATACAAAATAGATCCATATTCATAATAAACGTACTAAATATTAGTGCAATACTTTAAAAAATACTTCATGTGTTCAAAATGCTCTAGTGACCAATAAAGTGCTCAGGTGCATATATATACAAAGCAAAGTGTCCTCAGTGCTTCACAACTAAATATATAACAGTCTGGGTGTAAATAAAGTCCAGATAATTAAAATAGGTATTCAAGTGAAAAAAATATATCCATAGGTGCAACTCCTTCACCAAACACCGTGTTGACAATAGTGGGGTGCTTCTCCTTATCCCCTCTAGGTGCTCTAACCGCTCACCTTCAGTACTAAGGGTAAAAGCCTTATCAGTAATCCTGGGGGCTCCTCTCCAATTTTATACCGTGATCCACTGGGGTCAGATGTCTGGGCTGCTGCGGGTGACGTGGCTCACTCTCCCTCTCCAGAATCCCCACGGTCCCAATGGATCTCAAAGCAGAATACTCAAAATGGTGCAAGTATGTATGGATAACGGGTATTTTTATTAAGTATAATTAAAACCACTCACATTAGCTGAATAAACAAGGCGCAAACAGGATAGCGTCGGAGTGGAATCGCAGTCCTCACTTCCGGAAGGGACGTTCGGACCGGAAGTGACGCACATCGCGGAAGTGAGGACTGCGATCCCACTCCGACGCTATCCTGTTTGCGCCTTGTTTATTCAGCTAATGTGAGTGGTTTTAATTATACTTAATAAAAATACCCGTTATCCATACATACTTGCACCATTTTGAGTATTCTGCTTTGAGATCCATTGGGACCGTGGGGATTCTGGAGAGGGAGAGTGAGCCACGTCACCCGCAGCAGCCCAGACATCTGACCCCAGTGGATCACGGTATAAAATTGGAGAGGAGCCCCCAGGATTACTGATAAGGCTTTTACCCTTAGTACTGAAGGTGAGCGGTTAGAGCACCTAGAGGGGATAAGGAGAAGCACCCCACTATTGTCAACACGGTGTTTGGTGAAGGAGTTGCACCTATGGATATATTTTTTTCACTTGAATACCTATTTTAATTATCTGGACTTTATTTACACCCAGACTGTTATATATTTAGTTGTGAAGCACTGAGGACACTTTGCTTTGTATATATATGCACCTGAGCACTTTATTGGTCACTAGAGCATTTTGAACACATGAAGTGTTTTTTAAAGTATTGCACTAATATTTAGTACGTTTATTATGAATATGGATCTATTTTGTATGATTTAGTTTCCTTCTATATTTATTGTGATAGGCACACACACCTGGTTCAATTTATTTATTTATTTATACACCTCCCAGGAGCGCAGTACCCCCCACCTATTTATATCCTGATAAAACGTATCTGGTCAGGGCGGTGAAGGCTGTGGTCAGAGGTCATGGACCCCTTTCTTTATTCCTCCACCAGAGAAGCCAGTCTGTCTCAAGCAATACAGACTTCCTGGAGGCCACAAAGAAATTGGGGAGACTATTCATGAACTGTTAAGAGTAGGGATCCTTAGACCTGCTGTAAGTCCATTCTCATCTCCGGTGTTCCCAGTAAAGAAACCTGAAGGGACATATAGAATGACTGTGGATTACAGAGGTCTAAACAAAGTGGCACCTCCATTAAAGTCAGCTGTACCTGATATGATCTCAATCATTGAGAAAATTGCGAAAGAGGCAGGAGAATATCATGCTGTGATGGACCTGGCTAATGCTTTCTTTTCGGTTTCAATAGACCCAGAGTGTCAGAACACTGCCCTCTTCAAGCAAGCAGTGAGCCCAGGACTGAGGTTCACCTTGAAGCAGGGATATGATGAACCCCACTTTGGTTGCTTCCAAGGAGAAGGTTCGGGGTTGCAGGGAGAAGTAAAGCTTGCAGGCATTGCGGAAGGCTCTAAACTTGCTCCGATCCCCAGAAAACCTTTCCGGCGTAGGGACCCTTGGTTCAGGAGGCAGCATCACCACCGTCGGACCGGGGGGATTCCCGAAGGGAGCCATGGAAGCAGCATAAACTGTAGGGTCTGTGGAGGAGGTTAGGAACTGAACACGCCCCTCCAACTGGGTATAGCCCTCCTGCAGAGACTTTAATGGCTTGGGTGAGGGCTGCAAGATGCTGGCAGATGTCGTCCATAGGAGAGGCTCCTCTAGCAGGCTCATTCATGGCTGTGTGATAGTGTCACGAGGTAAAGTGGCAGAGCCTGACATAAGAAGAGTGGCTTACCCGGTAGCTGGCGTGGCACAGGTTCACGTTTAGCCGGTTTTCACCAGGGCCCCAGATGGTGGGGATGGACTTGGCTGCTTGCTGACACCAGGCCGCGGTCCCCCGGATTCCCTGGGTGAGCCAGGAGCAGGTCCAGGACCAATAGCCGGTAGCAGGTAAACAGATCAGGACAAGGCAGGAGAATAGTCAGGACAAGCCAAGGTCAGGGCGGGCAGCAGGTAATCAGAATCCAAAGACAAGCCGGGGTCAGGTAAACAGGAACAGCAGATGAAGACAAGCTGGGTCGGGTACACAGGAACAGCAGATATAAATAGGCACAGGGTACAGGAGAGCTGATGATAACACAGCAATGACTCAGAGTGATCACTGGCTTTAAATAGGCCCTTTGGCGCCAAAAGCAGATTGCGTGCGCATGCGCGTTCGCGCCAACGCAAGATAGCCGCGAACTACCCAAGGTAGCCTCAGCGCATGCGCATAGGCGTTCGCCGGTTAGCGACGCCAGTGCGCCTGCATAGGGTATTGAGTCCCTGACAATAGTAAAATAAAGTGATTTATTTATGCAACAATAATAATCGGACAGCAAGAGAGAGGAGCAAAATCAAGAACAGCCGGGGTCAAGTTCAGAAGCGGGTAGTCATCCAAGCCGGGATTAAGTCCAGGAACAAGTAGTCATCCAAGATAGAGTCCAGGAGCGGGTAGTCTGCCATCGTCTGATGCGGGGTCGTCTGCCGATGCGGAATCCAGAGCCAGGAAGGTCGTCAGCCAAGCCAAGTCATGCACTGAGAAACCACAGAGACCAGAGGACTGCTAGCAGTGATGCACCTTGGAGCACAAACGCAAGGGCAAGGTCTGAAAGCCATCAGGTGATATATATAGTCAGGTGTGCAACATCATCACACACACACACACACCCCTTTACATTTGCATGAGCCCTTATTCAATCCAGCACTGTGCACGTCTGCAGCTCTTTTCTCCCCTCACTTCCTGGTCACACAGACTTTGCTAATGGCTCCTGCTGCTGTCAATCAAAGCCAGTGCCGAGGGACTGAGCCCCACTGTCTGTGTCAATAGAAGCAGACAGTGAGGCTCAGGAGCGAGCCCACACAAGTGCCCTAGTAGGAAGTTGCTTCTATGAGGTCACTCGTGGGGGGAGGAACCAGAAGTGTAGGTGGTAGACCCAAGAAGAGGGAGTTTGGGGCCACTCTGTTCAATTCCATTAAACAGAGCAGGTGGGTATAAACTTGTTTGTTGTTTTTTTTTTTTTTTAATTCACAATCACTTTAAAGCCAGGCAGCTAGAATTTCAAAGGTATTTCAGCAATGGCAGCCCTTAAAGTGGTTGTAAACTTTAATCTTGTACTTGTACCTATAGGTAAGACTATAATAAGGCTCACCTATAAGTACTGTAAATATCTCCTAAACGTGCACTGTTTAGCAGATAATTATTATATATGCAGCTGGTGACGTCTTCAGCGCATGCACTCTGAAGGAACAGCCCCTGGGGTCGTTCCTTCTGGAGGCTGTGCCGTAAATGGCGGCTCCACTGCTCATGTGCAGGAGTGACGTCATTGTGGCTCCAGCCAGGCACACAAAGACGTGGGAGGATGGAAGTGGCCTCCAGCGACTACATTGCATCACTGGAATGCTTTTTTTAAGGAGTGTTTCACATAATGTGCTAGTATGCAATGCATACTAGCATATTATGGCTTTACCTTGCAGGTCTGAAAAGAAAAAAAGAATGCAACCAGAGGTTTATTGTCCAGAAAGAAAGAGATTTCTTTCTGGACAAGTTCACTTTAAGTTATTGCTCAGTCTTCCAGCATTTTGTTTGCCAGACAAGTGGACCTTCTGCTTTAAAAACTGTGCTGAATTTAGCTCTACACATCTGCTGATAAACCATTCCTGATTGGGGTTTTTCTAGATTACATTTTGCATTTACCTTGACTATGTTACCTTTTCTCTTAATAATCACATTGAAAGGTACTTAAAGTGTCTGGCAACCATTTCTTCATCATATTAAACTTGTATGGTACTTAGGTATAAAGTTAGGACTGGGGATGTTTGTTATACCTACCCCTGAAACCTTAAACCAATGTATTACAGCTAGTTTCCACATAAACTATTGAACTTGTCAAATTATATGACTGCCAAAATATCCTTCATTTCTATTCTATCCGCACACTCCAAAGTTGCCAAATTTGGGTAAGTCATCTGTTTTGATGTACAAGCACTGTTTATTATTACAATTTTAAATATATAAATAAGGGAGACATATTGTTAGACAATGATGCCAACGTGACTCTGAATGCACCATTTTCTAACATGTCACCCCTTCACCTATTGTAAACTTTAGTACATTAGCTGCCTCAGTGTATTCTGTAAGTGTGACAGGAGATGATGAATGAAACACTTACTGCCTTTCCAACATAAATTTCACATCAACAATGGACCAAATAGCATTTCTTAAATAGTCAGATGTAAAAGACGTATTTGGCAGGATAATTGAATGTCTGATGTCAGATTACCGTATGTTGCGGATTGTGCCGTTTCCTAGAAGTGATGCGGTCAAAATACATATTTTATATGTGAAGTTTTGGAACAGCCGAGAAGCAAGCTGCTTTTTATAGTTTTGTATCATTAAAATCCATGGTTTCCCATTATACTCTGTTATATTTCTGGAAGTTATTTATTTGATATCTAAATGACTATATAATTGAAAGAGAACCTGTAATTTGCCCAATTGCAAGAGCTACGTTGCTACATTTGTTATCCAGTGATAGCATAACAGACCTATTAACATTTGTTTTTAGTCTTTAAACAATTATTTTGCGAGTACTTGCTGTACCAACAGTGTTTTGATTTTTTAAGCCTCTATATAACCACTTTAGGCTGGTAAAAACTGATATGCAATGCAGTATAATAAAAAAACTGAGTTGGATGAAATGATTCAGTCAGCAAAGACTCAGAATAAATACATACATTTGGAAGTTTAGAAGTTCTTTTTACTTCAGCAGGTAAACCAAGCATGTTATTTTAATTCATTGGCTGGTATGAAACAGACCAGAGGTCAAGGGAAATCATAATTCAGACCAGGGACTAGGAATGCTGCATACCCCTTACCGTCTACATTGTAGCATAAGAAGTAGAAAAACCTAGTGGAATTCTGAAAAAGTAAAGTTGCTAAGGTGATGTCAAACTAGAAACCTATGACCTGTATCTCTTCTAATATTTTATATTCAGTTAGAATAGCCCCAAAAAAAAAAAAAAAAAAAAAAAAGAATAGCTCCTAAGGGGAATATGGACTCTCTCCCTATGAGAGTTTAGGAGTGTGTCACGCACTTGCTTATATTTTTTCTCAGCAGTTGAAGGCCTCCACTTGGATCTCACAGAGAATGTTGCTATCTCTAAAGGTTTTTTTTAACAAATCTATTTATGTGTTGTCTCCCCAATTCCAGAACCATTTGGAAGGATCTCATAAACTAAAGGTGACTAAGTGGATTGTTATGAGATATACAGTATATAAGGGAAGTTTGGAGACATAATACAGTATCTATTTCATGTATAGCTGACAAAACTTGAAGGAAAAGTCACCTGGATTCATACCAGACTCTCCAAAAATTTGTCTAAGTTAAAGTATACTGTACATATATTAGAAGGCCAGTATGGTGGCCTAAATTTATGAGAGGAGCCCAGTACACAATACCCTCCCTCCCATCCTCTTTACAGGGCACTTCCTTCACATCCCTCTTCTAAAATCAACCATTACTTGTCTTGGGTATACCCCCTTTTTGGTGTACCGACCAGCTAACCAGGGCACACCTCAGGTCTATGTTATGTTGTGAGTCTTGTGGCGTCATTATGTGGTTTCACGTCTATCTTGGTTGGAGGGCTCCGACTATATATATATATATATATATATAGTAGAATTGTCTGTGTTTACTCTGTAAATATTTTTTTATCAATCAACTGCCTTTATGCAAGTTGTAGTCACAATAGAAGGTGATTTTGTAATAATATAGCTGCTCTCAGCTATTCGATTCTTCCCAATGAAGTCCCCCCAACCCTAGGGCAGGACTAACTCCACCTAAATATAGGAGGTTCCAGGTTAAAGCTGATAGCAGATATGGTTAGTGATCAAAATGTAACATATTGATCAAAGGGAGGAGATTGTGGCAGAAATTGTAAATTCTGTATTAAACTGTAAATATATTTTGTAACGCTTTGCTCATGTATTGCACACTGCACTCTCCTTTGCTGAGATAATCCATCCACCTCACATGTGTAGCATATCAATATACTGATTAGACAGCATGAATATTGCACAGGTGTGCCTTAGGCTGGTCACAATAAAAGGCCACTCTAAAATGTGCAGTTTTATAACACAGCACAATGCCACAGATGTCGCATGTTTTGAGGGACCGTGCAATTGACATGCTGACTGCAGGAATGTCCAACAGAGCTGTTGCCCGGGAACTGAATGTTCATTTCTGTACCATAAGCCATCTCCAAAGGCGTTTCAGAAAATTTGGCAGTACATCCAACCGGCCTCACAACCGCAGACCACGTGTTACCACACCAGCCCAGGACCTCCACATCCAGCATCTTCACCTTCAAGATCAGGCACCCAGACAATCAGTCAGCATAACCAAAGAATTTCTGCACAAACTGTCAGAAACCGTCTCAGGGAAGCTCATCTGCATGCTCGTCGTCTTCATCGGGGTCTTGACTTGACTGCAGTTCATAGTCGTAACAGACTTGACTGGGCAAATGCTCACATTCAATGGCGTCTGGCACTTTGGACAGTTTTCTCTTCACGGATGAATCCCGGATTTCACTGTACAGGGCAGATGGCATACAGCATGTATGGCGTTGTGTGGGTGAGCAGTTTGCTGATGTCAACATTGTGGATTGAGTGGCCCTTGGTGGCGGTGGGTTTATGGTATGGGCATTCCCTCATTGATTGCGATTCATTCACCTTCCACCTTATACTGGTCACTATTTATTTATTTATTTATTTATTTTTTTATTTATTGGATATAGATGCCCACTCATTTTTGAGTATTTCAATCAAACTATTTCCTTTAGTCATTCGATTTACTGCCCTGGTCAACTTTATATTTTGTTTACACACCACTTAGCCACTTTGGACTGTACATTTTGCATTTGAACCATATTACTGTTTACCATATTTATGCACCTGTTCACTATTATCGGGTTCTCATTCTGCTACCCAGATTGTTGCACCTTAGTTGCACAGTCACTTTATATCACTTATTCATTTTTTATTCCTTTTTTGTGCAATTTTGTGTCATCTAGTCACTTTACAGGGCACACACCTAGGTAGCCCAGACCGCTGCACCAGTCACGTTATTATTGTCATATTTTATGCTTATTTGCTGGACTTACATAGTCAGGATTCATCTGTAATTGATTTTACGTTGATTATATGCACAAGGGATTTCATCTATCATTATACTACTCTTACTCTAGCGTATATTTTCCCCTACATGCTTTTCCCAGGCAGCGCCATATTCCCTCACCCCTTATATACTTTATACACTCTTAGATATAACCAAAGGTTATATCTTAGGGAGGCCGCAGCCTTTCTCCCATATCCGTAGCATGGAACCCTTTCTTTACATTCTAAAGACCTCCTGTCTCCATCCCTCTTTCACCTACTGTCTCCATCCCTCTATTAAACTGTCCATCCAACCATCCATCTGATGGCTCCCCTCCAGATGCTTAGCTCCTGGATTTTATAGCAGCTGGTGGTGCAGCGGGAAATGAAGACTTTAGCAAGGCCTTGCAAGTGGGATATTATTATACTGTTGCTCTTAAAGGGGACACATTACTGGTATCTAAAAAGAGAGAGAGAAGACCAAGCGCCGATCTAAGTGTAGCAATGCAAGTTTTTTAATATCACATAAAAAGAGTGTTACTCACAAAGGTGCATAAAAGCAGGCATCTAAAAGCAGTAGGGGGTTTGTGTGGTCACATCCAGGGTGTCCTTCCGATTCGGCTGCAGTGCTGATGCTGTAGGGGACGAGCGATGATCTCCTGTCGGAGGGCTATGACGTCACTTCCTGGAGACACAATAGGGATAGAACGGCGACGCGTTGCGGAGCTCCGCTCCTTCTTCAGGCCATATTTTTCTATATATTTTTACCTTTGAACATGAATCCTTCATAAACATAGTTCATTCCCAACTGTATCAAACGGATATTGGCCCCCCTTTTTTAAAATAATCGAATCCATTCAGCACATTCCCCCCCCCCCCTCTCCTGGATGTTCACATTATTCCCTTTTTCCAGTTTCACACTCTTCCTCCGCTATTTGTATTTCTTTGCTGCTTTGCTTTACTCTAATTTGTCCCTCCTGAGCCCCTGTAACCTGTCTCCCGGACTACTGGCATAAATACCCACATCCAAAATGGCCCCTGCACGGCCTGAAGAAGGAGCGGAGCTCCGCAACGCTTCGCTGTTCTATCCCTACTGTGTCTCCAGGAAGTGACGTCATAGCCCTCCGACCGGCGGACCCACGCTGCACCACCACTGCTGAGGATCAGCACGTCCCCTGCCTCGCAACAGGAGATCATTGCTCATCCCCTACAGCATCAGCGCTGCAGCCGAATCGGAAGGACACCCTGGATGTGACCACACAGACCCCCTACTGCTTTTAGATGCCTGCTTTTATGCATCTTTGTGAGTAACACTCTTTTTATGTGATATTAAAAAACTTGCATTGCTACACTTAGATCGGCGCTTGGTCTTTTCTCTCTCTTTTTTTGGATCCACACAGGGTTGCTTCACCCTTTACAGCCTGCAGCCATCGAAGTGTTCAAGCAATTCCACTGGACTGTTTCATTTGCCCACAATGTAGACTACTGTAGCAGCCCTTATAGTCCGATCGCGCCAATCTCTCCCCTCTCTCATTACTGGTATCTAGCCTACCCTATCTCACATTAGGATATAGGTGGTATAGGCCGGGCTGGGGTTCCCCTTTAGTCTGAGTGCATAATAATAATACATGTATAATTGAGAGATTGTGTTTATTGATATCATTTGGTGTTATAACAAATCTGTTTCTTGCTATCTTTTGATGTCAGTTTGAACTCTGGTGGCTTATTCAGGGTTTAGCCGATTGACAAGAATTCTACAAGTTATCATCTGAGTAAAAGGGGAAGCTCATTCATATTGTGTCAGTGTATTATTTAAAGGTGCATACAACATGTCCGTACCTAGAGTGTCAGAAGGGCTGGACAGTTCACAGGGTCAGAGCAGTGCAGAAGAACATACATTTAACAGCAACCCTCAAGGGGGCAGTGCTACATTTGGGGGCTCTTCCGGGATGTTCTCCACTGCTGCAGGCCCTAGTCAGTCCAGCCACGAGCCAATGGCAGGGAAAGCGATGGACTCGGCTGCCGCAAATGCCTGGGGGAGGGCCCAAGGAGCCCGATTGGAGCGAAGCACGGTTTTGGAGCTCTCAGGAAGTGAATGTACAGAGAAGGAGATCCAGCAGTGGGTGAGTGCCCTATTGCCAGACCAGAGGCCCTACGTCTTGGATGTGAAGGTGGAATATGATCTGGACTATGTGTGAGTGTTGATGGAGTGGCAAGAAAACATACCCACCTGTTTCTGGGAAGAAGAGGTGACTCTGATAGAGGGGGTAAGTGCCCGATTGTTCTTACTGCAGGAGAAAGAATTAGCCCTGGAAGAGGGGCCGTCATCACTGCAAGCTAGTGATGGGTCAGTGAGCGCTGATTCCAGTGGAACTGGTGCCCCCCGCTTCATTTTATACAGATATGAGTCAGCTAGTTGAGAGTCTGATAAAGAATGGCTCCAGTAGTGTGGGACAAGGGTATAGGAGGCTCCGGTTCTTCTCGGGGCGACTCCAGTTGGAGAAGAGGATTTTCAGAGATGGAAGAGTCAGGCTACTCAGGCAGTGGAAGAATGGAGTGTGCCAGAGGCTGTGAAGAGACAACAGCTTAGTGGGAGCCTCAGGGGTCCACCAGTCAAAGTGATTTGTAACATGTGGATGGGCAAGAAAGATTGTGTAGCTATTGATTACATTGACGGTTTGTATGTTGTTTTTGGAAGGGTAGAGAAGACCCCCAGATCTGCTGTACAAGTTTAATCACACACATCAGCAAAAAGGGAGAGAGTAAATATATCTCTCGATTGGACAAGATGTTACACCAGAGCATCCTCAAGAAGGGCATAGACCCCAAGGATGCTGATCAAGCTTGACTAGATCGGGTGTTACAAGGGGCCTGTCCAAACCATACTATCATGCTGAAGTTGTTGAAAGGAGTTCGAGCTATTCCTACTTATCCGGAACTGATGAGAGAAGTGAGGGAAGAGGAAGCCTTGTTGGAAGAGAAGAGACAAGGAGTTAGAGAGCTACAGGTGGGAGAGGGGAAAAAGGAAAGCTTCTGCTCGCCTTGTCCATGCGGAACCCAGTTTCTCAGATGAAGACAGTGGGGCTGACACAGACCCAGGCCGATGTGAGAGTTCAGACAGCAAGAGGTCAGATGATACTCTAAACTTGGCGGAGCTGATGACTCAAGTGGCTCAAGTTCAAGCCCAAATGTGCCAGGCGCTAATACAAGTGATGGATACTTTAAAGGAGAATACAGGAGCCAATAAATAGTCCTAGAGGACCAGGACCACTTTCTATCAGAGACAGGGGTTTTTTTGAATGTGGAGAAGTTGGTCACTTCAGGGCTAAATGTCCCAAGAGAGGGGTTAGCCCCGAACTACTGGAAGAAGTGTAAAAAGTGTTACAGAAGAAGGGAAACTTTCAGGGACCTCAGTGAAGGAGCCAATTGAGCGTCCTGAGACCAAACAGAGCTCCAGTGCTAGAGAAACACTAAAAAGAAGGTGGGGAGACAAGGCCCTCTGTTTGTTCTTCTCCTTCTACACCCTTAAAAAAAAAAAAAAGAGTCGCCCGGGTTCGGGGGAAAGACACAGGGGTTTAATGTATCCTCTCCTCAGAGAAAGAAAAAAGGATTATGTCGCCATCAACAAAATCAGTTAGAGTGCAGACAGTTGAATCCCCAGTGAAAAGTACACCAAGACGAATGGGGGAGTGATCTCCATCATCATGGCTGAACATGGCGTCACCAGTGGAAAGTAAACCAGGACCAACAGAGGAACGATTTCCATTAGCACGAAGGCGACTTTTCCCAAGCCAGAAGTGTGTCCAAGAGGCTGGCAGGACCTTCTCCAATAGTCTAGTTACAAGTGAAGGGAATTTACACCAAAGCTTTACTCGATACAGGAGGTCAAGTAACATTATTATATCAAGACTTCTATAACAAATACTTGAAACACATGCCTTTGTGCAAGCTGGAAGAGTTGGAAATTTGGGGCATCGGCACTCAAAAGTTCCCGTATGATGGATACATACCTATTAAGAAAGCCTTTGACCCTTCATTGGCGGGAAAGATAGAGACTTTTGATACGTTAGCTGTGGTTTGTCCCCGGCCTCCAGGGGGGAGACAGAACTCCTTATTGATAGGAACCAATACCGCTTTGGTGCAAAAACAACTCATTCCGTTAGTCACCAAGGGTTCGGTTGTTGAAGAGGTGCATCCACAGTTAAGGAAAGCCTTTCAACGTGTGGTTCAGGAGCAAAAGGCCCCAGCTGAAGGAGTGGGGAGATTATGGTGACTGGATACTCAAGAGAAAGTGTTGTAACCCGGAAAAAGAGTGTGTATGGATGCTACTGTCAAGTTGTCCTGGGATCAGCCAGGTCCATTTGTGGTGTTGGAGGCAAACCCACTGGGAAAAGAGACAGGGATAGAATTGGTTCCTGAAATCATACCCACAAAGACGCTGTTAAGAACTGGGGGAAGAGTTCCAGTCAGTGTCCGTAATGTCACCGGGCAACCCATCAGCCTGAAACCTCGGATGGTGCTCGGACGGGTGAGTGTGGCCACCCCAGTGACGTTGAATGATCTGATTCAGAAGGCTGAAGGAGAAAACCAAGAAGAGAATCCTTAATTTGATGCTCTGTGATGTCTTTCAAGTGGGGGGAGAGGATCAAGGATTGGCTGGCCAGATGGGATGAGATATTCTCCAAGAATGATTTTGATGTGGGCTGTGCTAAGAGTGCTCAACACTGAATCCGGCTGAGTAAAGATAAACCCTTCCGAAAGAGAGCCCGGCAAATTCCTCTAAGTGACCTTGAAGACCTTTGGGAGCAATTAGCTGAGCTGAAGAAGTCTGGGGTCATCAGAGAGTCCAGGAGCCCTTATGAATCCCCCATTGTGGTGGTAAGGAAGAAAAATTGAACTATTTGGATGTGTATTGACTACCGGACTTTAAACCGGAGGACCGTACCCAATCAATACACTACTCCTTGGATAGAAAATGCGCTGCAGTGTCTGTCTGGAGCAAATTGGTTCAGTGTGTTAGATCTGAAGAGTGGATATTATCAAATACTGATGCATCCGGGGTGATCAGGAGAAGACAGCCTTCATCAGCCCATTAGGGTTCTTTGAATTTGATTGCATGCCACACGGACTGGCAGGGGCTCCTGCCACTTTCCAGAGATTGATGGAGAATACAGTGGGTGATATGAATTTGATTGAAGTTTTTGTGTATCTGGACGATATTATTGTGTTCAGCAAGACGTTAGAAGAACATGAAGCCCGACTTGAGAAAGTTTTCCAGAGACTTCATGCAGAAGCACTTGGGGCACCTGGTTTCAGCAGATGGAGTGGCTACTGACCCACAGAAGCTGAAGGCTGTCACCACTTGGCCTAGCCCCATGACAATTACAGAACTGAGGTTTTTAGGATTCTGTTCCTATTACCGAAGATTTGTGAAGAACTTTGCGCAGATTGCAAGACCCTTCATGAACTGTTACACAGAGAGGGAGGTGAGAAGTTGCAGAAGTCGAGTTCAAGAGAGCTATGGCCCATGGGGCCTAGGAGACTACGTGAGCCCATTCAGGACCAATAGAATCCAAAGTGTGAACAAGCTTTTAATCGTTTGAAGGTGAGTCTCGCGCAAACTCAGGTCCTGGCTTATGCCGACCCTTCTAAGCCCTATGAATTACATGTGGATACCAGCCGAGATGGACTAGGAGGAGTGTTGTATCAGGAGACTGCAGGGAAGCTGTTTCCAGTGGCTTATGTGAGTCACAGTCATGCGTCTTCCGAGAAGAACAACCCGATACATAAATTGGAGTTCCTGCCTCTCAAGTGGGCTGTGGTAGACAAGTTGCGAGACTACTTATACGGGGCTTCATTCGTGGGGAAGACTGATAGCAATCCTCTGACCTATCTGTTGTCCACTACTAAGCTGGATGCCACTAGACATCGGTGGTTAGCTGCGCTGTCTAAGTTTCAATTCAGTTTGAAGTATCAGCCAGGGAAAGGAAATCCGGATGCAGACACTTTTCCAGGAGACCATATGTCCCAGATAGTAGTACTTGAGATTGTATAAACTTAACCCCTGAGAGAGTTCGGGTGGTATGTCAAGGGGTGGAGTATCGCCACAAGGGAGTAATGGGAGCTGAAGCTGTAGGAGTCACTCCGGCTGGAGTGCCACGCTACTACTGTGATTTGACTCAAGTGCAAAGTCAAGAACTCCCCCACCTGACAAAAGAAGACTTGAGGAGGGATCAACGAAAGGATCCCCTCTGTGCCCTAGTCAAGAAGGCATTGGTAGCAAGAGACTCTCAGATACTGTTAAACAGTCCGGTGGAAGGTGCAAAAGTGGTCTACAAGGATTGGGACAGACTGCGGTTGGAGGATGAGATTGTGTACTGGAAGTGTTTACCTGAGGAGCTTGAAGGTGTTCAACAGTTATTCCTTCCGGAAAAGCATCATTTGACAGTACTGATAGCTCTTCATGATAACCACAAACATCTGGGACTGGACAGAACCTTTAGGTTAGTTAGGGATCGGTTCTAATGGCCTTCATGAGAACAGAGATTTAAAGCTATTGCCATTCTTGTGTCCGTTGCATCCAGAGGAAGACTTTACCTAGCAGAGCTGCCCCAATGGGTCATTTAAGAAATCAAGGACCAATGGAACTGGTGTGCATTGATTTCTTGTGTCTTGAACCTGACCTGGGTGGGCGTAGTAATGTCCTGGTTGTGACAGATCATTTCACTAGGTATGCTCAAGCTTTCCCGACCCGGGATCAACAAGCCAGTACAGTTACATAGTTACATAGTTACATAGTAGGTGAGGTTGAATAAAGACAATAGTCCATCCAGTTCAACCTGTGTAGGTGTGTGTGGCTGTACTCATCTCACATACCCCTGAATGTTCTGATCCTTGAGATGTAAGTCTAAGAGTCTTTTGAAAGCCACCATACTACCCGCAGAAACCACCTCTTGTGGTAGAGAATTCCACAATCTTGTAGCCCTAACAGTAAAGAACCCCCCACGTTGCCTGTGGTTAAAACGCTTCTCCTCTAATCGCATTGTATGCCCTCGAGTCCTCATGCAATCCCTTCGAATGAACAGCTTTTTTTCTAAGCTGGGATCCCCATTAAGATATTTATAAATTGCTATCATGTCCCCCCTCAGACGTCTCTTCTCCAGGGAGAATAAATCAAGCGATTGTAGACGCTCTTCATAGTCAAGGTCCTCCAATCCCCTAATTAGTTTAGTTGCCCTTCTCTGGACTCTCTCCAGCTCCAACACATCCCTCCTGAGGACTGGCGACCAGAACTGGACAGAATACTCCAGATGCGGTCGGACCAGAGTTTTATAAAGTGGAAGGATTATAGTCTTATCTCTGGAATACATCCCTTTCTTTATGCATGCTAATATTCTGCTGGCTTTGGCAGCTGCCGCTTGACATTGCATGCTGTTGCCTAATCTATCATCAACCAAGACTCCCAGATCCTTCTCCATTTTTGATTCCCCCAAGGGTTCCCCTCCTAACGTGTATTGTGTTTTTATGTTTTTAGTCCCCAAGTGCAAAACCTTACACTTCTCCACGTTAAACCTCATTTGCCATGTCGTTCCCCACTCTGTAATTTTGTCCAGGTCATTCTGTAGGATATCTGCTTCATGCTGTGCAGTTATTGCCCTTGCCAATTTTGTGTCATCTGCAAAAACTGATAACGCACTACTGATCCCGTCCTCAATGCTGTTTATGAATAAATTGAACAAGGTTGGTCCCAGGACTGAGCCCTGGGGCACCCCGCTTACAACCTCAGACCAGTCTGAGTATGCGCTGTTTATTACCACCCTTTGGACACGCCCTTTAAGCCGAATCCGCATCCAAGAGCAAACTCTGCTGTCGATACCTGCAGACCTTATTTTTATAAATTAAGCGCTTGTGGGGAACTGTATCAAACGCCTTAGCGAAATCCAAGTACACCACATCCACTGGTCTCCCCCTATCTAGCTCACAGCTTACCTCCTCGTAGAATGCTAAGAGATTGGTTTGACAAGAACGCCCATTTGTAAACCCGTGCTGATTACTGCTGATGATGTTGTTGTCTTTAGCAAACTCTACGATATAGTCCCTTATCATCCCCTCCAGAAGTTTACATACTATTGATGTCAAACTGACAGGCCTATAATTTCCCGGGATATGCCTCTGGCCCTTTTTGAATATCGGAATCACGTTAGCTTTCTTCCAATCCCCTGGTACATCTCCTGTCCTAATACTGTCAGCAAAGATCAGGAACAGTGGTCTGGATATAACCTTACTGAGTTCCTTGAGTACTCTCGGATGTACGCCATCCGGGCCTGGTGATTTGTTTGTGTTAAGTTTATCCAGCCTTTCCCTGATTTCACCCTCTGTTAGCCATAGTGGCATGTCCTGTGTATTACTACTAACCATACAGTCATGGTCAGTGTACCCCTCCGTTTCCTGTGTAAAGACTGACGAGAAAAAAGCATTCAGCACGGTTGCTTTTTCAGTGTCCTCTGTAACCATCCCCCCATCATCGCTAATTATGTGTGCAATATGCTCTGCCCTAGTTTTTTTGCTGTTGATATATTTAAAGAATTTCTTTGGGTTTTTTTTACTATCCTCCGCTATTTGTCTCTCAAAGTTGATTTTAGCCATTTTGATTTCGTGTTTACTTATCTTATTTGCCTCCTTGTATTGCTGGAAAGCCAATACAGTGCCCTCTGATTTATATTTCTTGAAGGCCAATTTTTTTTCCCCTAATAAGTTTTTTAACGCTACGGTTTAGCCAGCCAGGTTTGGCTTTGTCTCTTCCAAATTTATTTCCCATAGGAATGCACTGCAAGATGCCTTTGCCTAATATGTTCCTAAAGCATTCCCATTTTTCCTCTGTGGTCAGGGATCCCAGGGTTTGGTCCCAGTTTACCCTTTCCATCAATGAGTACAATTTTGGAAAGTTTGCCCTTCTGAAGTTTAGGGTTCTTATGTTCCCCACTTGCCTTGTTATATTGTTATTTATACTAAATGTGATCATCCTGTGATCGCTAGAGCCCAGGTTGTCCTGGACTACTACCTCCGAGATTATGTCTGGGTCATTAGTGATCAATAGATCCAGGACTGCATTTTCTCTAGTCGGAGAATCCACCAACTGTGACATGTAATTATCCAGTAAGGTTTCTGTGAATAGGCGGGCCTTCTGTGAGTGTGCAGTCCCCTCATCCCAGTCAATGTCGGGATAATTGAAGTCCCCCAATATGATGACTCATCCCAGTTTTGCCACTTTACTCATTAGTGCTAAGGATTCCAGCTCTACCTCCTCCCCTTGGTTAGGTGGCCTATAGCAAACCCCCACAATTACTTTCCCCTTTTCTCCTTCCCTATGGAGTTCAACCCACACAGATTCTAACTCCATACTCATCCCTTCCGTAATGTCACTCCTTTCTATCACCTTTATATTGTTCTTGACATAGAGACATACCCCTCCCCCTCTTTTTCCTACCCTGTCCTTCCGGTACACCGAATACCCTTGGATATTGGCCAGCCAGTCATGTGAGGGGTCGAACCAAGTCTCTGTTATTCCCACAAGGTCTATGTCCTCCTCATGTACTAATATTTCCAACTCATCCATTTTATTAGCTAGGCTCCTGGCATTAGCATATACCCCTCTTAGTTTTACGGAAGTTGAGCGCAATTGGTGGTTATGTTTATTCCTGTTTGGTCTGAGGTTTTCCCACACAGACCTACCGATTGACGTTGTGGACCTACTGTCTCTGCTGACCCTACAACTGCCTTCAGTCCTCTGCTCCCTCCTGACTGACTCTACTTCTGAGCCCTCCCCCCCGTCTCCTAGTTTAAAAGCCCCTCCAACTTGGTGGCCATCTTTCTCCCCAAAAGAGCTGTACCGTCCCCATTAAGGTGCAGCCCATCCTTACTAAAGAGCCGGTAGCCGACTGAGAAGTCAGCCCAGTTCTCCAGGAACCCAAACCCCTCCTTCCTACACCAATTCATCAGCCACTTGTTAACTTCCCTAATCTCCTTCTGCCTCTCTTGTGTGGCTCGAGGTACAGGCAGTATTTCAGAGAAAACCACCTTGGAGGTCCTTTTCCTCAATCTATTACCTAAGTCCCTGAAATCGTTCTTAAGGATCCTCCACCTACCTTTAACTTTGTCATTAGTGCCCACATGCACCATGACCGCTGGGTCATCCCCAGCCCCACACAACAATCTGTCTGCCAGATCTGCGATGTGCCGAACTCGGGCGCCCGGTAAACAACATACTGTTCGGTTCACAAGATCTTTTTTACAGATTGCCCTCTCTGTCCTCTTGATAATTGAGTCCCCAACTACCACAACCTTTCTAACCTTTCCTGAGTTACGGCCCCCCTTCTTCCTGGAGCCGTCCCTCCCCTGGTAGCTGGGGGAGGGTGCATGCTCCAGCTCTGCCACCCCTGATTTGATATCCCCCTCAACCTGCAACTCTGCAAATTTGTTAGGGTGTACCAACTCAGGATTAGCCTCCCTGGCACTCCTCCCTCTACCCTTCCTAACAGTCACCCAGCTGCGTACCTCTGCTGCTTGCGTCTCCTCTATTCCTCCCTCCTCTATGCTGGCCCCTGCCAGCGCCTGATAGGTAATGTCCAAGCTCCTTTCCAGGTTGTTGATGCCACGCAGTGTTGCCACTGTGTTCTGTAGGTCCAGGATCTGGTCTACCAGAGCAACAAGTCGCTCACATCTTGCACAGCAGTATTCGCCCTCGATTGGTTCATCAAGGAACGCATACATGCAGCAAGAAGTGCACTGAGTGGCATCCGCAATCCTGTCGGACATTATTACCCACTACTCTATGGGGATATATTAACGACCTGCTCTTCCTTACCTACACTACCTCTGTCTCCCCTGGTACTAAACCTGGGGTCCTCACCAGTCGCTAAGATACTCACCAGTCACTAAGATACTCACCAGTCGCAAAGATCCAACAGACGGTAAGATACTCACCAGTCGCAAAGATCCAACAGACGCAAAGATACTCACGAGTCGCAAAGATACTCACCAGTCGCAAAGATACTCACCAGTCGCAAGGATACTCACCAGTCGCAAGATACTCACCAGTCGCAAAGATACTCACCAGTCGCAAAGATACTCACCAGTCGCAAGATACTTACCAGTCGCAAAGATACTCACCAGTCGCAAGATACTTACCAGTCGCAAAGATACTCACCAGTCGCAAGATACTTACCAGTCGCAAAGATACTCACCAGTCGCAAGATACTCACCAGTCGCAAAGATACTCACCAGTCGCAAAGATACTTACCAGTCGCAAAGATACTCACCAGTCACAAAGATACTTACCAGTCGCAAAGATACTCACCAGTCGCAAAGATGCTCACCAGTCGCAAAGATGCTCACCACCAGTCGCAAGATACTCACCAGTCGCAAGTCGCAGAGCACCTCTCAGTCTATAGTAGCCCCTTAGTAACCTGTATTGCTTGTAGTGTTTGTACTTGTATGTAGTTTGTACTTGTAGTCCCCCCACCAGCCCGCCCCCCTACCAGGAGATCAGATCAGATTGTTTCCAACTTACGTCCCTCGGTCTCAGTCTGGTCCCGTTCCTTGTCTCCCCTGCACTGGTTCCCTGGTCCGAGGCTCCGAGCTCCTGTCTCCTGCTTCCTAGTGCGGCTTCCCCCGCTCTCCTCCGCACGTGCGTCTCCTGCCCCCGGCTGTCCCCCGCACTGGTTCCCTGGTCCGAGGCTCCGAGTTCCTGCCCCCGGCTTCCTAGTGCGGCTTCCCCCGCTCTCCTCCGCACGTGCGGCTCCTCCTCTACACACACACACAGCTCTCAGCTCTCCTCGCTGTGTGTCGTTTCCGGTTTGCAGTTATGACTTACGTCTTCTTACTGCCAAATGCTCTAAATTGTTAAGACTCTGGTGGAGAAGTTTTTCGTTCATTACGGCCTGCCTCAGCGCATTAATTCAGATCAAGGCCGGGACTTTGAGGGCAAATTGATAAAATTACTTTGTGAGCTGTTAAGTATACAAAAGTCCAGAACCCCCCCCCCATATCATCCTCAGGGAGGCCCACAGCCTGAACAATTCAACCAAACTTTGTTGAACATGTTGGGAACTTTACCTCTGAGAAGAAACAACATTGGGGTGATCATATTGCTGCTGTGTTTCACGCTTAAAACAGTACAGTTAATGATTCTACTGGATATTCCCCTTATTGACTAATGTTTGGGAGAGAGGCTCGTCTGCCAGTGGATTTAGCTTTTGAACATCTCCAGATCATACTTATCAAGCTTCCCATCAGGGCTATGTTGATATACTCAAAAAATAACTTGCAGCTTGCTTATGAAAAAGCCCTAGAGGCATCTGCTGCAAGGGAACAGTGGAATAAGAAGAGTTTTGATCTTAAAGTGATGGTTCAGGATGTGCAACCCGGGGATCGAGTGTTGTTATCAAATTTGGGAGTGCCTGGCAGACAAAAATTGGCTGATCGATGGCGTTCTCAACCTTACACCATCTGCAAGAGGTTGCCTGGACTACCTGTGTATCAGATTCATCCAGAAGGAAAGACTGGTCCACTTAAAACCTGGCACCAAAATCATCTTCTACCTATCTCGGAAGCTATTCGAGTGTCCTCGAGAGACCTTTATCATCTCCTGAGAGAAGAGTTGGGGAGGTTAAGTTAGAACTTATCGATAATTCTGAACTACAGAATGTTGAGCAAACATGTATTCTAGACTCTGGAAATTAATCCACCTACAGTAAAAGACTCAAATATAAAACTTTGGGGAGAGTTCTGATGAACTCATTTCTACTGCTCAACGTTCTAACCAAGTACTAACCTCTTCTACCGAACCTTTGTTAGAGGATGATTGTGTAAGAATACATAAAAAATACTAATGGTACCTACATCCCAATTAAATAGTCCATCTACAGAAAGAACTAAAAAGTCCAACTAGAAACAAATAAAACAAGTACAGTAGGTCTTTAAGGCTTTAACGAAGTTATCCTTTGTCTTCGGGGACCGAAGACTTTTAAGTGGGGGGAGGATGTAACCGGAACCAGACTACCATATTCTGAAAGTGCAGACTCACCTTCTGTTTCTTTGGATTGTCCTTGCATCCTTTTAGTGTTGGTTTCATGATTAAATCGTCATATCGCAGAGACTGGGAGATTGGCATTGAGGGAACTGCAGTCTACTGTGATGACTATGTGGCTGGATTGTTTAAGAACTATCTTTCCCAGCAAGCTCGGGAAACAGTGGAGCATCTTAGGAGAGGTTATAAAGATATTGACTAAACAGGCTTGGGGCCTATTGCCTCCTGGAACCTATCTTGTGCACATCGGTCTGCCATGCATAGAGAGCTAGACAGCAGACTGCTGCCTACTGCACACCGCCTGATCCACCTGCAGACTCAGCCCCGGTGGAAAGGAAGTCCATCGCAGTATTTCAGACATCCTTGCAGCACAGCTGATCATGCAGAATTGGCGGGACACCCTGAGATAGCACAGCACAGCCATCTTGGAGCCATAGAGCATGGAGGATTGCAACGCTTGTTTCCCCAGGACCCTCATTGATGGACATCAGGATTTGTGAGAGGGCACCTGCTCAGAGTTAAGGCCACACTTGTCACAGTTATTTTTCACACCGACACTGAATACTGAACTACAAATACTGACACTTTGTAACTGAAGCAGTTACCCAATCTCTTAGGATTATAATCAGTTATCCTGCATTTTCTTGCTATACACTAAGTCATACTGGAAACTGTTATTACATGAACTCCAACTGCTGGTGAAGACTTTAGCAAGGCCTTGCAAGTGGGACATTATTATACTGTTGCTCCTAAAGGGGATACATTACTGGTATCTAGCCTACCCTATCTCACATTAGGATATAGGTGGTATAGACCGGCCTGGGGTTCCCCTTTAGTCTGAGTGCATAATAATACATGTATAATTGAGAGATTGTGTTTATTGATATCATTTGGTGTTCTAACAAGTCTGTTTCTTGCTATTTTTTTATGTCAGTTTCACTGAACTCTGGTGGTTTATTCAGGGTTTAGCTGGCTGACAAGAATTCTACAAGTTATCATCTAAGTAAAAGGTAAAGCTCATTCATAGAATATACACTTAACAGCAACCCCTAAGGGGGCAGTGCTACATATTATTTGAAGGAAGACTGAAAGGGAAGTTATACACAAAAGCACCCCTCACATTTTTGTAAATATGTTTTATACCTTTTCATGTGAAAACACTATAGAAATGACACTTTGCTACAATGTAAAGTAGTGAGTGTACAGCTTGTATAACAGTGTCAATTTTCGGTCCCCTCAAAATAACTCAACACACAGCCATAGATGTCTAAACCGCTGGCAACAAAAGTGAGTATACCCCTAAGTGAAAATGTCCACATTGGGCTCAATTAGCCATTTCCCTCCCCGGTGTTATGTGACTCGTTAGTGTTACAAGGTCTCAGGTGTGAATGGGGAGCAGGTGTGTTAAATTTGGTGTTGTCGCTCTCACTCTCTCATACTGGTCACTGGAAGTTCAACATGGCATCTCATGGCAAAGAACTCGCTGAGGATCCAAAAAAAAGAATTCTTGCTCTACATAAAGATGTCCTAGGCCAGTAATGGCGAACCAAGGCACCCCAGATGTTTTGGAACTACATTTCCCATGATGCTCAACTACAATGCAGAGTGCATAAGCATCATGGGAAATGTAGTTCCAAAACATTTGGGGTGCCAAGGTTCACCATCACTGACCTAGGCTATAAGAAGATTGCCAAGACCCTGAAACTGAGCTGCAGCACGGTGACCATAAAGCGGTTTAACAGGAAAGGTTTCACACAGAACAGGCCTCGCTATGGTTGACCAAAGAAGTTGAGTGCACGTGCTCAGCGTCATATCCAGAGTTTGTCTTTGGGAAATAGATGTATGATGGCTGCCAGCATTGCTGCAGAGGTTGAATGGGAGGGGGGGGGGGTCAGCCTGTCAGTGCTCAGACCAGGGCCGTCTTTAACACAGGGAACATGGGGCAGCTGCCCAGGGTCCAGTCATTGTTTCAGAGCCCAAAGCAGCTGCCCCTTAAGCCAGCATTGCCTGCAAATATAGAGCCCCATTGGCGCCGCAAAACGACCACTCCAGTCCACACAGGCATCAACCGCCATAAGCTCGCTGTGCTATATGTTTCTAGTGCAAGGAGCGGATGGGCGGGGCCATGAGCTCCAAAGACGCTCTGACTCCGCCCCATGCCATTCCTGTATATCAGGACCCGACTTGGGAGGCCTCAAGTAGGAGCCGATGTCAGAGTGCCAGTGGGAGCCAGAAGCACGAGTGTGAGCCCCCGGATTGTGAGCGAGTGGAGCTCGGCAAACCAGGACCAGGTAGGTCCTTCTTCTCCTCTGGCTCCCCATATTAAGTTCCAAAACTCTGACCTGGCTGTGGCTTTTCTTTAGAGAGCAAGCATCATGGCTCACAAAACCAGTGGTGGCACTGTGCTGATAGTAAACACAGGCAGTAAAACGCAGCACTGCTTGATGAGCTTCTTTTAGGCATGGTTCACATGTATGTGGGTTTTTGTAGGCATAACAGCCCATTGATTTAAATAGGCTGCCATGCCTGCATTTCCAGCAGAAAAAAGGTGCATGCAGCATTTTAAAAATGCAGTGGCCCTGAATTCACATCATCGCACCATGCGATTTTTCTGCAGTTCCTGCACCTACAAACATGCTGTGTTTTTAGAACCAACGGCAACTCATCAAAAAACACAGCGCATTTGTGGATGCGGGAACTGGTGCAAAAGCATTTGGCAATTTCAAGGACACGGCATTTTTAAAATGCTGCATGCACCTTTTTTTCTGCGGGAAATGCAGGCATGACAGCCCATTCAAATAAATGGGCTTTTGTGCTTGAGCAAACTTGCATACATGTGAACTAGGCCTAAGTGTCGGTTCACATTGGTGCGATGCGGGAACCCTGAAAATCCACTGCGAGTTCCCGTAACGCACCCGATTTACAGGCAGTTCACACTGCCATATGCAAACTGCTAGGAGTGTCAGTACAAAGTTAATGACACCCCCAGATTAGTTCGCATATCGCAGTGCGAACTGTCAATTCGGACAGGAATCTAATCCCATAGGTGTGAACACCCATGTGATCCGATTCTGGTGCGGACCAGAAAAAGGGTCCTGCATGACTTTGGTCCGAATGCGATGCAAATTCCTCCATACAATCTCTATGGCTGAATTTGCACAGACATCGCATGTGATTTGCATAGCAGTGCGGTGCAAATCACAAGCGATGTCTGGCTTTGCGGAAGTGTGAACCCGCACTGAAGTGCTAGCAAAGTCATTTTTAAAAATAAACAAAATAAAAAACGTATGCACAAACCAACACCCTAACAAAATAAAGTACAGTGAGAAAATGTGCAAAAACGGGTAGCAGCCAACACTCCACATATATCACTGATAAAAAGAAAATAAATTTGGCGCTACCTCTAAAGTGCCTATTAATAATGCTACAAGATATGTGCACACAGTAGTTCACTAAATGACATAACATATATAACAACTGGAAAAGTTGACTACTGGGCAGTGCTCCCAAATCTCCAGTGCTTTAAAAAATATTTTTGAATTTTCTAATAATAATAGAAATAATTGGATATAAAAAAGCTTGCCTTGTTATATGTGAAAATTAGTGATTACAAGACATAATGAAAAATAAAAATTTAAAAAACAATGTCCGTAATAAAATAAAACACATTTACCAGAATAGCATGCCGAAGATCCTTTCCAATCAATAAAGTGTGCGTTCAAGAACAATGATAAGATGATTGATAGAAGAATGTAAAGTACTGTTAATACAAAATCCAAGTGTAAATAGTTTGTTTAGATAAGTCTATCTGTGTGTTTGTTTGTTTTTTTGGGATGTCTGAGTGCAGAGCAAAATTGCATGGGGGGGGGGGGCAAGAAAATGTTTGCCCAGGGTCCAATCCATATTAAAGATGGCCCTGGCTCAGACCATACAAAGCACACAGCATCAAATTGGTCTGCATGGCTGTTGTCCCAGAAGGAAGCCTCTTCTAAAGATGATGCAAAAGAAAGCCTGCAAACAATTTGCTGAAGACAAGCAGACTAAGGACATGGATTACTGGAACCATGTCCTGTGGTCTGATGAGACCAAGATAAACTTATTTGGTTTAGATGGTGTCAAGCGTGTGTGGCGGCAACCAGGTCAGGAGTATAAAGACAAGTGTGTCTTGCCTATAGTCGAGCATGGTGGTGGGAGTGTCATGGCCTGGGGCTGCATGAGTGCTGCCGACACTAGGGAGCTACAGTTCATTGAGGAAACCATGAATGCCAACATGTACTGTGACATACTGAAGCACAGCATGAGAGCCTTCGGAGACTGGGTCGCAGGGTAGTATTCCAACATGATAACGACCCAAAACACACCTCCAAGATGACCACATCCTTGCTAAAGAAGCTGAGGGTAAAGGTGATGGACTGGCCAAGCATGTCTCCAGACCTAAACCCTATTGAGCATCTGTGGAGCATCCTCAAATAGAAGGTGGAGGAGCGCAAGGTCTCTAACATCCACCAGCTCCATGATGTTGTCATGGAGAAGTAGAAGAAGACTCCAGTGGCAACATGTGAAGCTCTGGTGAACTCCATGCCCAAAAGGGTTAAGGCAGTGCTGGAAAATAATGGTGGCCACACAAAATATTGAAACTTTGGGCCCAATTTGGACATTTTCACATAGTGGTGTACTCACTTTTGTTGCAAGTGGTTTAGACATTAATGACAAATATACACCGTTATACAAGCTGTACACTACTTTACATTATAGCAAAGTGTAATTTCTTCAGTGTTGTCACATGAAAAGATATAATAAAATACTTACAAAATGTGAGGGGTGTACTTACTTTTGTGAGATACTGTAATCCCATTATATATTTAGTGTATTGGGTTCTTTATCATTATTGTTAGAAATCTATGTGCATGATACGATAGCCATACTGAAAATGATATACAGTCAGGTCCATAAATATTGAGATATTGACACAATTATAACCTTTTTGGCTCTGTACACCACCACAATGGATTTGAAATGAAACAAACAAGGTGTGCTTTAACTGCAGACTTCCAGCTTTTATTTGAGGGTATTTACATCCAAATCAGGTGAACGGTGTAGGAATTACAACAGTTTGTATATGTGCCTCCCACTTTTTAAAGGACCAAAAGTACTGAGACAGATTAACAATCATAAATCAAACTTTCACTTTTACTTAATACTTTGCAAATCCTTTGCGATCAATTACAGCCTAAAGTCTGGAACGCATAGACATCACCAGACGCTGGGTTTCATCCCTGGTGAGGCTCTTCCAGGCCTCTACTGCAACTGTCTTCAGTTCCTGCTTGTTCTTGGGGCATTTTCCCTTCAGTTTTGTCTTTAGCCAGTGAAATGCATGCTCAATCGGATTCAGGTCAGGTGATTGACTTGGCCATTGCATAAAATTCCACTTCTTTCCCTTAAAAAACTCTTTGGTTGCTTTCGCAGTATGCTTCGGGTCATTGTCCATCTGCACTGTGAAGCACCATACAATGAGTTCTGAAGCATTTGGCTGAATATGAGCAGATAATATTGCCTGAAACACTTCAGAATTCATCCTGCTGCTTTTGTCAGCAGTCACATCATCAATAAATATAAGAGAACCAGTTCCATTGGCAGCCATACATGACCATGCCATGACACTACCACCACCATGCTTCACTGATGAGGTGGTATGCTTTGGATCATGAGCAGTTCCTTTCCTTCTCCATACTCTTCTCTTCCCATTACTCTGGTACAAGTTGATCTTGGTCTCATCTGTCCATAGGATGTTGTTCCAGAACTGTGAAGGCTTTTTTAGATGTTGTTTGGCAAACTCTAATCTGGCCTTCCTGTTATTGAGGCTCACCAATGGTTTACATCTTGTGGTAAGGTTTACATCTTGTGGTAAACCCTCTCTATTCACTCTGGTGAAGTCTTCTCTTGATTGTTGACTTTGACACACATACACCTACCTCCTGGAGAGTGTTCTTGATCTGGCCAACTGTTGTGAAGGGTGTTTTCTTCACCAGGGAAAGAATTCTTCGGTCATCCACCACAGTTGTTTTCCATAGTCTTCCGGGTCTTTTGGTGTTGCTGAGCTCACCGGTGCATTTTTATTTTCACTTGGATTTCTTCTATTATATTTATGAAATTTTCACATATGGACTTTTCATAGTTTTTTTTGGACTCTAATTATTATTAGCGCTGCACATTTGTTTTTTCTTTTTTGTATTTATCACTTTGTTGTCCGGTGATTAGTGTCAGCTGCTTTAATTAGTTAGCGCAATAATTTTTTCGCATAAGGTACTTATTGTTTAGATTTGACTTGTTTTATTGCTGCTTTCTTCTATTTGTTTATTCACTTAATAACCTTTTGAATTGGTGCTCCTTATTCAAAAATTACCAGTAATGGATATTTTTGAGTACAGAGCTAATAGAACTCTGACTTCAGATGGAGTATTTATTTCCACTAAATCCGACACTGAAGTTGGTGGCATATTTTTAAGATTAAAAAATCTGATGGTTTCAGAATTACATTCTGAATGGGATATTGCTTTTTTGGAACATTACATTTCAAAATCTATGGTTCCAAGGAGCCTCAGATGGGAGGTTTCTCCTCAATCAGGTGACACCGCCATAGAGGCTTGGTTTGATTATTTTAATAGTGCTGGTTTAAAACTAATACAACATCTAGTTGATATTAAACGTACTAAACTGATCTCTCTTGACAAAGAGATCAAAGAGTTAAAAGAAAAAGTATCCCCTTTTAACACTTTAGCAGAATATAAAACTTTATCTGAGAACTTACTAAAATATTTAGAAAAGGAGGAAAGGGAACAAAAAATTAAAAAACAAAAACAATATATGAGAGACATGTCCGATTATAATAATCGTACTGTCTTTTAGTGGCAAAATAATCTACTAAATAATGATACCAATTGTGGCAACCAAATGGATCATACTAATGAAAATGGGGATAACACCACCATGGTTACCTCTATTCAGGCCTTCCTTCCACCCAATACACAAGGGAAACCAAAGAATAAAGGTCCTCCCCAAAAAAAGGGTAAACCCCAAAATGGGAAAGGGAATCATCATCCCCATACACCACACAGAAAAGGTCCTGGGAGGGATAATGGTTATCCATCACATCCAATTGGTTCACCAAGAGGATATTGGTATAATGGTGATAATCATCAGAGAAATTTCTCTCCCCCCCTTATAGACCTTATCACCATCAGACTTATACTCCTCCACATTATTCTAACAATTATAATGTGAATACGCATAATAGGTTTTCCCCCCTGAGACAGCAACCTCGTAGAGATGACCATCCTCGATCATATGAGGGTGAATATGATCATCAAAATAGTTCACCCTTTAATTATAACCAACCACGTCCAGGACCCAGTCATAATTGGGATTTTCCTCGGCAGTACAGCAAAGGCAAAAGGGGCCCAGAGCCAAGCAAGGTACCAGAGGGGGGTGGCGGATCCAAAGAAAAAAGAATAAAAACTTAATTGGATCCGGCATTTTCAACCTCAGCAAGGTTGAACTGAACTCAGATGAGCTGTTCACCTTGGATAGAGGATTGAAATTCGCCCCACCCAAACCCATCAACAAATTTAACACATTTATTGACGTTCACAAATTTGTGCGTAAAATAAATGTTCAGAGGTATATCCTCTCTAAACCTAGAGTTGATACACCCCGTGAATACATTTCTTCTATTAAACATTCGGGATTATCTAATCCATCTCTGTTTAACCCTCCTGGTCCGGTTGCCCCATCAGTGACGGTATTCAGAGATCTTGTATTTAAAGATTTGGCAAATTTACCAATAAAAAAACCGTATATACAACCACAGTTGAGAAAAGGACTAAAATCTCTGTGTGAGCAGAAGGAACTCATAATACGTCCTGCCGACAAGGGCGGCGGTATCGTTGTCCTTGACAAGCCGGATTATTATGATGAGATGAATAGGATTTTGAGTGATCAAGATGCCTATATTAAAATACAAAGCAATCCCACTTCCTCTTTCAAGGGGGAATTGGTAAAATTGGTAGATAAGGGTTACGAGAGGAACATTCTCAATAAGAAAGAAAAATCATTTTTAATTCCTACAGCTCCTCGTATCCCTATAATGTACTATTTACCCAAAGTACACAAAAATCCTGTTTGTTCCCCTGGCCGTCCGATTGTTAGCAGCATCAATTCCATCACATCTCGGATCGGCAAATACATCTATTTTTATTTGCAGCCCTTAGTTATTCAAACCCCGTCTTATATTAAAGATACAGGGGATGTCATTAATAAATTTAGGGATATAGGGTTTGAAGGTGAACATCTTTTGGTGACAGCAGATGTCGCCTCCCTCTATACCTGCATCCCACATGACTTTGGTTTGGAGGCAGTTGACCATTACATAAAAAGAGATTACTCCATTTCTTCCTCCCACCATGATTTTATTTTGAATTTACTGATGTTCGCAACAGGGCGTAATTATTTTTGGTTCAACCATCAGTTTTATTTACAGCAAAGAGGGGTGGCCATGGGGGCGAAATTCGCCCCCATTTTGGCCAACCTCTTCATGGCCAAATGGGAGGAGGATGTCGTCTACCCCTGTGACGCACCTGAGCTGGTGCTGTGGATGCGTTACATAGACGACGTCCTACTCCTATGGAAGGGAGATTCACCATCCCTTGAGTTGTTTATGGCCTTTCTCAACAACAACACTAGGGTTATTCAGTTATCTTATGAGTTTAGTCTTACTACTATTCATTTTTTGGACTTAAATATTTCACTGGTGGGCAACCAATTTGTCACCAGTACTTTTTTCAAAGAGACTGACCGTAACTCTTACCTACCAATCGATAGCTGTCACCACACAGCATGGCTGGGCGGTATTCCTAAGAGTCAAGCGAATGGTGTAGTGAGTCCTGCGCTGTCTAAACAAGGGCGATTAAAAGGGGTTAAAGGAGAACCCAGATGCTGCTAGTACCGGGGCTGGTAACCAAACAGTGTCAAAGATATAAATAGGTGGGGGGTACTGCGCTTCTGGGAGGTGTATAAATAAATAAATAAATTGAACCAGGTGTGTGTGCCTATCACAATAAATATAGAAGGAAACTAAATCATACAAAATAGATCCATATTCATAATAAACGTACTAAATATTAGTGCAATACTTTAAAAAATACTTCATGTGTTCAAAATGCTCTAGTGACCAATAAAGTGCTCAGGTGCATATATATACAAAGCAAAGTGTCCTCAGTGCTTCACAACTAAATATATAACAGTCTGGGTGTAAATAAAGTCCAGATAATTAAAATAGGTATTCAAGTGAAAAAAATATATCCATAGGTGCAACTCCTTCACCAAACACCTTGTTGACAATAGTGGGGTGCTTCTCCTTATCCCCTCTAGGTGCTCTAACCGCTCACCTTCAGTACTAAGGGTAAAAGCCTTATCAGTAATCCTGGGGGCTCCTCTCCAATTTTATACCGTGATCCACTGGGGTCAGATGTCTGGGCTGCTGCGGGTGACGTGGCTCACTCTCCCTCTCCAGAATCCCCACGGTCCCAATGGATCTCAAAGCAGAATACTCAAAATGGTGCAAGTATGTATGTATAACGGGTATTTTTATTAAGTATAATTAAAACCACTCACATTAGCTGAATAAACAAGGCGCAAACAGGATAGCATCGGAGTGGGATCGCAGTCCTCACTTCCGCGATGTGCGTCACTTCCGGTCCGAACGTCCCTACGTGTTACGCCACTTCCGCGTCACGTGGCTTCTTCATTCCCGGTGGTTACAGAATATCCCTAAGGGGCAGTTCCTACGTGTGAGGAGGAACTGCTCCTTAGATATGGACTTTCTGACACAGGCTCAGGTTCTCCGCCATCGTTTCCTGGAGAAGGGTTATGATGGGCGGAAGCTTGATAGTACCATCACTGAAGTTCTGGGTATTTCTTGGCAGGAATGTCTTGCAGATACAGTGAGACCAACCGAGAATAAGCAGGAGTGGAGTTTCCTTACGCAATACAATTACCAATATAGAGAAGTGGAAGATATTATTAGGAAGCATTGGGGAGTATTGAGTGTGGATAGGATCTTGGGTAATGTTATCCCGCCTACACCCACTTTTGTATACAAAAAAGCACGCACCTTTGGGGACCAACTGGTGTGTAAGGTCCTTGACCCCCCTACCAAGCCCTGCATGTTTTGGGATGACAGGACAGGTTTTTATGCCTGTCGTCGCTGCAAGACATGTAGGCAGGTGCGGACCCACCTGCGGGGGTTTTCGTCTTTTAGTTCTTCCGCGAATGGTGAGACCTTTGACATCAAGGATCTCATCACTTGCCATACCACACATGTCGTTTATGGCCTGGAATGCCCTTGTGGCTTAATTTACATCGGTAGAACGAAAAGAACCATTGCAATACGTATTTCAGAACATATTGCAAACATTCGAAATGGTTATAAGGACCATAATGTCTCCCTACATTTCAAAAATCATCACAATCAAGATCCTAGTGAGTTGAAATTTTGGGGTATTGAAAATGTCAAACCTGTTTGGAGGGGCTCAAACAGAGTAAGAGAGTTATCCAAGCGCGAGACGCATTGGATATTTTTGACCAACTCTCTGCACCCCAAAGGGTTAAACGTTGACTTAGATATCAACTGTTTCATAAGTGACTATTGACATCATGTTCCCCTTTTCTAATATGTGATTTTTTTTGAACCTCAGGATTTAGTCTTTTACCTTATATCTTTTCCTGTTTTTATAGTTCATTATGATTTAATTTTAATTTCGATTTGTAACGATTCTTTTATGAATGGTTTTAGGATATTTTATCCATTTAAACATTGTATATGTTTTATTAGTGATTATCGTTATATATATTCAATGGTAATCGCAGTTTTTATCATAATTATATTTGCAACATGTCGCTATTGTACTGTGTATTGTATATGTCTATAAACGTATATATAGGCTATATGATCTGCTTATGACCTGACGAGTGCTTGTTCCGCTTGTCCCTAGGGGCGCTGTGTGGATCGGACAGCCTCGATCAGAGATGGCAGTGACGCTCTGTAAGGGCGGAAGCCAGTGTTGTATGACATGACTTCCTGTGTGGGCGGAAGTGACGACAGGCTGGAGGAGCCAGCGTCATTGGGCTGATTTGTGCCTCCGCCCCTCCGGTACAGTCAAATAGCGGAGACCGTACACACGTGACCACGCCCTCTGTTGAAGTTACTTGCTAACGAAATGCGTCAGGGCGTGGTCACGCGGTCACGAAGCAGACCGGCGTCCGATGCTGAACCCGAGGCTCGCCATCGCTTGGTATCAGCGGCGAACTGCTACTACGGGGACCGGCCTCTGCACGCAGGTTATGCCTCATCTTTTATGACAAGCTTGCTTTGTTCTGTTATTCTGTAAGTGCATCAGCTACTGGGGGTATTCTTTTGGATAATAAAGCGGTGTTTTTAGCCATGCAATATTGCCCTATGTGAGTTATTATTTCCACATGTACCACCCCTGTTTGATTGGAACCTCCTGTGGGTGTACCACAAGAATTGATCCGATTGAGACGGTTCAAGTGCCGGCGCTCCTGGTTAATTCCTGAGGAGATTGTTTCTAAGCCTGTGATAGGCTGATGTTACAGGCGCTTGTTGACCAGATTTCTGGTGAGTGTTTCTGATTTGGGGGAGCACACTGGTGCGGTGGAGGGTCTAGTGTATTCACCAACATACTCACAACCTTGGATTGTCAGGAGAGAATATCCTGGGCACATTGCATGATCATATGAGCACATGGACTTTATCCCAGTGGACTGCATTTACACTTTTTTATGTTTTTAGCGCTGCTAGTGCGTTGTAGTATATCTTGTTTGTGATACTATTATATATGCACCTCTATTGTATAATAAATTTATCTGTTATTCTATCATTTTTTTCCTTTTCTTAGCCACTAAGCTCCCTGCCTCCTATTTTTTTTAGATTTTAATATCTTGATTTTACATATATTTTTAAATATTTTTGTGATATATTTATTTATTCACATCATGATTTATTTTATTTCATATATATGTGTATATGTTTTTTAATCAATTCTTACATGCATGTTACAACACAATTCAATATGGATGTGGATATCGGTATCTGTTTCCCCTTGGAAGAGAATTTGTTTGGACATTGCAGATTGACGTTCTTTCCCCCGATTTCAGAAGTGTGGTCTGTTTGTGTACGAATGTTATGCTTCGTCCCGATCAATGGCCTTACTTTCTGAGCCGGGGATAGTGACATACAGGGACATGGCGTCTTGAACCGCAAACTCGAGATACGTTGCGCTTCTCCTGACGTCACTTCCGCCGAGTCCCGGATGCGACGTAGGTGTTTACGCGATCCTCCCATTAGGAGGCTTGAGGCGCATGAGGGCGCGACCGCGGACTTCCTGATAGTCCCGGTCTTTTGCGCTTCAACAACGTCAGTTCCTTGTTAATCCTGGAAGTGACGCCATCTTATTGGCGGTCTTCCAAAACGAGTCTTGGAGCGCACGCCGGTGTGCTTCCATAGCACTTCCTTGCGGTCCACAGTTAATTCAATCCCAGGTGAAGCAAACCACTCCATATGTCATATATAGAGGATGTACAAACGCTGACCAATATCTTTTGAAAAAGGCAGTTCTGCCGAAACATGTTAAGAGGACCTCAGTCAGCTCAGCTGTATATACTTGATACGCCTGTTTATCACGGATGTTTGTAAGTGTACCAGCTATTTTTTTAAATAAATTGTTTTTAGCAATATTACGCTATGTATGTCCCCCTTCTTTTTGATACACCTTCTATCGTTTGGGAGTGGAGATTCTGATTGAGTATACCTGTCAAGGATCTACATGCAATCCATCGAGGTCGGTGAATCCTGCCGGGACATCTTAATACTCTTTCAAGCTTGTTTGACCCCCTTAGTATATGGTATTGGGGTCCCATCCATCTGGTGAGCGCAATTCACATTTACCTTCACTGGTGTCGGGATTTGGTGCACTACTAGATCTGATTATTTTCACTTGGATTTCTTCTATAATATTTATGAAATTTTCACAGTTTTTTTGGACTCTAATTATTATTAGCGCTGCACATTTGTTTTTTCTCACCGGTGCGTTGTTTCTTTTTAAGGATGTTCCAAACTGTTGATTTGGCCACACGTAATGTTTTTGCTTTCTCTCTGATGGGTTTGTTTTGTTTTTTCGGCCTAATGATGGCCGGCTTCACTGATAGTGACAGCTCTTTGGATCTCATATTGAGAGTTGACAGCAACAGATTGCAAATGCAAATAGCACACTTGAAATGAAATCTGGACCTTTTATCTGCTCCTTGTAAATGGGATAATGAGGGAATAATACACACCTGGCCATGGAACAGCTGAGCAGCCAATTGTCCCAGTACTTTTGGTCCCTTAAAAAGTGGGAGGCACATATACAAACTGTTGTAATTCCTACACCTTTCACCTGAAGGTGAATACCCTCAAATTAAAGTTGAAAGTCTACAGTTAAAGCACATTGTGTTTGTTTAATTTCAAATCCATTGTGGTGGTGTATAGAGCCAAAAAGACTAGAATTGTGTCAATGTCCCAATATTTATGGACCTGACTGTATATATATATATATATATATATATATATATACAATTTTTGTCCTCTATGTGTACAACTGTTATTTTCGCTATCTATGAAACTCTAGCTTAAAATTTCCCATTTAATTGCTGCTGCCCCAGACTCTCCGTGGCTTCCACATACACTGTTCAAAAAAATGAAAGGAACACTTTGAAAACACATCAGATATCAATGGGGAAAAACATCATGCTGGATATCTATACTGATATGGACTGGGTAATGTATTAGGAACGAAAGGATGCCACATCGTTTGATGGAAATGAAAATGATTAACCTACAGAGGGCTGAATTCAAAGACACCCCGAGAATCAAAGTGAAAAAATGATGCAGCAGGCTAGTCCATTTTGCTGAAATTTCATTACAGCAACTCAAAATGGTACTCAGTAGTTTGTATGTCCCCCACGTGCTTATATGCATGCCTGACAATGTTGGGGCATGCTCCTTTTGAGACGACGGATGGTGTCTTGGGGGATTTCACCCAGATCTGGATCAGGGCATCACTGAGCTCCTGAACAGACTGAGGTGCAACCTGGCGGTGTCGGATGGACTGAAACATAATGTCCTAGAGGTGTTCTATTGGATTTAGGGTAGGTGAGCATGGAGGCCATGCAATGATAGCAAATCCTTCATCCTCCAGGAACTGGCTGCATACTCTCGCCACATAAGGCCGGGCATTGTTGTGCACCAGGAGGAACCCAGGATCCACTGCACCAGTGTAGGGTCTGAGAATGGGTCCAATGAATAATCCCGATACTTAATGGCCAGACCATCACTGACCCATCACCAAAAAGGTCATGCTGAAAGATGTTACAGGCAGCATAACATTCTTTACAGCTTCTCAGACCCTTTCATGTCTGTCACATGTGCTCAGGGTGTACCTGCTCTCATCTGTGAAAAACACAGGGTGCCAGTGGTGGACCTACCAAATCTGGTGTTCACAGAGTCGTAACTAGATTTCTCAGGGCCCCGGTGCAAGATATCATGAAGGCCCCCCCCCCCCCCCCCCCCCCCAAAAGCATGTTTTTGACACCTTTTTTTTTTGCAATGTATAACAAAGTAAAAAAATTTCTGTTTCCTGCACTGTAGCCGTCTTTTGGCTATAGCGCGGGTGGGTAGTGGTTAAAGTGAATGTGAACCTCAACAATGAATTTCCTTGATTTGCCTCCTCAGGATTGGTTAAATCTGACCCGGGGAATGGGATCAGTGGCAGGGCTGGTGGGGAGAAGGGGAATGGCATCAGTAATAGTTCTGGTGGGGAGAGAGGTAATGGGATCAGCAGCAGGGCTGGTGAAGAGGGGAATGGGATCAGTAATAGTGCACCAACCATGGCGAGGGTGGGAGCAGTGACAGCGGTGGTGGTGGTGCGGGGTGTGGGATCAGAGGCGGTAATGGTGGTGAGGGGGGTGGGATCAGTGGTGGTGGTGGGGTGGAATCAGTGGCGGCGGTGGTGGGGAGGGAAGTGGGATCAGGGGCGGTGATGGTGGGGAGGGGGCTGGGATCAGTGGCGGCGATGGTGGGGAGAGGCAAGGGATCAGTGGCGGTAATGGTGGTGAGGGGTGTGGGATCAGGGGCGGTAATGGTGGTGAGGGGTGTGGGATCAGGGGCAGTAATGGTGGTGAGGGGTGTGGGATCAGTGGCGGTAATGGTGGTGAGGGGTGTGGGATCAGGGGCGGTAATGGTGGTGAGGGGTGTGGGATCAGTGGCGGTAATGGTGGGGAGGGGTGTGGGATCAGGGGCAGTAATGATGGTGAGGGGTGTGGGATCAGTGGCGGTAATGGTGGTGAGGGGTGTGGGATCAGTGGCGGTAATGGGGGTGAGGGGTGTGGGATCAGGAGCGGTAATGGTGGTGAGGGGTGTGGGATCAGGGGCGGCGGTGGTGGGGAGGGGGGTGTGATCAGTGGCGGTAATGGTGGTGAGGGGTGTGGGATCAGTGGCGGTAATGGTGGTGAGGAGTGTGGGATCAGTGGCGGTAATGGTGGTGAGGGGTGTGGGATCAGGGGCGGCGGTGGTGGGGAGGGGGGTGTGATCAGTGGCGATAATGGTGGTGAGGGGTGTGGGATCAGGGGCAGTAATGGTGGTGAGGGGTGTGGGATCAGTGGCGGTAATGGTGGTGAGGGGTATGGGATCAGGGGCGGTAATGGTGGTGAGGGGTGTGGGATCAGTGGCGGTAATGGTGGTGAGGGGTGTGGGATCAGTGGCGGTAATGGTGGTGAAGGGTGTGGGATCAGTGGCGGTAATGGTGGTGAGGGGTGTGGGATCAGGAGCAGTAATGGTGGTGAGGGGTGTGGGATCAGGGGCGGCGGTGGTGGGGAGGGGGGTGTGATCAGTGGCGGTAATGGTGGTGAGGGGTGTGGGATCAGGGGCGATGGTGGTGGGGAGGGGGGTGTGATCAGTGGCGGTAATGGTGGTGAGGGGTGTGGGATCAGGAGCAGTAATGGTGGTGAGGGGTGTGGAATCAGGGGCGGCGGTGGTGGGGAGGGGGGTGTGATCAGTGGCGGTAATGGTGGTGAGGGGTGTGGGATCAGGGGCAGCGGTGGTGGGGAGGGGGGTGTGATCAGTGGCGGTAATGGTGGTGAGGGGTGTGGGATCAGCGGCGGTAATGGTGGTGAGGGGTGTGGGATCAGGAGCAGTAATGGTGGTGAGGGGTGTGGGATCAGGGGCGGCGGTGGTGGGGAGGGGGGTGTGATCAGAGGTGGTGATGGTGGTGAAGCGGGGGTGAGATTAGTGGCGGCAATGGTGAGGGGGGTGGGATCAGTGGCGGTGGTGAGGGGGGGTGGATGGTGGGGTCGGATCAATGGCGGTGATGAGGGGGGGCTGATGGTGGAGAGGGATCAGTGGGGGCGATGGTGGGGGGGTGGAGGAGGGGTGGGATGTGGTGTCACCACCACCTCTGTCTTACTGATCCTATCCCCCCACCACCACAGATCTCATCCCTATACCCCCAACAGCTCTGTTGTAGAGGATGAGATCTGTTCTGTGCCAGGCATGGGATGGGATCATTAAGAGGCAGCAAGCCAGTAAGCCAGCAAGGGTGGAGTTTGGGATCAAAAAGGCAAGTTGAAGTTCACTTACGATTAGCAGTTGAGTCGGTCAGTCAGCGTTAAGACGATTTCCCCCTCACTCAGCAACTCCAGCCAGGCAGACACAGCATCAGCATGTGGTCTCTTCGCACTCGTCTGGCAGAGGGGAGAACTCCTCCTCCCCCTGCACTCTATTGGTGTCAGCTGGTCAGCTGACTTTCAGTGACTGACCACCCCTGCTGCCTCACTGCATCAGCCATCTCTCGGATTGGATGATCGGTAGGGCTGAGGGCCGTGCAGGCAGTACAGCAGCAGAATGCAGGACAGGTAGATTGCTTTACACAGACATACCGCTGTACCTCTCTGGCCCCCCCAACCCCCCCCCCCCTGCACAACGATCGGGGAAGGCGGAAGCCATACAGACTAGTCTCTCACTCAGCCACCACTAGCGTCTAGAGAACAGTCAGGGCTCAGGCAGACAGACGGCCCCCTCACGCCGCGGCCACTGTAAGAGAACGGGGCTGGCGGGCCCCCCCTCAGGTAACGGAACTCCAGGGCCCGGTAGCAAGCGCGACCGCTGCGACCCTGATAGTTCCGCTACTGGGTGTTTAATGGCAAATGCAAATTGAGCTCCACAGTGCCAGGCAGTGAGCACATGGTCCACTAGAGGGATTTGGGCCCTCAAACCACCCTTATGAAGTCTGTTTCCGATTGTCTGGTCACAGACATTCGCGCCAGTGGCCTGCTGCAGATCATTATGTAGTGGTCATCCTGTTCCTCCCCGCACAAAGGAGCAGATACCAGTCCTGCTGATGGGTTAAGGACCTTCTATGGCTCTGTCTAGCCCTCCTAGAGTAACTGCCTGTCTCCTTGTATCTCCTTCATGCTCTTGAGACTGTGCTGGGAGACACAGCAAACCTTCTGGCAATGGCACGTATTGATGTGCCATCCTAAAGGATTTGGACTGCCTGTGCAACCTCTATAGGGTCCAGGTATCGCCTCATGCTACCAGTAGTGACAATGACCCTAGCCAAATGCAAAACTAGTGAAAAACAGTCAGAAAAGATGAGTAGGAAAAAAAAATATCAGTGGACCTGTAAAACCATTCCTGTTTTGGAGGTCATCTCATTCTTGCCCATCTAGTGCACCTGTTGGTAATTTCATTAACACCAAAGCAGCTAAAACTGATTAAAAACCCCCTCTGCTACTTAACTGACCAGATCAAGATCCCAGGAGGTTAACTTACTTGATGCTATACTCTGATTAAAAATCGTTCTTTTAATTTGTATGAGCAGTGTATTTTAGAGAAATTGACATAATTATAGCTGTGCATGAATTTATCATATCGGTTTTTATCACCAGGGAGTTTCCAATTAAACTCAAAGTAGTCATGTCTTATAAGAGAGAGTCACCCAGTGGCCAGGGGAGGTATTGCCTGAGTAAACGCAGGTGTGATAAATAAACAGATCCACCAATAGGAATAAGGTAACAACTTTTGGGTCACCCCTGGCATGTTTTATAACTTCCAAAAAAGATAAGTGCTATACAGCACCCCCTTTTCCTGCGCTCGGAACCTGGTCCTCAGGCTGCCTCAATCCCGGAACTCGTGCTGATATTAGGCATCCATGATGGCTAGGCTTTGCTGCCCCTTAAGACCAGGGCGGTCGACCAAACACTGAAAATACACAGCAAAGAAAAGGGCGCACCAGCCTAGCGCATTATCCTCAGCGAGTTTATTTGGATAAAATTTAAAATCAGCTACTCACAAACAATCGTGAAATTCAGGCACATCAATTCCATACACCTGCCTCCTGCCAGAGGATCAACGTCTTTACTGGAAGCAGAGGGGGTGCTGTATAGCACTTATCTTTTTTGGAATATATACAAGTGGGATTCCTGCAGCTGAGGAATAGGCCCTCTGGTGATTCATTGGATTGGCTGTGTTGTAAAAGGACTCTACAAGATGGTCCTCTCTATGGAAGAAAGGGAACTCAGGAGGCAATCCCTAGCTAGAGGTTTCAGTAGTAGCATCGATTCCTACGAAAAGCAGCATGCACCTAGTACGGTGAATAAAGAAGCTCCAGCGGTTGTGGACAGAGAAGACACTATGGTGTCCTTATTTTACAAACTCAAACATTCCTTGGAGAAGGAAATGACGCAGTGGTGGGACATCCTACTATTAGAAAAGTATCTTGAGGTTAATAGGATTCCTAGAGGCCTCAGACTTACCAAGACTTGCTTCTGGTTAGACGAGGAACTACAAACCAATTGGCTCAATAAGCAAAGGAAAAGGAATTTGGACAACATCCGTGAGGATTTGAAAAACATACAAGAAGAACTGGCCCCCTTTGTAGATTTGCCATCCTTTAGTAGTTGGGATGGCAAGGTAAATGACCAGATTGTCAATTTCGAAACAGATCTAATTAGTCGCAAATCAGGAAAATTTGAGAGGGACAGACTTGATTACCAGGAGGGGAGAGAGTTGAACTGGAAAAGGGATGCATTTACTAGTAGGGCCCCTGATAACGATCTCAGAGAAGGTGAGAATGTGAATCACTTTAGGCCCAATAGATCCCAGAGGAAAAAGAAAAAGAACAAACGCCACTACCAACGGCATAATAATGTCTATAATAGGGGATACGGCAACCCTAATGATATTAGAGAAGTTGGTAGTGTCAGGTCCAGTAATCAGGCCCCCCTAAGGAGCAATATGGAGAATACATCAGATCCAGCCCCTTGTGAGGATAGAGGTGTCTCTGATCACACGATCACAGAACCTCCCCTCGCTGGTTTGGAGGTCAATTGGGTAGACACCAGTGATAGACCCGGTCCCGTATGCCAGTCTGGCCACTTACCAGTTGGGGATCAGCAGCCAGATTCCCGTTTTTTAGGGAGAGGAGCTGTGGGGGGATTCACGCCCATGGCAGCAAAATATCAAAACTCGCTCCCTTTAAGACAGTCAGTAAGAAAGATGGAACAAAGGGAAAGAGAAAGAGAGGTACGAGGGGAGGAAAGAAGGCCCAGGGGAGGAAGAAGGTGATGGCTGGCAGGTCAACCATAAAGATCTATAACCTGTCTGCTTCGGTCTTTTCTGAGACTGAACTAGACCTGTTACGAAAGGGGCTGAATTTTGCGCCAGACAGCCAGCCTAACCTCTTCAACCTCTTTGTAGACTTGAATAGGTACATCCGTGGACTAACAGTCCAAAGATATTACGCTATGAAAAAGGACACGGTGGAACCCTGTAGCAATGAAATGGCTAGAGCACCAACCCAGTCCCCTAAGAATTGCATGACAGACGATGAAGCTCTCATTATTCTAGAGGACCTATTTCAGGAAGGGGGGTGCGAGGATTTTATGATGGACCTTCCCGTATCTGAGAGTGGTGAGGACATCATCCATACTAATTTTAGGCCTAAGTCAACGTTTTTTCCCCACTGGGCTAAGGGCAATTTCATTCCCGTCTTCTATGAGGTAGTCCTTGGGGAACTTAGACAATTATGCACCAGAAGGGACTACACTAGGTCCAATCCCAGGCGTAATATCCTGACCCAGGAGGGTCTCACTGTAGGGGATGTGATCAAAGAACTGAAGGGCAGGGATGATGTCATTATTAGACAGGCTGATAAGGGGGGCAGCCTGGTAATACAGGATAGGTCTGCATACTTAGCAGAAGCCTTCAGGTTATTGGGCGATGAAGCAACGTATGAAAAGCTCCGGAAGGACCCTTTGAGCGACTATAAAAGGTTGCTCAAGGTCCTTCTCAATGACGCACTGTCCAAAAGCATCATCACGAAGAGCGAATATCACTTCCTGTATGTCCAGCATCCCAGAACCCCTCACTTTTACCATATCCCCAAGATACATAAAAATGAGACCAATCCCCCCGGTAGACCGATCATAGCTGGCATTGACAGCTTGACAAGCAACTTGGGTAGTTACATCGATTCCTTCCTGCAAGATCTAGTGATGGCACTACCGTCATACGTTAGAGATTCAGGACACATGCTTGATATCCTGGCACCTATACAATGGCTGAAACACTATAAATGGGTATCATTGGATGTATCATCTTTGTACACGTCTATTAGACATGACTTTGGCCTCGCAGCAGTTGAGCATTATTTAAAAACCAGCAATCTACACCCCTTCCAAGCGAAGTTTGTGATTGACTGTATAGAATACACGTTGAATCACAATTACTTCGTATACTTGGATGAATACTACAGGCAAACCAGAGGCACAGCCATGGGAGCTCGATTTGCCCCAAGCTATGCCAATCTGTTCATGGGGTACTGGGAGGACTAGTATATCTGGAGTAATAATCCCTACAGAGTCCATCTGGCCTTATATTCCAGATATATTGATGACATATTGATTATCTGGGACGGTACTAGTGAGGAGTTGGACGGGTTTATCTCACATTGCAGCAGCAATCCCTTTGAGATATCCTTTACCCACGTTGTAAGTGATAACCATCTGGTGTTCCTGGACCTTGAACTGCGAGCTACTCAGGAAGGGGGCATAATTTCTAAAACACACTTCAAACCGAGTGGAGGGAACTCCTACCTCCACGCGGAGAGTAATCATCACCCGAGGTGGATTAGAAATGTCCCTTTTGGCCAATTCTGCAGATTACAAAGAACTTGTACTTTGGTTGCAGATTATGAAGAGCAGGGCCAGGTACTGAAAAGCAGATTCCTGGAAAAGGGTTACCAGGCTAGTCTCATTGACGAAGCCTACAATAAATACCTACAACACTATGGGGGAGAGGGTACCAATGTTGGTGGTATCCAAGCCAGGAACGCATGTCTGGGGGCCAGGCCCAAGAAGTTGCCTGCTAAGTCATCTGGAACAAGGATCACCAGGTTTAGCACTATGTATAACAACAAAGCCTTTAGCATACAGCGTACTCTGAAACATAATTGGAACATCTTGAAACAAGATCCAGTCCTAGGTTCCCTCCTCCCCCCGGCCCCAGAGGTGGTCTTTAGAAAACCTAGGGACCTTAGGAGTCAGATTGCCCCCAGTAAAGTTAAGAAGATCAAGGAGCGCGGTGGTATTACCCTGAGTAACCCGTGGTTCACTGTGTTCGATCAAAAGGGCAGTTTTAGGTGCGGAGTGAGGAATTGTGGAACCTGTTCATACATGTGGCATAGAGTGAGGTCCTCGGGCTGGATGGCCGCAGTAGGAGTATTAAACAGTTTATTAATTGCGGCACCAACTATGTAGTCTACGGTATAGTCTGCCCGTGTAACCTACTCTATGTAGGCCGTACCATACGGCCCCTTAGAGTAAGGTTTGGTGAACACAAGTGCAGCATACTGAACAGGAAAACGAAGGCAGGAACGAAGGACCGCAATAGTTATTCTATACCTCGCCACTTTGAGCAGCATCATGATGGGGATCCAACGGGCCTACGGGTCTTCGGCATTGAGCTAATAGCTAAGGACCCAGATGAGGGGGCTAGGTTTCAGAAGTTGTGCAGAAGGGAGTCATACTGGATCTTCACCCTAGGGTCCATGTCCCCTGGGGGTTTGAATGAAGATCTCGAAATCCAGGGTGTACTGTAGTTCCTTGCAGCGCATTCCTTTCCCCCCCCCTTTCTGTATGTGTTCCTGTCCCCCCGGCACCTGTTCTAGTTACCACTGCTCCTTTTTTATGGCTCCATCCTAGTATCACACCACTCTCTATTTTTTTTTTGGGGTCCACACGCATATGTTGGTGTGCATGTGTTCAGGCTGGTGTATGTGCATGTGTGTGCCCCCCCCCCCTCCCTCTATTCATTTGTGTGAGTGTGTGTGCGCGCAGCTATATGTGCGCACATACACACACTGTCCGATATACCATCTTTTTTTCCCCCCTCAATTTATTTGAAGTGTATAGTCTTTAGTATAGGTCCCACACCTAATGTTTTGTATTGGCTTACTGAGTTAAGTTTTCCAAATTCTAAAAGGTCTGTTTGTAAAGGGGGTATAGCACGCGTAAATTCGCGTTGAAAGTTCTACACGCCATAATCAACGAGTCACATTATATGCACACATATATTTATATGGTTTTAATATAGATTTTATATAATGAATCATTTTAGTTCAGTATCTATATATATATATTTTTTATTCATCACTGTATATATTGTAATTGGATATTGAGCAACTTTCTATTTATTTATATATGTGATTTTTATTTTGGCTCAGCAAGTCACATCATTGGTGCATAAGTACCTATTAATTTTGATACTATTATTATTAATGTTAATTTTAATTTCACTGGTTCAGGTTATTTTATCCGATGTTATGTATTAATATCTCTACTGTTATTACAAGTATGTGTGACCACCATTGCTTCCACTTTTGGTGAGCTCTCCAATTAATTTCCACCAGAGTGGATTCTGTATTGTGCATTTAAATATAGTTTTTCTGGATATGGCCCCCCGATCTGCTCTACTTTGGCCCGTATGGTACGGTTTACATGCTGCATGAGCGGGGCACACACGCGTCCTCTCCTTGCGGTTACCATAGGAACGCCTTGCCGGGGGCGGAAGTCGTCATTGCCTGGACGGGCGGAAGTGACGTTATGCGGTGGTGCGCACGCCAGTTGCGGGATGAGCGGCGTGCGTTCCACCGCTGCTCCGCCGCTATAGTATACTGAAGTCGGAAGTCGTCACGGTCTGGACGGGCGGAAGTGACGTTATGCGGTGGTGCGCACGCTAGTTCCGGGATGAGCGGCGTGCGTTCCACCGCCGCCCCGCCGATATGGTGTACTGTTTACAATATCCTGATAGCCAAGCCTACAGTGAACACCACTAGACCACCAGGTAATATGCCTAGTATGAAATTCTTCCCCGATTACCGATTTACATTTGACAGTTTCAGCTTACCATAGCAACCCTTAACAGTCCGCAGTGTATCATTATGGTAATTTCACACACTATCTACCTACAAAGAGTGTGTGCATGCACATCTTTTTGGATGTGCTTAAGCAATGGCTCGATTTCCACTAGGCGCTGGATTGTCCCTGTGTCACTGCTTGGAGGATGTGATGCTCTATTTGGTTTGGACCAAGACATGCACAGGTTAGTTTTACCACACCAGCTTAAATATAACATTTGGCATGTATGATATGTGAAGTAGAGTCCACGATGGGTTGGGAAGTTTTGATTGATTGGACAGCTCACCAGTGGAATAAATGGTCGCTTGGGGCTAGCCAATCGAAATGTAATTATAATTGTGATCTGCAATAGTTTTGGGCAATTAGCTGTGTAGTCACGCCCATTTGGGCAATATCTCCTCCCACATCCCCAAGGGCCATGTGGAGGCCTGGCCTTTCATATCATATTTAAACTACGGACTTGACCATGGCCTCCAGGCTCTGAGGAAGAGGCACGGCCTCGAAACGCGTCAGCCCTCTGCTTCCAGTAAAGACGTTGATCCTCTGGCAGGAGGCAGGTGTATGGAATTGATGTGCCTGAATTTCACGATTGTTTGTGAGTAGCTGATTTTAAATTTTATCCAAATAAACTCGCTGAGGATAATGCGCTAGGCTGGTGCGCCCTTTTCTTTGCTTTGTATTTCCATGTTTTATAACTATTTTGTTGTAACAATAAAAAAATAGAAGTTAGGTACACTTGAGGATGAAACTTCGGACATCAAAAGATCATCTAAAGGGACTCATAATATCCTCACTGAATCCAGGACTCACAGCTTCAGCGTAGCTAGATGTCGTTTTGGGGAAGGCCAACTCCGCCCATTAATCGGCAACCATCTTTAGGTCTGGTCAATATCTATCTAAAAGATTACCTTATCCTTGGAGGGTAATTTTAATGTGTTTTCTTGTGATTTTTCTTGCTTAAAGTATTAAAAAAAATTGTCATTTTTTTTAATGTAACCCAACAATTCTTCTTCTGTAGGAGAATAACAGTTGAATTCCGTAAACGCAGAGTATTGTCTGCTAGTTAGTTATCATTGATTAGGTTGGCTTTGGGGCCAAATTATTTATTGAGTTTAATTCACTATATATATATATATATATATATATATATATATATATATATATATATATATATACATTATCTCACAAAAGTGAGTAAACCCCTCACAGATTTGTAAATATATTATTATATATTTTCATGTGACAACACTGAAGAAATGACACTTCGCTACAATGTAAGTAGTGAGTGTACAGCTTGTATAACAACATACATTTGCTGTCCCCTCAAAATAACTCAACACACAGCCATTAATGTCTAAACCACTGGCAACAAAAGTGAGTAAATCCCCAAGTGATAATGTCCAAATCGGGCCCAAAGTGTCATCATTTTGTGTGGCCACCATTATTTTTCAGTACTGCCTTAACCTTCTTGGTCATGGAGTTCACCAGAGCTTTACAGGTTGCCACTGGAGTCCTCTTCCACTCCTCCATGACGACATCACGGAGCTGGTGAATGTTATAGACCTTGCGCTCCTCCACCTTCTGATTAAGGATGCCCCACAGATATTCAGTAGGGTTTAGGTCTTCTTTAGCAAGGCAGTGGTTATCTTGGAGGTGTGTTTGGGGTCGTTATCATGTTGGAATACTGCCCTGTGGCCCAGGGAGGGGATCATGCTCTGCTATGCTTCAGTATTTCACAGTTCACGTTGGCATTCATGGTTCCCTCAATGAACTGTAGCTCCCCAGTGCCGGCAGCACTCATGCAGCCCCAGACCATGACACTCCAACCCCCATGCTGTAATGTTCTGGTACCTTTGGGTACCCTAATTACTCTTTCATAAGTGTATGCGCCCCACCATTCTCTTTTGGTAAGGTGCGCATACACCTTTAAGACTGATGCTGTCATCACTGAGCGCCGGACTGGATGGCTATTTAGATCGCCGGCTCTCACTCACATGTGTTCGTTCAAACTGCTTGTGCCTTGATGCTAACCTGTCTTGAAGCTCTCATGCTTGCAAGCATACCTCGCTGTCGGAACCACGCTGCGCTGATCCCTGTATCCCGCTACCGGATCATCCGCTCTTGCCGAACCTCTCCTCTACTACATTGCTATTAGTGATAAGTACCCCACAGGGGAAACCTCTATAACTTTCATACTAAAGCTTACACTATCTAGCTCTGCATACTAAGGACTATTACTACATCTGCATTATCTAAGATTGCTAGCTCTTGAGCCTACTACCACCTGTTCTTGCACTGGGTTGATCTCTCTTGTATGTCCACCTGCTACTCTGTCATCTGCTACCATACATGATTGCTAAACCTATCTGCATCCCATCTGCTACTATCTTACTTTCAAGAACATTTCCTTTCAAGTGTCTGTCATCTACCATCTCTACCCAACCTGTCTCTTCAGCCTATCATCACTGTGTTACTATATACATAAGTCACTCTAGGAAACATCTTATTGAGTGTGTGTATTTACTTGCTGAATTGAGATCATCCACACATGATGAGTCATTGACAGTTGGGATTGGTGTCTCAGCGTTTCTCTACATGACTACTGAAGTGGAATATTTCTGCAGCTGAAAATCCACATCATACATAAAACGCAGGAGCGTTACACATGCTTGGTTGTAGGCAAGACACACTTGTCTTTGTACTTCTTACCTTGTTGCCGCCACATACCCTTGACACCATCTGAACCAAATAATTTATCTTGGTCTCATCAGACCACAGGACATAGTTCAAGTAATCCATGTCCTTAGTCTTCTTGTCTTCAGCAAACTGTTTGCGGGCTTTCTTGTGCATCATCTTTAGAAGAGGCTTTCTTTTGGGACAACAGCCATGCAGACCAATTTGATGCAGTGTGCAGCGTATAGTCTGAGCACTGACAAGCTGACCCCCCACCCCTTCAACCTCTGCAGCAATGCTGGCAGCACTCATGCGTCTGTTTACCAAAGACAACCTCTGGATATGCGACTGAGAATGTGCACTCAACTTCTTCGGTCGACCATGGCGAGGCCTGTTCTGAGTAGAACCTGTCCTGTTAAACCACTGTATGGTCTTGGCCACCGTGCTGCAGCTCAGTTTCAGGGTCTTAGCAATCTTCATATAGCCTAGGCCATCTTTATGTAGAGCAACAATTCTTTTTTTTTTTCAGATCTTCACAGAGTTCTTTGCCATGAGGTGCCATGTTAAGCTTCTAGTGACCAGTATGAGAGAGTGAGAGCGATAACACCAAATTTAACACGCCTGCTCCCCATTCACACCAGAGACCTTGTAACACTAACGATTCCCATGACACTGGGGAGGGAAAATGCCTAATTGGGCCCAATTTTGACATTTTACACTTAGAGGTGTACTCACTTTTGTTAGACAGGTTAATTTGGTGGGTAAGCAGACTAGTTGGTGAGTTGCATAAAGTGAAAATGTCAGTGCTGCTAATATGAAACTTATGCAAAGTGTCAGTGCGAAATCAATGCTGATTGGAACCTTCTACAAAGTGCCAGTCCTAAAATCAATATATATTAAATACAGATATACAATCTATAAACAGTAAAGTGCAATGTGTTATAAATAAAAGTAATTTGTGCTTATAAAATGACAGTGCTGGGTAAACAATTCTTCTGTGCTTTCAAAGTGCTGGTGCTTGAAACATCTATTGGTGATTCACGCCATGCTCCCCTCCTAGGGTCCCTACTCACCAATATTATGATGATATTCAGCTCATATTGCTCTAAAAGCTTTATGAAGATTGGTAATATTTCTCCTTCTCTTTTCTGTTTCCAACTGCAATGGTAGTGAAGCGAAAAGTGTTATTCCACACAGTATGTAATTAGGATGTGAATCTTTTTTCTTCCACGCTCACAGTGGGATACATGGTAGGAATGAGATAAAGGTTCCCATAGTGTAAATTTGTATGGCTTATTTAAAATATTTAAAAAAATCCACATACATATAAAATTGCTGTGATCAACTATGGTTACTCGTGGTGGACGCCACCGTATCGTGCGTTCCAACCACCGGATATGACGTCACTGCTCGATTCCCTGCCTGAGTTGCCCTGTGTTTCACCCCTCCCACTGGGTAGCTTCTGAGGCTGGGGCAACCTGTGTGCATCGGTCCTTTATAATGCCAAAAATTCTATTATCATTTTTGACATGACAAACAATTTTACAAACAAATGAGAGAAGTCGCCATGGGGGCTAAATATGCCCCCACGTTGGCTAATATTTTCATGAGCAAATGGGAAGCAGAGAAAATATATTTTAGACCCCACCCACATTTAAACATATATAGAAGATATATTAATGGCATATCCATTGTGGGAGGGGCCTGAAAATCTCTTGAAGAATTAATTTAACAAATGAATATCAATGAATATGATATCTCATTCACAGCCCAAAATAGCAATGTAAAAGTCAATTATTTAGATCTGGAATTTTTTAAACTTAAAGACTGTCTGTTTACACAAACACATTTCAAAGACACAGATAGAATCATCCAAAATGGATAGTAGGGATAACCAAAAGGTCAACTATTAAGAATAAAAAGGAATTGTGATAAAATAGAACATTATGAGGAACAATTAAAAATATTAATGAATAGATTTGTGGAGAAAGGATACACATGAACACATTTACAAAAAGAAAGAAACAAGAAATAGAATACAATAAATAGAGAAGAATTACTATCATCTAAACAAAAAACATAACAAATAATCTAGTATAGCCTTTTGCATGGAGTTTAACTTCTTCCCATCCGCGCTACAGCCTATATACGGCTGCAGCGCGGACTCAAATTTTCGGGAGGCCGTTTTTAAACGGCCTCCCAGTGACACGCCCCCCAGCGCGCTCCCGTGAGCACGCTGCGGGGAAAATCTGTGTCGGCCGTGTCCCTTGGACACGACCGATCACAGATCGTGGTGAATGGCCAATCACAGCGGCCATTCACCACGTGATCGGGCCGTCCAATGAGCGATGATCTCATATGTAAACATATGAGATCATCTCTCATCGCCGGCGCTCCTTCCTCACACGGAGCCTGCAGTGTGAGGAAGGAGGGGGAGCCTCACAGCGCCGGGGACACAGGAGAATGTAATCAGGGCACCGATCACCAGAGCCCTGATTACTGAAGGTAAAAACACACACACAGTGCCCCCCCATTAGTGCCCGCCATCAGTGCCCCCCATCAATGCCCACAATCAGTGCCCATAGTGCTGCTAGTCAGTGCCCATCAGTGCCTGCTCATCTAGGCACTGATGAGCACTGACTGGCAGCACTATGGGCACTGAGTGTGGGCACTGATGGTGCTGCCCATCAGTGCCGCTCATCAGTGCCACCCATCAGTGTCCAGTGCCATCCGCCAGTGCCCATCAGTGCCGCCTATCAGTGCCCATCAGTGCCGCCCGTCAGTGCCACCTCTCAGTGCCGCCTCTCAGTGCCCAGCAGTGCCACCTCTCAGTGCCCAGCAGTGCCACCTCTCAGTGCCCAGCAGTGCCGCCTATCAGTGCTCATCAGTGCCGCCTATCAGTGCTCATCAGTGCCGCCTCTCAGTGCCGCCTCTCAGTGCCGCCTATCAATGCCGCCTATCAGTGCTCATCAGTGCGGCATATTAGTACCTCCTCATCAGTGCCCATAAGTGCCACCTCATCAGTGCCCATAAGTGCCACCTCATCAGTGCTCATCAGTGCAGCCTATCAGTGCCGCCTCATCAGCGCACATCAGTGAAGGAGAAAAATTTATTTTCAAAATTTACTCGCAGAAAATAAGAAAAACTTTTTTTTTTTTCAACATTTTCTGTCTTTATTCTTTTTTTTTTTGTAAAAAATAAAAAACCCAGAGGTGATTACATACCACCAAAAGAAAGCTCTATTTGTGTGAAAAAAATGATAAAAATTTCATATGGGTACAGTGTAGCATGACCGCGCAATTGTCAGTCAAAGTGTGACAGCGCTGAAAGCTGAAAATTGGCCTGGATGGGAAGGGGGTTTAAGTGCACAGTAGGCAAGTGGTTAATAGACAATACAGACAAATAGATAAAGTTATTAAAACTTATTGGCCTATATTACTAAGAGATCCTATTTTTGCAAACATTCTCCATAAAAAACCCAATTTTTTATACAGATGACCACCCACACTCAGGAATAAAATTGTTAAAAGTATTCCAGATCCACCTAAAAAATGGTTACTTTTTGGACCAGGTGGGATTCTTTAAGTGTGTGAAGTGTTTAACCTGCAGGACATGTAAAAAAGATGAAAGAAAAAAAAAATAACTAATTTTAGATCAAATACCACCACACAAACTTATGAAATATCTAAATTCATTACATGTAGTAGCACTCATGTTACCTATTTATTGGAATGGTAGTGTGGACTACAGTATGTAGGGAGAACGACCAGAGAATTGAAAGTAAGGCCCCTTTCACACAATCCGGTCCGTCAGGCGGACTCCGCTGTGTCACCCCGCTGTGTGCAGAGACACAGCTGTCAGGTCCTGCTGTTCTCTATGGGGGAATCGGATGGGAACGTACCGTCTGTCCGTTCTCATCCGATTCCATCCGATCCGCTGGACGGATGGAAAATAGGGTTTCCATCTGTCCAGATTTGACGGATTGGATCGGATATCAGCGGACATGTCTCCGGTCCAATGCCCCATAGAGATGCATGGGGAGTCTGTTCAGATCCGCCAAAAGAACTGACAGATGGATCTGAACGGTCTGCCTGTGTGAAAGGGGCCTAAGACTTAGGGAGCATATAAACAACATAAAAAAAGGGTTTTCGTCAACATAGTCTTTCTAACCACTTCAGAACACACCACAACAAAGACCCCACTAAGTTGCATGCGTTTGCAAATGTGTGCTAACTAACCCCCTGTTTTTAACGCATACTGTTAGACAGGTTAATTCATTTGGTAAGCAGTTGGTGAGTTGAGCTGGGAATTTTTCTGGTTTCGTTATATATATATATATATATATATATATATATATATATATATATATATATACTCTATTGTTACCGACAATTTCAAACTTTTACGCAATTATCTTAGTGTCAATGTACATCACAATCGGGCTATTATTTATGGTGTTTGTATGTAACTTATTGTAATAAATATTAGTTTATTTTTGATAGCTCTGTCTGTACTTATATCAATCTTTCGTCTTTTCTTACAGAATTCTGCTTGGCTAAAAATGAACTAAAAAAAATTAAGTCATTTAAATTAATCTAATATTGGAGGCACTGTGATTGGTTTGATTTAGCTGACTAAATTAATTGTTCAGGCATTCCCTGACATAACAGTAGTCTTAAGGGGCATATTTATAACGCAGTAAATGTAACTTTTTCCAGTAATTTACAGATAGTGAATGAATTACTGCAATTTAAAACACATGCACCAGGAAGAATTCTCTACATTTGGTGTACACTCTATGTTTGGTGAATGTTAGGCCCCATTCAAACGGGCGTACTTAAGACTGTTCCTGTGCAAGCATCATGTTTGCTTGCAGGGGGACACACAGGTGCAGTTAGTCCCATTCATGTGAATTTGGACACATCAGTTACATGGACACAGCCTCTGCTTCCAATTTCCTAGCGGGTGCATGTCTTTGAATGCAGACTGTGTACGTTTTGGGACATGCACCCGCACACATGTCCAATTAGGAGCAGTGGCTTTGTCTACATAGCCGCTTTGTCCCAATTGACAGGAATGAGACTGCCTGCATGGGGATGCTCGGAAAACCTGTGGTGCATCCCCATGTCGGCAAACACGTTTCTTGTACAAGTGTATGCTTAACTACCCCTTGCATTCACCTCTCTCTCTCTCTATATATATATATATATAGATCTCTCTCTCTCTCCCTCTATATATATATATATATATATATATATATATATACACAGTGCCTTGCGAAAGTATTTGGCCCCCTTGAACTTTGCAACCTTTTGCCACATTTCAGGCTTCAAACATAAAGATATAAAACTTAAATTTTTTGTGAATAATGAACAACAAGTGGGACACAATCATGAAGTGGAACAAAATTTATTGGATATTTCAAACTTTGTTAACAAATAAAAAACTGAAAAATTGGGCGTGCAAAATTATTCAGCCCCTTTACTTTCAGTGCAGCAAACTCTCTCCAGAAGTTCAGTGAAGATCTCTGAATGATCCAATGTTGACCTAAATGACTAATGATGATAAATAGAATCCATCTGTGTGTAATCAAGTCTCCGTATAAATGCACCTGCACTGTGATAGTCTCAGAGGTCCGTTTAAAGCGCAGAGAGCATCATGAACAACAAGGAACACACCAGGCATGTCCGAGATACTGTTGTGGAGAAGTTTAAAGCTGGATTTGGATACAAAAAGATTTCCCAGGCTTTAAACATCCCAAGGAGCACTGTGCAAGCGATAATATTGAAATGGAAGGAGTATCAGACCACTGCAAATCTACGAAGACCTGGCCGTCCCTCTAAACTTTCAGCTCATGCAAGGAGAAGACTGATCAGAGATGCAGCCAAGAGGTCCATGATCACTCTGGATGAACTGCAGAGATCTACAGCTGAGGTGGGAGACTCTGTCCATAGGACAACAATCAATCGTATACTGCACACATCTGGCCTTTATGGAAGAGTGGCAAGAAGAAAGTAATTTCTTAAAGACATCCATAAAAAGTGTCGTTTAAAGTTTGCCACAAGCCACCTGGGAGACACACCAAACATGTGGAAGAAGGTGCTCTGGTCAGAAGAAACCAAAATCAAACTTTTTGGCAACAATGCAAAATGTTATGTTTGGCATAAAAGTAAAACAGCTCATCACCCTGAACACACCATCCCCACTGTCAAACATGGTGGTGGCAGCATCATGCTTTGGGCCTGCTTTTCTTCAGCAGGGACAGGGAAGATGGTTAAAATTGATGGGAAGATGGATGGAGCCAAATAAAGGACCATTCTGGAAGAAAACCTGATGGAGTCTGCAAAAGACCTGAGACTGGGACGGAGATTTGTCTTCCAACAAGACAATGATCCAAAACATAAAGCAAAATCTACAATGGAATGGTTCACAAATAAACATATCCAGGTGTTAGAATGGCCAAGTCAAAGTCCAGACCTGAATCCAATCGAGAATCTGTGGAAAGAACTGAAAACTGCTGTTCACAAACGCTCTCCATCCAACCTCACTGAGCTCGAGCCGTTTTGCAAGGAGGAATGGGCAAAAATTTCAGTCTCTCGAAGTGCAAAACTGATAGAGACATACCCCAAGCGACTTACAGCTGTAATCACAGCAAAAGGTGGCGCTACAAAGTATTAACTTAAGGGGGCTGAATAATTTTGCAGGCCCAATTTTTCCTATTTTATTTGTTAAAAAAGTTTGAAATATCCAATAAATTGTGTTCCACTTAATGATTGTGTCCCACTTGTTGTTGATTCTTCACAAAAAAACGGAATTTTTGTAAAATCTTACCGTAAAATTCCTTTCTCTGAGTCCTCTGACAGTCGCTGCCCACTCATACAGTCTTCACCAATGGGTATTGACCTCTTATCCACAGGAGCAAGCTAGGCATAAGACTTGTTAAAACAAAGCAATTTACATAGACACACCTGTAGGGGGCTTTCTCTTTGGTCCAATACCCCCTGCTATCAGCCTTCCCAACTCAGTTTGGTAGCAAGCAGTTAGAGTCCAGAAAAAACCCCAAAAGAGGGGCGGGGGCGGCGACTGTCAGAGGACTTAGAGAAAGGAATTTTACGGTAAGATTTTACAAAAATTCAGTTTTCTCTTACGTCCTCTGACAGTCGCCGCCCACTCATACAGTCTTCACCAATGGGATGTCCCAAAGCAGTGTAGACATGAAGGGTGGGAAGCGCAACCGTCACAAAGGCAACGCAGCACCCAGGTCAGAGAAAGGAACCTTATCTGAACAGAAAGGTAAACCCTCTGGGTAACAAAAAAGCTCAACTGGAGCAACAACACAGGAAGCAAATAAACAAGGGGAAAACAACCCCAGCAGTCAGGGACCGGCAAAGCCAGGGCCCCCTCAAGGTACTGCCGCACACAGAACTTTGCGGCCAAAGGAGGCATTTGCTGATGCCAGAAGATCAAGTTTGTAAAATTTGGAGAAGGTGTGCACGGACGAACAAGTCACAGCCTTGCACACCTGGGCCACCGAAGCCTGATGCCGGAAGGCCCATGACGTGCTCACCGCCCTGGTAGAGTGCGCCTTGACAGGGAAGGGCGGTACCCGTTCCTTAATCGAATAGGCCTGTACAATCGTTTGTCTGATCCATCTTGAAATGGTTGCTGCAGACGCAGCCGTACCCTTCCGAGGTCCCTCATGAAGGACAAAAGACTTCCTAAAGGATTCCGTGGATGACAGGTAAACCCTGATCGCCCGGACAACATCCAAGGAATGTACGGCAAACTCCTTAGGATGCTTAGGATTCGCACACAGCAAAGGCAAAACAATATCCTCATTAAGGTGAAAATCAGAAACCACCTTAGGAAGGAAAGATTGATTAGGTCGCAAGACCACCTTATCCTTATGAACCACCAGGTAAGGGGAGCGGCAAGACAGGGCCGCCAACTCCGTCACTCTGCGGGCAGATGTGATCGCCACCAAAAAGGCAACCTTTAGTGACAGCAGAGGCAAAGAAATTTCCCTGATGTTTTCAAAGGGAGGACAATGCAAAATGGACAGAACCAAGTTCAAGTCCCAAGGAGGTAAAGGCGCTCTCCGAGGAGGAGCCAAATGACGCACTCCTTGAACAAAGGTGCGTATCAAAGAGTTTGACGCCAAGGGGCGCTGTAAAAGGACAGCCAGTGCAGATAACTGGCCCTTAATCATGGTCAATGCAAGGCGCTGGTCCACACCAGTTTGCAGGAAGGCCAACACCCTCGCCACCGAAAAGGAGCGAGGATGGATGCCCCTGGATTCACACCAGGCAAAATAAGCCTTCCAGGTATGGTAATAGATCTTACCGGACGAGGCCTTCCTAGCCTTGAGCAGGGTAGGAATGACCTCCGACGAGAGACCCCTGTCTCTCAGGACCTGGCTTTCAACAGCAATGCCGTTAAAGCCAGTGACTGTAAAGCAGGATGGAAGATCGGCCCCTGAGACAGCAGATCGTCCCATAAAGGGAGCCCCCATGGAGGCTCGATGACCAGTTGTATGATTTCCGTGTAGCAAGACCGGCGCCGCCAGTCCGGGGCCACCAGAATCACCAACTTCAGTTCCGAGACCAACCTGCGAAGAAACCTGGACAACAACTGAATCAGGGGAAAGGCATAAATCAGGCGATACTGATGCCAAGGCACCACCAGCGCATCCAAGGCGTCTGCCAGAGGATCGCGCGTTCTTGCCACAAACTTTACCACCTTGTTGTTTAGCCGAGATGCGAACAGATCCACATCTGGAGTTCCCCATCTTGCACACAGCATCTGCAACACCTCCGGGTGTAGGGACCATTCCCCCTGGTCCAGGGTCTGGTGGCTCAGATAATCGGCCTGCCAGTTCTCCACACCTGGAATGTGAACTGCCGAAATCGCCGGGACGTGCGTCTCAGCCCAAGACAGAATGTTGGTCACTTCCCGGGCAGCCCGAGCACTCCTGGTGCCCCCTTGGTGATTTATATAAGCCACCGCAGTGGCGTTGTCCGTCTGCACCCACACAGGGCGGCCCCGAAGTTGATCCGATCAACAGAGCAAGCACAGTCTGATCGCTTGCGGTTCCAATATGTTGATCGGTAGGGAGGATTCCTCCTCCGACCAAGTGCCCTGGGCAGACAGAATGCCCAGAACGCCACCCCAGCCCGACAGGCTGGCATCCGTGGTGATCACCGTCCACAATAGCGGGAGGAAAGATTTGCCTGCCGTCAGAGCCGGGGACTGGAGCCACCAGAGAAGACTCTCCCTAACGTGGCGAGTCAGAGATATCCTCCTTTCCAAGGACTGAGGATGCCTGTCCCATCTGGCCAGGATCTCCCCCCTGAGATGGGAAAAGCACTAAAAACATAAGAATATTCCCCAAAACCAGCAAAAAGAACCCCCAGAAGTGTTACCACGCTGCCGGAAATGATCTCTGCATACAGGAAAGGAAGTGATGTCATCCGCAAGAGGCTGAACAGGAAGCAGTCTAAGGGAAAATGGCTGCCAATGCATCTGAATGGGAGGTGCAGAACATGTGCAAAGAAGAACACCTTGCCACACAAAAGATGGCACCCGAAGGTGCCAAAAACACTACATAGAGAGCTGCAGAAAGTGCCCACAGTGAGGCCAGAGCAGCTACCCACACCCAAAATGGCGGACCCGCATTTTTTTGCACCGCAGCGGTCTGCACCGCCATGTCTGCACCCCCAAACACACTGAAAAGTGGACAGGGACAGGGACCCCCACAGACCCCCCTCCCACGGCGATACATGCGCCGAGAGGCCCCTGCAGGGACCGGGAGGGAAGCGAGCCCCGGACACAGACATGAGGGGAGAGCACAGACATCAGCAGACTGTCATCCCCAAACAGAGGCCCTACACAGAAGTTACTTACCGCTCCACATGGCGGGGGCGCCTCAATATCGCGAGAACCCCCCACCCCAGATGGCGGGGGGGGCGGCAGCCAAAATAGGATGCATCGCACGATCAAAACCGCATGTTGAGGCATCCCGGCGAGGTAGCCACCTCGCAGGCTGTTGCCCCTGAGGACAGGGGCAGGTCGTTTGCTAGGCCGGGGTGCACGCATAGCCTGCTAAACGCTCGATGGCGGGCTGGGATTCCATAAGATCCTCTGTCCTGGAGTACCAGGACAGACCAGTCTGATTCCCAGCTCCGCAAACGCTGAAGTCTTCTGAAGATCCAACTAACTAAGCGCAGACAAATAAAAAGCTAGTAGTGCAAAGAAAACACTTTTGCAGAAAATAAAAATAATAAAACAGAAGAAAGGCTGAGACATGTAGCCCCAGCACAGGGAAGCCTATCTTACTTCTAACTAGGCAGAAGACAAACTGAGTTGGGAAGGCTGATAGCAGGGGGGTATTGGACCAAAGGGACAGCCCCCTACAGGTGTGTCTATGTAAATTGCTTTGTTTTAACAAGTCTTTGTTTTAACAAGTCTTATGCCTAGCTTGCTCCTGTGGATAAGAGGTCAATACCCATTGGTGAAGACTGTATGAGTGGGCGGCGACGTAAGGGAAATTACAGTTTTATATCTTTGTTTGAAGCCCGAAATGTGGCAAAAGGTTGAAAAGTTCAAGGGGGCCGAATACTTTCACAAGGTACTGTATATATATATATATATATATATATATATATATATATATATATATATATATATATATGTGTAGTCTATATAACGTTGTATTTGTAAACTATTTCTGGACTATAAATGGAAACAAAGAGTGGTTTTAAACTGCAAATCTTTAATGTAATCACTTTCACAGACATTTACAAATGTCACAATGCAAGCAGTTGTGTAAAAAGATCTCTTTTACAAAAAGCAGGTGATAATTAAAAAACAGACAGCATAAGTGCTGCTAAATGGTAAATAGATTCCAGGCACACAGCAAATGTTTCTTTTAAAGCCTCAGAAGTTAGACATAGTAACTCCTAACCACTGGTAAGTGGGTAGCTATAATTTACAAACTGCTGTATACATGATTTTATAATTATCGCAGTAAATCTATTAACAGTTTTCAGCACACCGCCTGTAAACACATGTTTGTGGTCTAAATGCAGAACAATATCTTCTCATGGAATTATTTGTTCCCGTTTCCCATAGTATTATAAACATAATGCTTTTTCAAAAGAGTGTTGTCCTTATATAATAAAGATTATTCTGACCTAGAAAATGGACAATACAAGTGGATATCCTGTCTTACTATAATATACAAGACTGTAGCACCAGTATTTAACTTTCAGACAATATACATGTGAAAATGCAACAATAGTAGTGAGACTCCTCAACACAAACGTTCTTATAGATGTACAGTAGGGATGATCGAACGGTTCGGGTCGACCATCGGTTCGAACCGAACATTGACTGTTCGAAATTTGGCTGAATTTCAAACCTTTTGCTGAAATAGTTCGGAATTCGGCAACCAGAACCGACCAAAATGCAATGGGACAGGAACTGGGCTTTAAAAGCCTGTGATTGGACCAGAACCATCAGTAAAAGCCAATTGAAGGGGCAGGAGGATGCTAGGAATGTGATTGGAGTGACTAGGGGGTCCAGAGGCCAATCAGTAGTGAATACGCCCCCCAGTATATAACATAGCCCCGCCAAATCTCTAGCACTTTAAAGCGGTGTTCCGGGCACGGAATTCAATTTCTACAAATTGCTGCATTGTGTTCCTGAGCCTTCGCTGAGCCACAATTGGATATTCCCATTTTTTTTTTTATTACACTTACCTTTTAATACAGCTTTTTATACTCACCATTAGATGCACTTCCTCCCTGCAGAGCCGCGGCTCTCCCCGTCACTTCCGGGCCGCAATGTGTTCTGGGAGCTCTTACTCGGCGCTCCCAGGATGCATTGCGCAGTGACGTGGGCGTGCGACCGCTCTTCTCATCGCGTTATTTCCAAACAGGAAATGACGCGATGTTAGGCGGAGCCCAGCGCGGACGGCGCCATATTTAAGTCTGTAAACAAAGGCAATTGCCAGTAGTTGCCTTTCTTATGTTTAGAGATACAGAGCGTTCCTAGTGTTCGGCGGTCCTACTGCAGTGAACAAAGCAAAAAAAGGTATGTGCCATCAAATCGAATATATATATATATTTAAAGGGTCAACAACTGTGAATTCGAATACATAAAATGGGGCAACAACATATAATTTCATTTTTCAAAAGGGGGCAATAACTTTTTTATTTTTTTTTTATAAGGGGACAACAAAGTTTTTTTTTTTTTTTTAGAGTGGATAAGAACTGGTAATTTTTTTTAAGGGGAATTTTTTTTATTTTTTTTAAAGGGGGACAACAACTTTTTTTTTTATTTAAAGGGGACATCAACTGTTAATTTTTTTTCTTTTTAAGGGGACAACAAAGTTTTTTTTTTTTTTTAGAGTGTATAAGAACTGGTAATTTTTTTAAAGGGGTTTTTTTTTTTTTTAAAGGGGACAACAACTTTTTTTTTTTATTTAAAGGGGACAACAAATGTTAATTTTTTCTTTTTAAGGGGACAACAAAGTTTATTTTTTTTTTATTTAGAGTGGATAAGAACTGGTTATTTTTTTTTTAAGGGGAATTTCTTTTTTTTCTTTTTTTTTTTAAAGGGGACAACAACTTTTTTTTATTTAAAGGGGACAACAAATGTTAATTTTTTCTTTTTAAGGGGACAACAAAGTTTTTTTTTTTTTTATTTAGAGTGGATAAGAACTGGTTATTTTTTTTTATGGGGAAATTTTTTTTTTTTTTTTTTTTTTAAAGGGGACAACAACTTTTTTTTTATTTATATTATATATATATATATTTTTTTTTTATATATATTAATTTCAATGATTAAATGGGGTCACATGCCTCTAAATTTGAAGTGATTTAAAGGGAAGAACATATACTGTTTCTTTTTTCTTTGTCTTCATCTACCACACCCCAAACATAAATTCTGAGCCCACCTCCACAAAAACAAGTAACAAGGACAAAGAAATAACACAACAAAGCACATCCCACCCCCACCCCCCCCCCCCTTCCAACACCCACTGCACTACTCTTAGGTATTAAAAATGGCTAACCATGCCAAAAAAATGTTTTTAATCAAATTTTACTACTTTTAATGATGTTATTTTCAGAATTTGAGGGAGACACGCTTTTGATTCTCCGAATACACTGATTTTAATACGCCACTTCAGGTAAATAGATGAAATATTTTATTTGTATAATTTTTTTTTTTTTTTTTAATTTTGTTTTATTAGATTATCAACAGATTATAATAAGGAAATACATTGATTTCAAAATTTACTTTACTTTGTTCTCTTTCATATATTATTTGTTCTCTTTCATATATTATTTGTATTTTTTATAATGTTTTTTTTTTAAAATTGTTTGATTTTAATGTCAACATAATAAATAAAATTATTATATGTTAACAATTTATTGTTGTGCGTTTTGTCATTTTTCATCTTCTATATCTTTATATGTTTGGTAACAGCACCCTTTGCACTGTTTTTGTCAACATAATAATAATATATATATATATATATATATATAAATCTCTATATCTCTATTTTTCTTGGTGTGTGTGTTTGTATGTATATAAATATATTTTTTTAATTAATATATATTTGAGGATGATTATATATATATATATATATATATATATATATAGCATGTGTGTATATAAATATATTTTTTGTTTAATATATATATATATATATATATATATATATATATATACATATTAATCTCTATATTTGTGTGTATATATATATATAAATCTGTATATTTGTGTGTGTGTGTGTATATATATATATATATATATATATATATATATATATATATATATGACCATGTGTGTATATATATATATATGTATATATATATAATTTTGGTTTAAACTCCCAAAAATTATTAAAAATGTATGTGTGGTGGGTATATATATATATAAAAATATATCAAAATATCTATTTTTATCTATCGATAACTATCTAGCCACATACATTATATATATATATATATATATATGACTGTGTGTGTGTGTGTGTGTGTGCGTGTGTGTATATATATGAATCTCTATATCTCTATTTTTCTTGGTGTGTGTGTTTGTATGTATATAAATAAATATTTTTTAATTAATATATATTTGAGGATGATTATATATATATATATATATATATATATATATATATATATATATAGCATGTGTGTATATAAATATATTTTTTGTTTAATATATATATATATATATATTTTAATCTCTATATTTGTGTGTATATATATATATAAATCTGTATATTTGTTTGTGTGTGTATATGTATGTATATATATATATATATATATATATATATATATATATATATATATATATAATCTTTTTTTAGCATATGTGTATAAAAAAATCTATGTATGTATATATATATATATATATATATATATATATATATATATATATATAGGACCATGTGTGTGTATATATATATATATATATATATATATATATATATATAGGACCATGTGTGTGTATATATATATATATATATATATATATACTTATTTGATTTGAGCATGTGTGTGTTTATATTATCTACATACATACATTTTTCAAGAACATAATTTTATCAAAATATCTAGCCACATACATTATATATTTATATATATGACTGTGTGTGTGTGTGTGTGTGTGTGTGTGTATATATATATATATATATATATATATATATATATATATATATATAATCTTTTTTAGCATATGTGTATAAAAAAATCTATGTATGTGTGTATATATATATATATATATATATATATATATATATATATATATATAGGACCGTGTGTATATATATATATATATATATATATATATATATATATATATATATATATATATATATATATATATATATATATATATACTTATTTGATTTGAGCATGTGTGTGTTTATATTATCTACATACATACATTTTTCAAGAACATAATTTTATCAAAATATCTATTTTTATCTATCGATAACTATCTAGCCACATACATTATATATATATATATATGACTGTGTGTGTGTGTGTGTGTATGTATATATATATATATATATATATATATATATATATATATATACACACATACATACATACATACATACATACATACACACTCACACATGATATATTACCTAAAAGAAAAAAAATCAGAAAAGATGACATTAAATTGAACATATTTTATTAATATTGCAGTTAATGTAAGGCACAGTAAAATTTAAAAAAAGGTTTACAATTACATGATATAAAAAGTTAGATATTATATATACACTGTGCTTTAAAAGTAGAACAACCCCCCCCCCCTCACCCCCTTTAAGATTGCAACCTTTTCATTTAATTGGTTTTACATGCTCTTAAATTAGATCAAAGTGAAAACATGATTCTAAAATTACCTTAATTTTAATGGGTTACTGACCGAAGAAAAGTATGACTTTATTTATCCCAACATAACACACAAATATACACCAAACCTACCACCACAACATAACACACAAATATACACCAAACCTACCACCACGACATAACACATAAATATACACCGGCATATATAAAGCGGCAATCTACTCCTCCAAAGATTAAATAATTTTTATTTACATTATGGAAATAAGGCTGAACATTAAAAAATTTCCAAAAGCAATGGGACGGAAATTAAAAAAAACCTAGATCTATGTTTTGGTAAGTAAGTGTCACAACAAAAAGATGCATTGTCGAAACTAATACAATATTTGTCGATTATAGAAATGCCTAAGTGCTTTGTGAAGACATGCGGTTATGTCACCGGACGTAAATCCACACCACCCAATGTTTCTTTTTTCAAGTTTCCAAAACAACCTACTCGCATCAAAGTTTGGTTAGCAAATGCTGGAATGGATGAAAACATGATTCCTGATTTTACAAAAATTATATTGGAAGATGAAAGAGGAGACAAGTTTCGAATCTGTTCCATGCATTTTGAGAGGGATTGTTACGTCATCAAAGGAACACAAAAAGTGTTACAGGCAAATGCAGTCCCTACTATTTTTCCACAAACCAGTTCAAGTAAAGTTTCTGATGACAGCTGGGAAAAAAGACTGTCAAAAAGAAGAAGGACTGAAGACAAAAGCGGTGAACCATGCACATCTCAGTGTAAATGTGCTTGTCATCAGTCCTCACAGAAGATCAAACTCTGTACAGATGTGAGTACCCAAACAGTTGACTTTGAATTGGAATGGGATAAATCAGAGGAAAGTTATTTCAAAGTAGCAAAGGAGGAAAGCATAATTCATGATCACCCGTATGTCCAAGAATTTACATATTTTATACAGCCTCTGCATGAGTCCACACCACTGAAAGATGTTTTTCCTTCTTCGTCGAAATGCAAGGTCCCTGTCCAATCAATGGACATTGAAGGTCCATCTGCTTCTGTACAAACACCTATAAATGTTTTGTCAGACAATGAGTCAGTGAGTGATTCACCACTACCAAGCATTTTGATAGAAAAAAAAAGGAAATTAAAGTATGAGCAGGACTCCAGTTTTCACATTTCCGCATGTGAATCACCTGAAAAATTTGAGCTTGAAGAATTGGTAGCAAGTCAAGATCCAAACACAGTAATAAAAGAAAAAAAATACATTGTCTTTGAAAGTTGCCTCGACCCCATCTTGATGGAAATGAGATGCCCACGGAGAAGTTGCTCAGCTAAAATTACCAAACTCGAGAAAAAATATGTGGGATCTATGGTAATTGTACATTCCATATGCCAATCACAACATAATTTAAAGCTGTGGCAGAGTCAGCCAAAAATTAAGAATATTACCGCTGGAAACATCATCATTGCTGGATCAATAGTTCTTTCAGGATCTAGTTACGCAAAATTTAAAGAACTATGCGATTATGCTGGAATTCTTATGTTTGGGAAGTCTTCTTTTCATAGCAGCCAACAACGTTTTGTATTTCCAGCTATAGACATTGCATGGAAAAAAGAACAAGAAGAGGTCCAGAGCTTGTTAAAGGAAAAACCATTGTTCCTGGTGGGCGATGGGCAATGCGATAGTCCTGGATTCTCTGCCAAATATTGTACATACACTTTTATGGACAGACTATCCAAAAAAATAGTAGATTTAGAGGTGGTTCAGGTCACACAGACCACTTCATCTGTCGCCATGGAGAAATTTGGCTTCATCAAATGCTTAGACAGAATACTGGAGAACCATTTTGAAGTCCATTTCATCGGCACTGATCGACATACCGGAATTAGAAAAGTTTTAAGTGGTCCACGTTATAAACCTATCAAGCACCAATTTGACATTTGGCACTACGTGAAAAATATCAAACGAAAATTGCTTCAATGGACAAAGAAAAAGGCCTACAGACCACTAACACCGTGGATTGGGCCTATTCTAAACCACTTTTATTGGTGCAGCAGAACGTCCAAAGGAGATGGGGATTATTTTAAAATGAGATGGGAGTCAATACTTTATCATGTCTTAAACATACATACATGTAAAGTTGGAGAGGAGGAGTATGGGTGCTTACATGAGGCAAGTTTTCCTGATTCTGAGGATCTCCAATGGCTTCAAAAGAAGAGCCCAGCTTATGACGCCCTATCTCAGTTAGTGAAAGATCCCCAAATCCAGAAGGACATACCTCACCTTACATATTTTTGTCAGACCGGAGCCATAGAGACATTCCATAGTATGATGTTAAAATATAGACCCAAAAGAATACATTACAGGTTTGACTCTATGGAGGCACGGACAAAAGTGGCAGCTTTATGCCACAACAAAAATATTGTAAGGAGACCTGCACTAATAGAAAAAAAAAGTGAATCAGGCGAAACAGTGCAATTGGAAAGGATGAACCTGGAGTTTCCACGTGGCAGAAAAAAATGGATAGCCAGACATGTCTATGAAAAAATGACTTTAACACATGTCACTCCAATTTTAGAGGACATGATAAGATTGATTTCTGGAAATGTTCATTCCACATGGGTTTCTAAAAATAAAGAAATGCCGTGCAATATAGCACCTGCAGAAAGACCAGAAACATCTACTGCCATCCAGGAACATCGAACAAGATTTCCACATCTGATAACATAATCTGTGGTGAGTAAATACACACAATTTAACTAATATCTATCTATCTATCTATCTATCTATCTATCTATCTATCTATCTATCTATCTATCTATCTATCTATCTATCTATCTATCTATCTATCTATCTATCTATCCACACCAAACCCAACCTACCCACACACCCTAAACACTTTAAAAAGTATGGAAATTTTGGTACAAAATATTTATAAAGTACAGAAATGTTGAGAATTATGCTGTGATGTCAACGTTAAAATGCAAAGTGATTAATATACACATGACCACAGCACGAATTAGAGGAGAAAAAAAAAAAAAAAAAATTAGAAATGTATTTTTTGCAATCCAGTCATAATTTTATTTGAAAATTATGACTACTCAGATGCCATTTCAGAAGCATCATAGTCATTACTACACATGAAACCCACATATGAATCATCAGGATCAGGAAAAGCATGTCTGACGGCATTCACTGCACATGAGGGAACTACTCTTCTGTTTCCTTTGCCTAAGTAGCCATATATCCAAGCAGTGAAGCTCCTGTATGCGGTCTTTCTTAGTCTCCTAAAATAAAAAAGTAAAAAAATCACCATAATAATTAAATTATTTCAAATAAAAAAAAAAATGATGACAGATGGTATGAAAAAAAATTAAATAAAATGTGCATAGAGAACATTGAATTTCTTTACATAATACATCATATATAAATAACTTTACAATATATATTAGTATACAAATATTGAAATTTAATGTTATACCTGTTGTTTTCAGGGTCTATAGATGGTGGATATTGATGAATGGCTATGCAGTTAATTTTCACTAGGTTCTCTGTGGTGCATGAAAGTTTGAAGGTTTCACACTCTATGATGCAATCTTCTCCATCTGGGATGCTGCCCTCCACCTCATTTATCTCCTGGCAGCACACAGATTCCACAGGAGAAGCCATTGGGATGCAGTTCCCACACCTGCACCAGTCCTTGTTGCCAAGACGAGATATGTCGCCCTCCTCTTCACTCTCGGATGTTTGCTGGCAAATCTTTTTGGTGGGATTCACTGGAAACGCTGGATCCAGTTCTATCGGTGGATATTCCTTCCATATTTCGTCGATAAGCATTTTGCTCTTTTTTTAAACAGAAAAAAAAAAAAAGGCTAAATCTATTTGAAAAATGTATAGTTTACATTTCTATCACAGATATGATGTGTAATGTATAACTATGTTTGTAAAAAATGTTAGAATTTTTTGTTTTTTTATAATAAAATTGAGTTTTGTTTTAAAACATTACAAGCATTTTTATTTAAAAATAAACATCAATAGCAATATTCATAATTCCGTTATCTAGAATGTAAACACTTCTTATAATATTTAGGAAAGTTATGCTTACTCTCTCCTCCCAAGTTGCCTTCCTGGAACCACTGCAGGATGGCTTTTCACCTTCCATGTTATAAAATCTAAAATAAGAAAATAAAAAATAAAATTTAAAATTAAACAGTTGAACATTTATATTTTTCACACATATATATATATATATATATATATATATATATATATATATATACACACACACACACACACACACACACACACACAGGATATCTAGAAGGAGTAGAGCCCTTACGGATGTTGTGTGCAGGTTTTTGTTTGGGGTTTGTTCAATAGAGACAAAGTACCAAAAAATATTTAATTTCTAGACCTTAACAAAAAGAACAATATAGGCAGGGTGACCCTTTAATAGCACATTTGAAATTGTGAAAATTAAATTAAGCAGGGTGCCCCTTAAATTTCATCCCGATATAAGCAGATTTCCCCTAAAAATTAATCACAATATAAGCAGAGTTCCCCTTAAAATGAATCCCAATATAAGCAGAGTTCCCCTTAAAATGCAGCACAATATAAGCAGGGTGGCAGTTTTACATCACATTTGAAATAGTGAACACTAAATTAGAGGGGGAGGGGTGTGATGTGTTTGGTAGTTTTGATGGTGGGGGTTGGGTGTGGTTGGGTGTGGTGGTTTGTCTTTGTGATAAGCAAAATGGAGACAAAGAGAAAAAAAAAATTGAATCAGAGCAATTTTAAAATTCTAGTTCCCCCCCCCCCCCTTTAAAATATTTGAAGCTGAACACAGTGTGCTCCTTTCACAGCAGCACAAAAAAATGCAGGGTGCACCTTAAAATTATGCCAAATATAAGCAGAGTTCCCCTTAAAATGAATCCCAATATAAGCAGAGTTCCCCTTAAAATACAGCACAATATAAACAGGGTGGCAGTTTTACATCACATTTGAAATAGTGAACACTAAATTAGAGGGGGAGGGGTGTGATGTGTTTGGTAGTTTTGATGGTGGGGGTTGGGTGTGGTTGGGTGTGGTGGTTTGTCTTTGTGATAAGCAAAATGGAGACAAAGAGAAAAAAAAAATTGAATCAGAGCAATTTTAAAATTCTAGTTCCCCCCCCCCTTTAAAATATTTGAAGCTGAACACAGTGTGCTCCTTTCACAGCAGCACAAAAAAATGCAGGGTGCACCTTAAAATTATGGCAAATATAAGCAGAGTTCCCCTTAAAATGAATCCCAATATAAGCAGAGTTCCCCTTAAAATACAGCACAATATAAGCAGAGTTCCCCTTAAATTTCATCCCAATATAAGCAGAGTTCCCCTTAAAATACAGCACTTTATTAAATTAGAGCAAAATAGATGCAGGGTTCCACCTAAATTTCACCAAAAGATAAGCAGGGTGCCCCCTTAATTTAGAGCAAAATAGATGCAGGGTTCCACCTAAATTTCACCAAAAGATAAGCAGGGTGCCCCCTTAATTTAGAGCAAAATAGATGCAGGGTTCCACCTAAATTTCACCAAAAGATAAGCAGGGTGCCCCCTTAATTTAGAGCAAAATAGATGCAGGGTTCCACCTAAATTTCACCAAAAGATAAGCAGGGTGCCCCCTTAATTTATAGCAAAATAGATGCAGGGTTCCACCTAAATTTCACCAAAAGATAAGCAGGGTGCCCCCTTAATTTAGAGCAAAATAGATGCAGGGTTCCACCTAAATTTCACCAAAAGATAAGCAGGGTGCCCCCTTAATTTATAGCAAAATAGATGCAGGGTTCCACCTAAATTTCACCAAAAGATAAGCAGGGTGCCCCCTTAATTTAGAGCAAAATAGATGCAGGGTTCCACCTAAATTTCACCAAAAGATAAGCAGGGTGCCCCCTTAATTTAGAGCAAAATAGATGCAGGGTTCCACCTAAATTTCACCAAAAGATAAGCAGGGTGCCCCCTTAATTTATAGCAAAATAGATGCAGGGTTCCACCTAAATTTCACCAAAAGATAAGCAGGGTGCCCCCTTAATTTAGAGCAAAATAGATGCAGGGTTCCACCTAAATTTCACCAAAAGATAAGCAGGGTGCCCCCTTAATTTAGAGCAAAATAGATGCAGGGTTCCACCTAAATTTCACCAAAAGATAAGCAGGGTGCCCCCTTAATTTATAGCAAAATAGATGCAGGGTTCCACCTAAATTTCACCAAAAGATAAGCAGGGTGCCCCCTTAATTTAGAGCAAAATAGATGCAGGGTTCCACCTAAATTTCACCAAAAGATAAGCAGGGTGCCCCCTTAATTTAGAGCAAAATAGATGCAGGGTTCCACCTAAATTTCACCAAAAGATAAGCAGGGTGCCCCCTTAATTTATAGCAAAATAGATGCAGGGTTCCACCTAAATTTCACCAAAAGATAAGCAGGGTGCCCCCTTAATTTAGAGCAAAATAGATGCAGGGTTCCACCTAAATTTCACAAAAAGATAAGCAGGGTGCCCCTTTAATATAATTTGTGCTGCTGGTCAAGCAATATAACACATACCTGTGTCCTGTAAATGCTGGGTGGTGGTGGTGCTCGCTCGCTCGCTCGCTCTGTCTCTATGGTCCTCTGTCTCTATTGTCCTCTCTCTCTCTCTCCTCTCCTGCACGCTGTCTGAGCTTCCGGGAGGCGGGGGTGGATTTATAGGGGCGGCAACTTCCTGTAACATTGCCGTCCCTATGGAAACCAGTACTATGCCGATTGCATAGTACTGGGCATGCGCGAGAGTTCGCGCTGGACTCACAGGACTACGCCCACCTCGATTCAGGAAGAAGGGAAGACATTTGACCACAACGGACTCGGCCATACACATCAAAGATGGCGCCGGACATCGGAAATTTTATAAAGTAAGATTTGCTTCTTGCAAACTGATTATTTCACCATAATAAACAGGATTAGCGGATGTATCGATGTGTAAGGGTGATTGTTAGGGGGAGATTAAAAAAAAAAAAACGATTCTGTGCCCGGAACTCCGCTTTAATACAGGGCTGTGGAAGAGAGTGGAAGCAGTTCTGTTACTCCTGCTTCAAAGTGTCATTTAGCAATTATTAGTGTGAGGAAAGGGATATCTAGTGTAGTTAGGGTACTATTTTCCACTTTAGTTAGATTTAATAATCTAGTTTCTGTAGGGAAAGTGTTAAGTGTCAGGGGACCGTAGTGTAGTGTAGGGTTAACTGACTCTGACTGCTATGGCAGGGTGACCAAACCCTTCCATGTCAGGGTGACCGCCATAGAAAAAAGATTGTTTCTATTAGAATTGCAGTAGAGCAGGATAGTGGCTTCGCTACTTTCACACCTGGCCGTTTTTGTTGCAGGCGTTTTATTGGGCTTTTTTGTGGATGTCTTTGGAGGCAGGCATGACATCTGAACTTCTGTGTAGGGGTATATATACACACACACATGTATGTATATATATACACATACACATACACACATAGGTGTGAAAGTAGCAGAACCCTATGCCTGCGCTAATGAAATTATTAGCAGGCATAGGACTACGCTCCTATCACACCTATATATGTGTATGTGTATAAATACATATATGTGTGTGTGTATATATACCCCTGCACAGAAGATCTGATGTTATGCCTGCCTCCAAAGACGCCCAAAAAATGTCCAAAAAAACGCCTGCTACAAAAACGCCTAGGTGTGTTGTTGCAGGCGGTTTTTTTTTGGGCATTTTTTGGGCGTCTTTGGAGGCAGGCATAACATCTGAACTTCTGTATAGGGGTATATATACACACACACACTTATATGTATTTATACACATACACACATATAAGTGTGATAGGAGCGTAGCCCTATGCCTGCTAATAATTTCATTAGCGCAGGCATAGGGTTCTGCTACTTTCACACCTATATATGTGTATGTGTATAAATACATATATGTGTGTGTGTGTATATATACCCCTACACAGAAGTTCTGATGTTATGCCTGCCTCCATAGACGTCCAAAAAATGCCCAAAAAAACGCCTGCTACAAAAACGGCCAGGTGTGTTGTTGCAGGCGTTTTTTTTGGGCATTTTTTGGGAATCTTTAGAGGCAGGCATAACATCTGAACTTCTGTATAGGGGTATATATACACACATATATGTTTTTATACACATAAACACATATAGGTGTGATAGGAGCATAGCCCTATGCCTGCAAATTATTTCATTAGCACAGACATAGGGTTCTTCTACTTTCACACCTATATATGTGTATGTGTATATATACATACATGTGTGTGTGTATATATATATCCCTACACAAAAGTTCAGATGTCATGCCTGCCTCAAAACACGTCCACAAAAAAGCCCTATAAACGCCTGCAACAAAAAGCCGGGTGTGAAAATAGCGGAGCCACTATCCTGCTCTACTGCAATTCTAATACAAACAAACTTTTTTTCTGGTTCTGGACATGCTACAGAGCTGAAACTTCACAGGTACACTTTTTAGACCCCCCAGACACTAAATCCAAAGAAATCTCTTTTTTTTTCTTCAATAATTTTTTCAATAATTGGCTCTCTATCAAAAATGACAATTTTTAAGAACTTTTTTTGTGTGATTAATAGTGCCTGGGGCATGACCCAGAACCCTAGGCACTTTTTAGGGGCATTTATTGGGTTTTAGGGCTTCAAAATGGTGTTTTTTGATTACCGACGTTCGGATCCCATTGATTTCAATGGGGTTCTGAAATCCGGGCTGAACTTTCGGGAAGTTCGGGTGTTCTGGTCGAACCAAACTTTTCAAAAGTTCGATCATCCCTAATGTACAGTATTGTGCAAAAGTTTTAGGCAAGTGTGATTAAATGCTGTAAAGTAAGAATGCTGGGTGCGCATGCGTGCGGCGCTGGGTCGAGACATGGACTGACCGCGCTCCGCACAACCCGCCAGCTTCACAGCATAAAATAGGCTGTTGGACCGGAGACACGATCTCCCAACTTGGTGCAGGACAAGGGCAAAGCGAGGATGCACCGGAGGGCAACCGGGACAGGAAAAAAAAATCCCGCAACGATGGTTCATCCACCTTGCAAGCCGCGCCAGTCCCCTACGAGCTCCACACAGCATTCCAAGATGGCCGCGACCCGCGGCCCTCCTCCAGCCACTTTGCCTCCAGTGTCACCTTCTCAGAGGACAGCCGCATCACCCTCGCTCAGCACGGGACACCCCTCACCGGCGACACCCCAGATGGATGAGGTAGGAGATCCCTTTACATCGCAATCCCAGGGGGGCCACGTCCTGCAGCTTCTCCCCTTATCGGGCCTCACTACAGGGGGACATGGAGGGGACCTCATCCCCAGCATCTTCTATGGATAGACAAATGGCTGACATTGCAGAGATGGCCTTGAGCCAGGGGAGCTCCACGTCCCCCCCCTCCTCCCCAAGCCGCTTATTCGGGAGATTCAGTACTCATAGCCAGATTTTCGGCCCTGTTGCAGCATTGTGCTGCCCTGTGCTACCATTACTGCCACCATCACAGCAGATTTAAAGGGAGACTTCCAGGAGATAGGAGGCAGACTTGATACTATCGAATCCAAAGTTGACGGCACTGTTAAGAGGGTCAACCTGAATCACAGGCTGATAGTCTCACTCCAGGATCAGTTGGATCAAGCCAAAGATAAAATTGAGGATCTTGAGAATAGGTCTCGCAGGTATAATTTTAGACTCAGGGGGCTCCCTGAATCGATAACTGACCTGGAGCCTGGTATTCATAAACTAATGACTGACCTTGTCCCTGACATTTCACCACATCATTTGGAACTGGACCGCTTCCACCGGGCCCTAACGGCCCCACGCTCGGATGGCCTGCCCAGGGACATTATCGTAAAACCGCATTTCTACAGAATAAAGGAAAAGATCATGGCGGCCGCCCGCTTTCGCAGTGATGTCACGTTGCTCGACCACCCGGTACAGCTGTTTGCGGACATCTCCCAGACGACCATACAAAAGCGACGATCCCTGAACCCGCTGCTGACCCATTTGATCAACCGCCAAATCAAATACCGGTGGTCGTACCCGTTCAGGCTCTTCTTCTCATTCAAGGGAAAGTCCCATTCATTCTCCAGTTTCCATGAGGGAGAGGATGTCCTCCTGGACTTGGGCATCATCTCCAGAGACGTTCCCCCGGCTAGATCCCCGCGGAGCTCATCGGAGGAGGTCCCCAGGCCCTTGTCACTTTTGTGGTCGCAACCTACGAAGAGGGGAAACGCCAAGTCACGCACCCCACCGTGACTGCTTGACTGCTCACTAGCCCAACTGGGCTTCTAACTTCCCCTTATGTTTTACTTTTTTGCCCCTCTCTCTCCCCCCCCGTTTTTGTTCCCCATTTTTTGGGGTTAGTCCTGGGTTTCTGGTACTCTGTGCCCCAGGGGTGTCTTCTGGCTTATCGGTCTTGAGGACATCCCTGGGCTACTGGCCTGGTTTACCGCGGCTGGGGAGCCTGTTTGTTTGACTGCTTTGTCGCTGGAATCCTGGACGGTTCTATGAGAGAGGAGCCTTGCTGGGCCTGCCTGCCCGGCCAATTTTTATACTGAGCCCTCATGGGGAGCTCCGGCTTTCGAAACGGCTACTGTTGCTCACTGTTTTCTACAATACCATTACTGTTGTCCTTACTGTTCATTGTTGTGATTTTGAGACAGTTTACCTGCACCCTTGGCATGTGGGGGGATGCTTCCCTCCTGACCTGTGCCCCCTGCCGGACGGGGGCTCGGCTCTGGGGGTTGGTTGCCTCTCTTCCCTATATTGCTATCTGATTTACAGGCTGGGAGTGAAGCAACTCGGGTTGTTTCCGCATGCCACTTTTTGTGGCCTTGCTCACGGCGTTGGGCTGTGAGCAACCTTGCACACCTTTATGGGGTGCTGGACCCCACAACCAGCATACTATGTGTTTTGAGCTTGATTTCCAGGCGCATCCTCTGCCCCCCCCTCCCTCTTTACGGGGGCTGGGGGGGAAGGCGGGGGATTCTCTGTTCTTTTGTGTCCTTTCTGTTGTCTTGTTTTCTTCTAACCCCTCTCTCCTCTTCCTTTCCCTGTCGGCGGCTAATCGACATCCAGGTCCCTTTGGATTGGCTCCGGGTAATTGGAGTTCTTCAGTGCAGAGGGAGCGAGACATACCGACCTTCACAGCATACAGGCGAGTACAACCTTCCGAACCAACATGACACGCCCCTCTACCTGTGATTTTAAAATTCTTACACACAATGTGCAGGGCCTCAATGCCCCTGTGAAGAGGGCAAAAGCGTTTCAATTTTACCACAAATTGGGCATTGATGTCCTCCTCCTGCAGGAGACGCATTTTTCTCGCACTTCAGCTCCTAAACGCCTTAGCGCCAAATTCCCTACTTGTTACATGTCAAATAGTGTAGACAAAAAAAAAGGGGTGGCGATCTGCATAGCCAAGAAGGTCCCGTTCACACCTAAGGAGGTAATCAGAGACAAGGAGGGGAGGTATGTTATGGTCCAAGGCAAAATAAATGAGCACAATGTTACTTTTGTCTCTTACTATGCCCCTAATGTGGGACAGCTTCCCTTCTTCCAAGATATGCTGAGGGTGGTGATGCCGCGTGCAACAGGCCATGTAGTCTTTGGAGGCGACAGTAATGTCCCCTTGGATCAGGTCATGGATAAATCGGACTCCTTGCGCACCTCTTTGAAGCACGCCCCGTGACTGGGGGTCAAATTGGCCCGTCTGCTGCACTCCACTGACTTAGTGGATGTGTGGAGGAATGACCACCCCACGATGCGCGATTTCATCCACTATTCCCACGCCCACAAGACTTATGCCCGTATAGATCATGTCTTTGCCCTATCGGCCCTCCTCCCGTTTGTGCTGAAAGCACAGATTGTTTCAACCCCGTGGTCTGACCACTCCCCCGTGACCATGACCGTCACCGACCTGTGGACTAAACCTAAGCCCTCCTCTTGGAGGCTTAATGCTTCATTGCTGAATGACCCAATCGTATTCAAGGAGGTATCTGACTGCTTTAAGCAATATTTTCTTGACAACCCAACCACCGACACTTCCCCGGCTATAGTGTGGGCGGCGCACAAAGCAACGATAAGGGGTAAGCTTATCCAAATCACCTCTAGAAAAAAAAAGGAACGCGACGGGGAGATCCAGCGACAGGATGCTGAGCTGAGGGACCTCTTGCGGGAACAGAAGAGGGCCCCTGGGGTGGATATTAGGCATAGGATAGATGGCGGCACGTGTAGCTCTTAACTTTAGCCTAACCACCAAAGCTGAAAAGCCCATCCGTTGGTCGAGAAATAGATATTACACCTTGGGTGATAAACCCCACACCCTTCTGGCCCGCAGGTTGGCCCCGAGACTCCATTCCCCGGCGCTCCCGAAGTTGCGACTCCGAACTGGTCTACGGACCCAGGACCCACAGTTAATAGTAAATGAATTTTACCACTTCTATTCGCAGCTCTATTCCCAACCACAACCGCTTAGACAGGCCTCCTTCGAGGAATTTTTTCGCGATATCCCCCTTCCTCAACTTTCCTCCCAGCATGTGTCCATCATGGACCGAGAATTCTCAGACTCTGAGATACTGGCAGCTATTAAGACTGTTAATCCCAACAAGGCGCCCGGCCCCGACGGGTTCTCTGGCCACTACTACAAGAAATTTCAGGAAATATTAGCTACTAATCTCTGTTCCTTTTTCAACTCCGTTCGGGCGGGGACCTCGATTCCTAAATACGAGAACAATGCTTTCATTCATGTTATTCCTAAACCTGGTAAGGACCATGGGGATTGCATTAATTACAGGCCGATTTCACTTATTAATGTGGATCTTAAAATTATGGCGAAAGTGTTAGCAACCAGGCTTAACACCTTTTTGGCGGATTATATACATCCGGACCAGGCGGGCTTCGTACCGGGTCGGCAAGCACCTGACCAGACGAGACGTGCGATCGACGTTATATCGGCTCTTCAGTCTAACTGGGATGGCCTGGGTAGTCGGAAGGGCATGCTATTATCCCTAGACCTGCACAAGGCGTTCGATTCCTTGTCTTGGGACTACCTCCTGCAGACATTAGAGCGCTTTGGTTTCGGAAGTAACTTTCTCACCCTCATTCGCACACTATATGACGACCCCATTGCGAGGCTATCGATCAAGGGTTATGGTTCCTCCTTTCTGAACGTCCGTAGGGGTACCCGTCAGGGGTGTCCCCTGTCCCCGTTGTTATTTATTTTAGCCTTGGAACCGTTGGCTATTAGGTTACGCCTCAACCCGGACATCCGGGGCATACAATGTGGGGGCATTGAACACAAGTGCGCCCTATTTGCAGACGATATCCTACTGTACATTTCATCCCCCCTTGTCTCGATTCCCAACCTGCTCCGGGACCTGGAGAAGTTCGCGTCCATTTCTGGACTTAGGGTTAACCCCTCCAAGTCGCAGGCTTTAAATCTAACACTAGATGGGGCCACTCTGTCTGCTCTCAGAACCAATTTCGCGTTTGCCTGGCAGGAACGATCGCTGCCATATCTTGGGATACACCTCACTACATCTATAGCCACTCTTTACACACGCAATTATCCGCCACTGTACAAAAAAATGAGGGAGGACCTCACAGCTTGGACAGCCAACCCCCCGTCATTGTTCGGAAGGTTGAATTCGGTAAAAATGAATATTCTGCCTCGACTGTTGTACTTATTTCATACTATACCTATAATGCTTAATATGCCTGATCTTAGGGACTTCCAGAGGACAGTTCTCCGGTTCATTTGGGGAGATAAGAGGCCCAGAGTCAATAGGCGCACTCTTTTCACCCCAAAGCTGAGAGGGGGTTTGGGGGTCCCGGACCTGGGCAAGTACTATTACGCGGCCCAATTGGCCCATCTGGTCCGCTTTCATTCCCGGCATCCTCTCCCCATCTGGATGCGAATGGAGGCGGCCCACCTGCGGGTTCCCATTCATCACGCGATGTGGTTACGGGCCAGAGACAGGCCGGGTATACTCTGTCCCGCCCTGTCTCTCTCCCTGGGTCTCTGGGATAGGTTGTTGGGCAGACATGCCTTCCGGTCCCCCCATGCACCATTGGCGCCCCTGCTGGGCAACCCCTTGTTCCCACCGGGTCTGTCTCCTTTAGTGTTTGAGTGGTGGACGAACAAGGGGTTCCTCAGGCTGGCTGATCTATGCGACCATCGGGCCTACTTACTAAAGCTCAGCTACTAGAGATCCATTCCCTCCCTGAGGGAGAGTGCTATCGTTATGCTCAGATATCTCATTTTGTTGCCTCCCTTAAACGCACCAGTGACATCACCACCTCCACCCATATGGAGCATCTCTGCCGAACGGTAGACAAACAAAAGAGTTACATATCCACAATTTACAATATACTGCATGGTGACGACACTAAACTGTCATATATGCTGCGTTGGGAGGAGGACCTGGATGAGAGCCTGGACCGAGCTGATTGGAACACCCTTGCACAATTCAATTCTAAATCCATCCTTAACACTTCCCTAATAGAAGCTAACTACAAGGTATTTTTGAGATGGTACATGGTCCCGGTCAGGCTGGCAGCAGCGGTTCGCACCGCATCCCCCAACTGCTTTCGGGGATGCGGACTAGCAGGCACGGTCCTCCATACTTGGTGGACCTGCTCGAAGGTGCACCGATTTTGGATCCGTGTCTATAACTTCATTTATTCGTTGACGCAAGATAACTTAACCAAAGAGCCCCAACAAGCTCTCCTGGGCAAACAGATAGCGGGGATACCCAAGCATAACAAACGTCTTATAGCCTTCGTGTTTACAGCAGCTAAGATTACAATAGCACGATCCTGGCGCACCTCAGTAGTGCCGTTCGAACTGCTTAAAACCAAGCTGACTTGGACTCGGATGGTAGCCTTATTGAATGATAAGATGAAATTATTTGACAAGACCTGGCACCCTTGGATCCGCTATTTGGCCGGTCCCTCTTAGGGGAGGTTTTTTTTTGTTTTTTTTTTGGTGCCTTGATACTTTCGGATCGCACGCATTGGGGACTCATCCTCTAGGGGGGTGCTGGACCTGGATGTCGACCTCTTCCCTTTCTTGCCCAGCCGCTATTGCTCTCCTTCCCCATCCCCCGTCCCCTCCCTGATACTTCCCTTTGTCTTTGGATCTTTCTGATCCCGTCTTGCCTTCTCTTGCTCTTTCACTTTCCCTTCTTCTTTACCTTTTCTTTTCTCTTGCAGTGCATTGATAGCGGGATGTCGCATTTCACAGTTGGGTTCGCTAGAATGCGGGTGGGGGTCGGGGTCCACTTCCCCCAGGGGGCGCAGTGTGTTCCCGTAAGGGGCGCCCAGACTGCCCGCTCCTCTGTGTATTGGAGAGAGCGATCAGTACCTGCTCTAACTTGATTCGACTGCCAATGTTTTTATTGTTTTGTTTTTCCGACTCCTGCTGTTAACAATATTTGCTTGTGTATATTACATGTTTGATGTGCCATTTGTTCCATGCTACTTTCAATTTCTATGGTTGAGCCAACTTGGCTCGTTATGCACTGTTGTACCTTTTCTGAAAACTCAATAAAAATTATTGAACATTAAAGTAAGAATGCTTTAAAAAATATATATTTGAATTGTTTATTTTTATCAATTAACAAAATGCAAACTGAGCAAACACTTGTACACTTTATACACTTGCACAAAGCCAGGGATTTTGTAGGATTAGAGTCAGGTGTATGATTACCAATTATCCCAAGCAGATCATCGATTTAATATGTAGGTTGAAACACAGTCATTAACTGAAACAGAAATAGCTGCGAAGGACGCTTTAAACTAGGATGAGGAACAGCCAAACTCTGCTACTAAGGTGAGGTTGTAGAAGACAGTTTCATGTCACAGGTCATACACCATGCCAAGTCTGAGCACAGCAACAAGACTCAAGATAGGTATACTGCACCAGCAAGGTATATCTCAGGTAAAGATTTTGAAGCAGACTGGGGTTTCGAGATGTGCTGTTCAAGCTCTTCTAAAGAAGATGTTGGACAATGTTGAGGACTGCAGACGCAATGGTCGACAAAGGAAACAATGCAGCAGATGAAAGACACATCATTCTTACTTCCCTTCAACATCAGAAGATTTCCAGGAGTGCCATCAGCACAGAACTGACGAAAACGAGTGAGATGCAGGTTTACCCATCTACTGACCAGAGATGTCTGGCCAGAAATGGTCTTCATGGAAGAATTGCGGCCAAAAAGCCATACATGGGAACAAGGTTAAGCGACTCCACTTTGCATGAAAACATAGAAACTGGGGTGCAGAAAAATGACAGCAGGTGCTCTGGACCGAAGAGTCAAAATGGGAAATATTTGGCTGTAGCAGGAGGAAGTTTCTTCACCAAAGAGCTGGAGAACAGTACAATATTAAATATCTGAAGGCAACAGTTTAGGGCTGCATTTCTGCAAATGGAGTTGGAGATTTGATCAGGATCAATGGTGTCCTCAATGCTGAGAACTACAGGCATATATTTAGCCATCATGCCATACCATCAGGGAGGTGTGTGATTGGCCCCAAATGTATTCTGTAGCAGAACAATGACCCTAAACATACAGCGAATGTCATTAAGAACTGTCTTCGAAAATAAAAAAAGAACAAGGAGTCCTGGAAGTGATGGATTGGCCCCCACAGAGCCCTGATCTCAAAATAATCGCATCTGCCTGGGATTACATGAAAAGACAGAAGGATTTGAAGCAGCCTTCATTCAAGATCTGTGATTAGTTCTCCAAGATGTTAACCACTTACCGCATACTAACGTACCGGGAGCCCCTATCACCCAGCCGACACGTCCGCCGGCTGGATGGAGTCCCGATGAATGCCGGAAACGGCATCGATCAGGTCTCCGATGACGTAACCCGGAGGCGGCGTCCATGACGTCACTTCCGGGTTACTGTGCTGCAAAAGGCGGCAAATTTGAAAAACGGCTGTATGCAAAAACGCCGTTTTCGGCGTTTTGCATACATGGAAGTGTAGTGGAGGGGTCGAGGGTCTTTTAGACCCTCGATCCCTCCATAAAGTGTACCTGTCACTATATATTGGTGTCACAAGGGATGTTTACATTGCTTGTGACAGCAATAAAAGTGATCAGATTTTTTTTTTAAAAAAACCTGTAATAAAGTTAAAAAAAAATAAAAAATAAATAGGAAAAAAAAAATTTAGCCGCCCCCGTTAGCTCGCGCACAAAAAAAAACGTATACGCAAGTCGAGCTGCGAATGAAATCGCTGTTCAAATCACACATGTGAGGTATCGCCGCGATCGCCAGAGCGTGGGCAATAATTAAAAAAAAAGAGCTACACTCTAACTCTAAACTGGTAACCGTTAAATAAATTTAAAGCATTGCCGATTGAGATCTCTATTGACCGTAGTTTGTCGCCATCCCACGGGGGGGGCGCAATTTTAAACCGTAACATGTTGGGTATCTATTTACTCAGCGTGACATCATCTTTCACAATATAAAAAAAATGGGCTAACTTTACTGTTTAGTATTTTTTAAATGCAGTGAAATGTGATTTTTCAAATTTTTTCCAAAAAAATGGCGTTTTAAAGACCGCTGCGCAAATACCGCGTGACAAAAAATTTTGCAATTACCGACATTTTATTCTCCAGAGTCTTTGCTAAAAAAATATATATAATGTTTGGGGGTTCTAAGTAGTTTTCTAGGAAAAAATACTGGTTTTAACTTGTATACAAAAAGTGTCCGAAATAGGGCTGGGGCTTAAGTGGTTAAAACAACCTACCTTTCAAGCTCCTTCAAAAACTGTGTAAAAGTGTACCTAGATAAGTTCATGCTATTTTGAAGGTAAAGGGTGGTCACACCAAACATTGATTTGATTTGGATTTCTCTTCTGTATACTTTCCATTTTTATTAATGGACAGAGGTAAAATATTAACACTTCTATTTCTGAAAGCATTCCTAATTTAAACAATTTTTCACACCTGCCAAAAACCTTTGCACAGTACTGTATATAAAACATTGGTATTCAGACAATGTCACTGGTAACTAACAAAAAGTGCGATAAACAACATATATAACTATACAATACAACTATTTTATATATGTCGTTAAGAAATTATTTTTATTGATATATACAGTATATATGTATAAGGACTTTTGAGTTAATGAGTCTCACTACTATTGTTACATTTTCACATTTACAGTCTATTTTTTGAAAGTTATATAGTAGTGCTGCAGTCTTGTATTTTACCATATTAGGACTTATACAAGTATCTCATACTCTATATTGTCAAAAGTATTGGGACACCTGCCTTTTCACGCACATGAACTTTAATGGTATCCCAGTCTTAGTCCGTAGGGTTCAATATTGAGTTGGCCCACCCTTTGCAGCTATAACAGCTTCAACGCTTCGGGGAAGACTGTCCACAAGGTTTAGGAGTGTGTCTATGGGAAAGTTTGACCATTCTTCCAGAAGCAAATTTTGAGGTCAGGCTCTGATGTTGGACAAGATGGCCTGACTCTTAATCTCTCCTATAATTCATCCCAAAGGTGTTCTATTGGGTTAAGGTCAGGACAGTCAAGTTCCGCCACCCCAAACTTGCTCATCCATGTCTTTATGGACCATGCTTTGTGCACTGGTGGAAATCATTTTGTGAAGGGGGGATTATGGTGTGGGTTTGTTTTTCAGGGGTTGGGCTTGGCTCCTTAGTTTCAGTGAAGGGAACTCTTATGGCGTCAGCATACCAAGACATTTTGGACAATGTCATGCTCCAAACTTTGTAGGAACAGTTAGGGGATGCTGTTGCAACATGACTACCCACCAGTGCAAAAACAAGGTCCATAAAGACATGGATGAGCGAGTTTGAGGTGGAGGAACTTGACTGGCCTGCACAGAGTCCTGATCTGAACTCAATAGAACACCTTTGGGATGTATAAGAGCGATGACAGCAAGCCAGGCCTTCTCTTCCAAATCAGTGCCTGACCTCACAAATGCACTTCTGGAAGAATGGTCAAACATTCCCATAGACATACTCCTAAACCTTGTGGACAGCTTTCCCAGAAGAGTTAAAGCTCATGTTTGTGTAAAGGCAGGCATCCCAATACTTTTGTCTGTCTCCTTAGTTGACAATAGCTGGGTATGATACTCTCACTTTTCACAAATCCTGTCCATTTTGAAAGAGTTGAAGCTGTTATAGTTGCAAAGGGTGGACCAACTCAATATTGAACCCTATGGACTAAGACTGGGATAGCATTAAAGTTCATGTGCGTGTAAAGGCATGTGTCACAATACTTTTGACAATATAGTGTATGTGCATGTTTGCAGGTTTTCCTTTTTTTTTCAATAGAGAAAAGCATTTGCTTTTATAACAGATGTTACTGGATTTCCAAGAGCACAGGAAATATCCTGATTTCTCAGAACCAAGGACAGGACAACTTAGGTCTCTTTTTTGTAATTTTTTTAAAGTTCAAAATAACTCACCTGATTGCCATTGCTTACGTTATTGCCATGTTTACAGACAAGGAACCATTTAAGAGGTTTCTACTCAGACCTGTTCTCAGTAGCCCATGTGCTAGCCCTGCTATGCTCACAGGACATCCCCAATAGTGGGATACCTGGATGACTTCCTACTGAAGAAATAGTTGGCATAGACATTACCAGTCAATGGCCAACATCCTGTTCAGAATCTACAGACATTTGGTTTTATCCTGAACCTTCAGAAGGCAGCAAAGAAAATGACTTGCTTGGAGTATATAGGTCCCTTTTAGGTACTGCTCAGTACAGAGTTTTTCTTCTGCAAGACAAACCACTAAAGCCCCGTACACACGTACTGATCGTCGGCCGAACAATCGGCCGTCTTTTGTCCAGGGCTGTCGTGTCTGTTGAAAACTGCAAAAGACTGCACACAAATTTTGTCGGCCAACAACAGTCGACTGCAGAAGTGATATCATGTGATGGTTAACTTTCCTTGTCTTTTTTCTTTTCTGAGCATGCCCAGTCTTGCTAATCTGCTGTCTGTCGGCCGAAATCTGTACTGACTGAGGAACAATCGGCCGTTCTGGTGACGGCCAACAAATATTTTAAAGTCTGCACGACAGATTCCGTTCGACCGAAAATGCGCTGTCGGCTGTCGGAAGCATCATACTAACAAGCCTACAATCGGCCGATCGGTCGGCGGCCGAATATTTACGGCTGACAATCGGTACGTGTGTACGGGGCTTAACTTTCTGCTCCCGCATTCGGACTCTGCGGTTAAGGAGTTGTCTCCACTTTTGTATGAAAGTTCTGGGCTTGATGGTAGCCTCTATCGAGGCAGTGCCACAAGCCCAGTTCCTCTCAAAACGTTGCAACATTCTGGCTGCTTGTGCCAAGAAAGTACAGTCTGTGGATTCACTGATTCGCCGAACACCCAGGACCAGGTTATTTATTACCCAGTGGCTCACAAATCCAGGCATGGAGTTGGAGAAATACTTCCTGCCTTTGATCTCTTCACCTGGAGGTGTTTCAAGATCTCTGTCAAAGGTGGGGAACATTAGGCATTCCAGATTCAACAACAAACTGAGCAAGTTCCTCTCCAGGTCCAAGGATCCCTTAGCTGTAGCAGTCGATACTTACTGCACAACACACAACAGGACCCAATATTTGCAACAATGAGCACAGGAGGAAATGGCAGTGTTTTAAAGATGAATTAAACAAATGCCATTGGCTAACAAATATAAAAGAACAAAATTTAAATGAAACATATATGGCTTAATTCTAGTGTAAAAAAAAAAAAAAAATCAACAACAAATAAATGAGAAAAACAGGCATTTGAAAAGTACAAAGTAGAAGGGACACCCTCAGCATTCCAGATTTACAAGAAATACAGCAAGAAATGCAAGGAAACAATCAGGGCTGCTGAAAAAGAATGCAAGAAACAGCTACAGCAAGTAAAATGAATCCCCTCATTTTTTCAAATAGGTGAATAGTAAAAAGGGTATGAAAGAACAGATATGCCCCATAACAGAAAAACATGGTAAGTTGATCACAAACATCAAAGAAAAGGCATTGTATTAAAAATGTATTAACTCATATTTTCTCTTCAGCTCTACAGATGAAAAAGACAAGTTTGATAGTCCTAATAATGACGTTTTACGGAAAGTATCTCTTTGGCTGACAGAAAACCAGTTACAAAAAAAGATCAGAGAAAGTTAATGAGAACAAATGACCAGGTCCAGATGGTTTACACCCATGAGTCCTTAGGAAACTTAGCTCCATTATAGTCAAGATTCTATTTCTAATTTTAAAGACACTCTTTTGACTGGAATGGTACAAACTGACCAATTTGTCTAACATGTATTGTATGTAAGCTATTTGATTATATGATTGATTGATTTATCATATGTAAGCTCCTATCATTCTAGGAGGAAGTAAGTGATAAATTGCATTGTGGAAGTCCAGAGGACATTTGTTTATTAACCACTTGCCGACCAGGCCATAGCTGAATGACGGCTACAGTGCGGGCGGCTTATTCTGGGAGGGCGTACAATGACACCCTCTCAGAATGGTGCTTCCCGCACGCCACCTGAGGCGCACACAGATCATGGTAAAGGGCCAATGACAGCAGTTGTAAAGGGTAAAGGACAAATGACAGCATGTCTGGTTCAGCTCTCTCCTCTCCTAGCACTCTGTACACACTGATCGGTACACCCTGTGAGGAGAGGAGGGAGATCGCAGCATTGCTCACCCGTGCCTCATCCATGCCTCAGTTATGCCCATCTGTGTCTCATTCATGCCCATCCCTGCCTCATTCATGCTCACCTGTGCTTCATCTGTGCCTCATTCATGCCCATCTGTACCTCTTCTGTGCCTCATTCATGCCCATCTGTGCCTCCTTCATGCCCATCTGTGCCTCATTCGTGCCCCATTCATGCCCATCTGTATCTCATCCGTGCTCATCTGTGCCTCACCCTTGCCTCATTTATGCCCATATGTGCCACATCCATGCCCCATTAATGCCCACCTGTGCCTTATTCATGCCCATCTGTGCCTTATCTGTGCCTAATTCATGCCCATCTGTGCCTTATCTGTGCCTAATTCATGCCCATCTGTGCCTCACCCGTGCCTCATTATTGCCCACCCATGCCTCATTTGGGCCTCATCAGTGCCTCATTCATGCCCATCTGTACCTTATCCGTGCCTCATTCATGTCCATCTATGCCTCACCCGTGCCTCATTAAAGCCCATTATTGCCCACCCATGCCTCATGTGTGCCATTTTGTGCCTCATTCATGCCCATCTGCGCCTTATCCGTGCCTCATTCATGCCTATCTGTTCCTTATTTATGCCCATCTGCGCCTTATCCGTGCCTCATTCATGCCCATCTCTGCCTCATCCGTGCCTCATTAATGCTCACCCATGCCACATCAGTTCTCATCAGTGCCTCATCCATGCCACATCAATGCTCATCCATACCACATCCGTACCACAGTCATACAACATCAATGCTCATCAATGCCACATCAGTGCTCATCATGCCACATCAAAGTGCTAATCCGTGACACATCCATGCCACATCAGTGCTCATCTGTGCCACATCAGTGCTCACTGTGCCACATCAGTGCTCATCCATGCCACATCAGTGCCACTACAGTGCTTATAAGTGCCTCACAAAAGTGTAATGGGTAGTCAGGAAGTTAAATTTTAAATTTTATGTCCCTAGAGCACCTGATGGTGCTACCTGAATGTTGGGCCTCTCTATGAGGCTAGGCTGTGTAAAAGTCTCACCCATGTGGTATCGTCATACTCAGGAGGAGTAGCAGAATGTATTTTGGGGTGCTATGTGTTAGAAATATCTTATAAATGGATATTTTTGTGTAAAAAAATAATGTGTTTTCATTTTTTTTCCAGATTTTCCATAAACCTGTGGACAAAAATTACATTTTAAAATTCATAATGCCTCCTAGATTATGTGTTGGGGTGTTTGCTTTCCAAAATGGGGTAATTGGGGTAATCATGTGAGATGATAACAGCCACACACACCTACACAGGTTGAACTGGATGGACTATTGTCTTTATTCAACCTCACCTACTATGTAACTATGTAATTTTCTGGACATTTACATTGCTTTGGCTCTCCAGGGCCTTCAAAAGTGTGATAAGTTGTCAGGAAATTATGTGTAATTTATGCTCCTAGACCCCCCTATGGTGCTACTTGGATGTTGGGCCTCCGTATGTGGCCAAGCTGTGTAAAAGTTTCATACATGTGCTATCGCCATACTCAGGAGTAGCAGAATGTATTTTGGGGTGTAGGTGCAAGTATACCTATACAGTGTGTGAGAAATAACTTGATGTGACTTGTGGAAAAAAATTACAACTTACTAAATACCTTGGAATGTCTACTTTCCAAAAAGGGGGGTATTTGTACTTTCCTGGCTTGTTAGTTTCTTAAGAAAATAGATCAGTATATCAGGTGTGATCAATTTTCAATGATCCCCTTCAGCCAGCAACAATAGATCCCCCACACAATAATAGACTCTCTCAGCAACAATGGTCTCCACCCCAGCAACAATAAATCCCCTGCGGCAACAATAGTTTCCCCAGCAACCATAGACCCCGCACAACAATACACCCCCACACAGCAACAATGGACCACCCACAACAAAATATCACACCCAGCAACTGTAGATCCCCCAGCAGCAACAAGCAATCTCCCAGCAGCCAGAATCAATCAACCTCTTCCTCAACGGTAGTTCTCTACCAGCAAAATATGAACCCTCAGAACAATAAATCCCCCCACAGCAACAATAGACTCTCACACAAAAACAGATCCCCACCAGTGAATATAGATCCCCCAGCAGCCAGCATCAATAGACCCTCCAGACACCCCTTGCTTTTACATACATTCAGTGCTGGAGGTGCTGGAACTGCGTTCCCTCATGTTCCTGCTGAAAAAAACCCTGGTTCTTCCACATTGCTTGGTCTTTTGTCCCAAAGATGAGTTACCTCCTTGCTTTCTGTTCACTGGCTGTAATGGCATTGGTGTTAAAGCCAAGGTCCTAATAGATAGGGGCCTGTCTGATTTGATTATTCCTACACAACCAAATGCTAGGAAATTAATCCCTCATAAGGTCTAACATCACGATTGGGAATTGTGCATTACATTATGTGAATCAAGGAAATTCCATCCCAGTAAATACTCCAGAGAGTTCTTCCTTACCTTTCTCTATTTCGGTTAGCAATTCTTTTTCACAGACCACTTGCCTTTCATCTCTTGGTTAAAGCCTTTGTACAGGGTGTTGCTTCACCTGAATCTCCACCTGTGACTCAGTGGAATGTCAACCTAGTTCTATTGGCTCTTCAAAAAATGAAATCCTTTGAATCTATCAGAGGCATTCCTCTGTCAACTCTCACCAAAGGTTACCTTTCTCATCAGGGCAGGTTCCTGAGTTTGTGCCTCACTCTTAAAGAGAACTCTGTTGTTTTTGTTTCTTATTACACAAGACAGACAGACTAGGGCATCCTTTCTACCTAAGGTGTTTTTTCATTTGACCTTAATCAAGACATTGCATTTCTTTCCCTCAGTCTTCTTTGGTACATCCCAAGGAGATTTCCCTGTCCTTATTTGGATGTGGTGACAGTAGCTTGAGTTTATCCCTTAGCTTTGGATCCTTTTTGACTGACTCTTTTTTGTCCTTCCTCTCATTTCAACATTTCAAGGTGGTTTAGGCAGCTTATCATTCAAGCCTATTGGCTTCAGGACAAGGTTAGACATTTTCTTATGAAAGCACAATACACTGGATCGGTAAGTGCCTCAGATGCATCAGGCATATGTTTCCCAGATAACAAGGCCACCATCTGGTCTTCTCTTCACACTTTCCATAAGTTTATAAGGTGAGTGGTCGGTCAAGTTTTAGCCGATGCAAGGTTTTGATGTAAGGTCCTTCAGGCAGATCTTTAGGCTGAAAATATTCTGCAGTTTTCCGCTGTTGTGTGTGGGATTTTTAGGGCTTTGTTGTTGTGTTGCCAACCCCCAAGTTGGTCTGCTTTTTGACATCCCATACATGTCAGAATACCTCTGACCCTGTGTCCCTTGTTGAACATTTAAGATAACCATTTTTTTTTTAAATGACTGTAGAATCATTACAGTACATTAAAGGGACACAGGTCCCACCACTCCTGTAATCACTCCTACTACTGGAAAATAGGGGGGATTTTGGGACTTTAAATGAGGCGCACGGTGGGACTTTCTGTGCGTCTCCATCCCTGTTCAATAACATAAAAGAGAGAGGTTGGGACTTTAAATTAAAGACATGAAAGGCTGGCAGGGAAATTGTAAACAACATTTATTAGTACATACAGATGTATACACATAGCAGATAAAAAATATATAATAAATGTATTCATCGAGATAGCAAAAAGAGATAGTAAAAAGTAAATGAGTAATCCCCAAATGCAATTGCAAAATAACCAACATGGCTGATACCCAAGAGTGATACAATAATGAACGATGTACATAACATAAAAGGAGTACAAATTCCAGATATTGGAGTCATTTAGTATGTAGTAAACATCATAGCCTCAACGCATTTCGTGGACCCAAATCGCCACTTTATCAGGAGTAGATGTACGTTAAAAATCTATAAAAGATAAATAGGGAATGTAGGCACAAAGAGGATATTTGCAAATGAAGGGGAAAAAAAAGGAGAAGAAATGAAGCCCCAAGAAAACCTCCAAACTTACTTAGCAGCTCACATATTGCGACATAGAATCTGAAGAAGGCCCTAAGTGTCTCCCACGGGAGCTGAGGGCGCACAGGCAGTCGAGCAGGGTGAGACACGCCGCAAACATGAAGTGTGTACGGATGAAAAAGTGCCATAGTGCTCATAAAAGAGCGTGGTAAAAATAAGTAGAGGTAGCGTGAAGTGGGATGGATGAGAAGTGAATGAAGCAGTGAACCCAAAGATGAATGAGGACCCATGTAATGAAGTGGGAGAACACCATGAAAAAAAAGCCCAGAAAAGGAGGGGGGGGGGAGGGAAAGGGGGAAGAGAACTGGAGAGGTGTGCACAGGAGAGGACATGAAAGAAGAAGTACAACATAGCAAATATTGGCCATTGCAGTGAAATGAAGAGGCGAATGAATAAATGTGACAAGAAGAATAGACCAAAAATACCATAGGTAATGTCCCAGACTCAAACAGATAGTGCCCCGTGTCCACCAGGGATTCGCTCCGTACTGTGAGCCCAGCTTTACGGCAGTGTATCAATGACAGCACCTTAGGAACAGAGAACACAGAGGGATGACCGTCCGTGGGCTGTCAGATATTCACTGAGTTGGACAATCAAACGTCAGCGGAATGGCGCCAAACATGACGTCACACGCTGGCGGAAAGCATGGCGCCGATGCGTGGCGGTACAGCCCACCCGATCCCCTGAGACAAGCAAAGGGAGATGGGGAGGATGCACGGCACGCATCGCAGCTCCCGGGAGGTACAACAGGGTCCCCCAAGAGACCAGCCAATGTGCCCTGAAAAAACATAGGAGGCGCTGCACAAAAGTAATAATAATGATGAAAATAAAAATAATATTGATGGTATAGCTAATGTGTAAAGCAGGGGTGTAAAACTCAATTTCATTGCGGGCCGCATCACCATTATGGTTGCCCTCAAAGGGCCGGTTATATCTGTAAGATTAGATGTCCAGAACACCCCATGTCCGCTTTCCCCCCTACATGAGATGTTAAAAGCCCCCCCTGGGGTCTACATATGTAACTTAATGACTAAACAGACCTCACACTAGTTTCACTTAAACCCATCCAAAAACACTTCGTACATGTCGTTGGAATTATGCCCCCTCATTTACAAGAACCCTGGACAGTCTGGAGAACAATGTAAGAAAGCAAACAGATAGGAAAAAAAATATAATTTTTCCATAAGACGTGGAAATAGAACGGGAAGTGCCTGCATCATCTCTAAAAGGCATGATATGGGTTGGAATTTACACAGCTGTTATGACTTAGTATCATCAAAGTGTATTATATAAAGCTACACACTTCACTTCTAAGGGATTCCCTATTTTTTATTACTGTAATCATTTCCATTATCCTTCAGTACAAGTGCTAAGCAACCAGCAAACAAAATGTAAATTTACCATTATTAGGTATAGCAATTAAGAAGATAAATTGATATTACTGATTGCTTGTGTTTATGTCTTTGCTTAGCTTAGTGTATACTTGCAGTAATTTTACTAAATCAACATTGTGAATGTATACCATAAATGAGAGGAAGAACATAGCCCAGAGTGAAACAATTTAAAAATCTTTGTGTAAGCATCAGTGTAAAAACAAGCATATTGGGCATATTTACTCATATCTGTCAGTGTAGCAGGACACTCCTACAAATTGTTATCCCTAATTCTTTACTATGTGAGCACCCTCACTAGAACATACACTGATCAGTCATAGTTTTATGACCACCCATCTAATATTGAGTAGGTACCCCTTTTGATGGCAAAACAGCCCTGACCTGTCGAGGCATGTACATCACTAGACCTTTAACGGTTTTCTCTTGTATCTGGCACCATCAGTAAAAGATCATTTAAGCCTTGTAAGGTGTGAGGTGGGGCCTCCATGTATCAGACTTGTTTTTCCAGCACATCCCACAGATGCTTGATTGAGATCTAGGGAATTTGAGGGCCAAGCCAACACTTTTAACTTTTTTGTTGTGTTCTTTAAACCACTTGTAGCAGAGCATCCCAGAGAGAGCTGGGAATGTATATACTGTATATGGAAGCTGACAGGCTGTAAGCTTGCTCAGTCTAGTAGTTAGGACCTGTATATTTTGTATAGTTGGCGCTGAGACATGGCTAGGTTTTTGTTTTGCTACTATTTTTCCTGTTTGTTTTCTGGGGCACTGTACAGCACCTGTATATAGACTTGTATATGTCACAAATAAACACCACACTGTTTTGTCACTATCTTCCTGGATTTGGTATCTGTGCCTGAAAAACTGCTTATGCCAGGGAGCGCTCTTCTTTTCCCTCTGTTACCTGGGAGCTTTGTACCTGCTACCTGTTCCCCTCTCACATATGGTGGAGTACCTGGAGTAACTAAACAAGGGGGAAATCCTCAAAAAGTTGATGTTAGCTAATGCTGCACAGCAGCAAGCAAATGATGCACAACAGCAAGCAAATGATGCACAGCAGCAATCAAACGATTCACAACAGCAAGCAAACACTATCGTACAGGAGCAAACAAAGGTGCTGTGCCAACAGATTGGTACTGTTAAGGAGCAAATGCAGAGGCTTTTTAAACAGCTAGCCACTGCTGCAAAAGCAGATAGGAAAACCCTGACTGAGGTTGTGGAGACGCTGGCACAGTTGTCACCTGCTAAAATTGAAGGTGTTGGAGCCAAGCCATCCATGTGGTTCACTTCCTCTCCAAAATGACTGCAGATGATGACACAGAGGCCTTTTTGCTGATGTTTGAAAGGACTGCTAAGAGGGAAGGTTGGCCTAAAACCCAGTGGGCTGGACTGGTGACCCCCTTGCTTACTGGGGAGTCGCAGAAGGCCTATTACTATTTGGAGTTTGCAGATGCAAGAGAATATGGGAAGGTGAAGCAGGAAATCTTTGCGCGCCTTGGTGTCACCTTGGCCACTCGAGTACAGCCGGTCAGCAGCTGGTCCTTCCGAGATGAGAGACCCCCAAGATCATGGATGTTTGACCTAATCCATCTGGTGCAGAAATGGCTACAGCCGGAGTCCCTGTCCGGCCACAAATAGTGGAGCGTGTGTTCATGGACCGATTCCTGAGGTCACTACCAATTCCCCTGCAGAAATGGGTGAGTCAAGGGGTCCTCAAGTCAGCAGACAACCTGGTGGAGCTCATTGAGAGGTACTTTGCTGCAGAGAGCCTGGTCACCACCCGTACACAGACTTTCCACCCAAAGCCACGGTCTCCCAAGGCAACCGGTGAGACTGTTCCAAGGGAAGTGGGTGGTAAGCATGGCAAGGAGACAGGGGGGAGGATTTGTTTGTGCCAGGTCTGAAGATTGGTGTCCTAAACAAGGGAAGCCAAGGCCTATCAGCAAACCTACCTGAGTACCTGGGTAAATGTAAAGGGTTTCCATTGTCAGGAACTGGGACATGTTGCAGCAAATAGTTTCAGTGTTTTTGCAGTTTCATGTGCTGCAGCACCAAGTCTGAGTAAACACGTGTCAAATGACTGTCAATATTAAGCCTATTATGGCCTTGCCAGACTCATGTGGATTATCCTATAGCCATGGTCAAGTTTCAATCTGACATGTGTACTCATCTGGTCAGAGTTGTACCCCACTTAGTGCATGAGGCCATAATTGGCAGGGATTTCCCCAAATTTTGGGAACTGTGGGATCATCCAAACTCGGTCATAGTAGCTGCATCAGAGGTGTGGCCAAAATCCCTGGCCAACACAGAAAATGTGGGTGCAGATGACTGCTCTCAGGAATCCCCAAGTTTTTCTTTCTCTGTTATGGCAAGAGAACTGAAGGAGACTGAGGAAGTCCCCACAGCCAGTAAAAGTGGACAAATAAAGTGTATAAATGAGTGCGCTAACCTAAAAATGAGGTGGAGGAGGCAGCACCTAAACTCTAGAAACAAAAGAGTACAAACATGGAAAGAAAATATAAGTGTGTTTCCCCAAAAAAATGTATAAACATGTGTAAACTAACGAAAAATGTATATCTGGATTATAATCAACTGAAATAACACCAAAATACAATGTGAGAAATATATTGGTGATAATAAAAATCAATAAAAAACAATAAAAAAACAGTGTATTGGTGATTTCCAACTAAATCCTGGGGAAAACGTGTAACACAATTCCAATAATTTCTTCTCAAAACGTGAAAAGTGAAAGGAAAGGTCAAAACACCAAATTCTTCACCCAGGGATAGGGATAGGTACTGTGAATGGCTTCAACCAGAAAGAAACTGCTAGCAAGCAATATTAAAGGTGACTCTAGGGTTAATTCCTCACAGTATATCTTCCCATCCTCACCACACACACCTCGTGCTCGTGGGTAAAATAATAATGTATGGCTCCTTACCAGAGATAACATATGTTGAGCTCAAAAACGTGTTGGTTTCTCGCCTATAAAGTAGTTCCCATCCAGCCTCCAGAAGAACAAATGGGAGGATCCCTCTTCTCCTTAGTTTCACACCCAAAGCCACTAAAAAGGGGGTTGAATCCTCACAAGGAGGGGTTGGAAAAGAGGAGGCAAACTAATAGTGCATTATCTTCAAAATACATAAAAATTTATTGAAAATGCACTTACATACAGACGAAAAAAACAAACAAACATGGATTCAAGCCGGCTTGGCCGCCTGCAGTGCGGACCGTGCAAAGGATAGTGAAGGTGCAGCTCTCCTCAAATCCTACGCGTTTCCCCCGAATAGGCTTCCGCTGGGACAGGAGCTGGCTCGTGCCGCCACTTTTGCGCTTTAAATATGTTCTCTGGCAATGATTTCCCATATCCTGTGCCCCCAAACAGGAAGTCACTCAATTTCCTGTTTCAACAGGAAGTGACTCGATTTCCGGTTTCATATATCAAACCGGAAGTGACATCACTTCCTGTGTTGGTACATCAGACCGGAAGTGACGTCACTTCCTGTGCTCGTACATCCTTCTGAAAGGATATGATGTAACGCCTGGTCATCTCAATCTTGTGGATGTAATTAAACAGGCCACTTCTCATTGGATAGATGCATAGTTGGGCAAATTTTAGCTTGACTCCACAAAAATGGAGTCACAATTCGGGACGGCTCTGCTGGTGAAACTGGTGCAATTAAAAAGACATTTGGTGACATGCTTCCTAATAACATAAAATAGAAAAAAATGCTGATAGAAATGTAATCTAAAATAACACATATACTAGTTGTAAGATATTTTATGCCTTAATTCATATAAAGACTAAATGTCCTGGGGCACAGGTAAGGAAAACCCTTACCTTACAACCAATGTGTGTTAACACATTCTCTTATACAAAATAGTCAGATTCATAGAGAAATAGCTGACTATGAACTATGAAATTACCAATAAAATCATAACAAAATATTAATAAAAATTTGGTTGTAATAAACACTAAAACCAAAAAAATGTAAAATGAATAAAAGAAAGAGAAAAAGGAGAATAATGGAGAGAAATAAACAGAAAATACTAATAATTGGCTCACAACTACATCAGATTAGGGTCTGAAAGGTGTATATACACCCCTGCCCCACTCTCTGGTTATAAGACCGGCTATTATTAATGTGGGCATTTATGTCCCATTCAATATTAAGACCCAATGGTCTATAGCTTTTTAGCCGGTAAATCCATTCGGTTTCTAAAATAGACGTGTTTCTCTTCATATTACTCCCTCTCCAGTGGGGCGTATATTTGTCTATCGCAATGACCTGCAGCTTTGATGGATTCTTATTGTGAACTTTAGCAAAGTGTAGAGACAGACTATGGTTAACAAAGCCCTTTCTAATATTGGTAAGATGTTCTCCCACTCTAATAGACGAGGTTCTAATTGTTCTGCCTACATATTGTATCCCACAGCTGCAGGTCAAAAGATACACCACCCCTTTTGTATGACATGTGATGAAATCCCTTATCTCATATTATTTTTTGGTGACCGACGATGAAAAGGTTTGTGTTCTCATAGTTTTGGATTCAACACAGACCTTGCATCTTTTACAGGGGAATAAACCTTTACCATTGCCAAACAACACAGGTATAAATGGCTTCTCGATAGGGTTCGGAGCCACCATGTCTTTGAGGTTCCTAGCCCTCTTAAAGAGCATAGGTCCAAGGTTTTATCTCCCTTTAGTACATCCCAATGTTTTCTAAAAAATGTGATTAATCCATTTATGTTGTTTCGAAAACGTAGCCACAAATGCATATTCAAATGCTGATCCCGCTCTTTTATTCTTCTCGTCTCTAGAGATAACTAAATTTGACTGTTTCTGGTTGCTGAGTTCATGTATTTCCCGATTTAAGGTCTGAGCATCATTGCCTTTCTCAATGAACATTTCTTTAAGTTTTTCTGCTTGGATCAAGAAATCAGAGTGTTCTGTACAATTACGGCGAATGCGCCTAAGTTGACCCTTAGGCACCGCTCTTAGCCACATAGGGTGATGGCAACTGTTCAGTGAGATGAACCCATTTTTATTGGTTGGCTTAAAGTATGTTTTTGTGGCAAAGCTCAAGCCATGTCTATAAATGACTAAATCCAGGAAATGAATAGCTGAATTGCTATGTTGGGAAGATAAATGAATACCCCAGTCATTACAATTCAGCTTTTGCATGAAATTTTCCAATGTTATTTCATTTCCCTTCCATAAGAAGAGAATATCATCAATATACCTCCTCCAAAAGTATAACTCTCTTTCTCTATTGGAGAAAATATTTTGATCTTCCCAGAATGCCATTAATAGATTGGCGAGGCTGGGAGCATATTTATCTCTCATAGCCACACCAGTCTTTTGCCAGTAGAAGCAATCGTTGTAAAAGAAATAATTATGCTCCATCCCGAACTTCAATAGTTCCAAGATGAACATTTTTTGTTTCAAAGTTGGTATCCAAAAATATACTGGCTGCCTCATATCCCATAAGCAAAGAGGGGGGAAGGGGACAAACTCATCGCTCCAAGGCAGCCTGCAAAGCAATGGTCCCAGAAAGGTTGAAGTAGACCCGCAATAGGGTGATCATTGCAATGATTAAGCACTATCGTGTGAAACGCGTCTGCTGATTGGTGAGTTGCCCTGTGGTCTAGTGTCGGATCTTTTTATGTGCAATAAACATCACGTTTTTCTGCTATTGGAAGTGCCGCATCTTCTCTTTTTTCACTGCCTCATATCCCATGTCATGAGGGATGATGGTATATAGGGTCGAAACATCCGCAGTAACCAGAATCACTTCCCCCTCAACTTCTATTTGAGTAATTTCCCTGATACATTGTGCCGTATCTTTGAGGTATGCCGGGGTACCCTGTACCAAATGGTTGTAAGAAGGCATCAATGTATTTACCAAAACGGGAGGTCACTGAATCTATACCACTCACGATTGGGCATCCCGGTGGTTTCTCTAGGTTTTTCATGGATCTTTGGAAGGTAATATATGGTGGGTATACTAGGAGCCAAGGGAACCAGAAATTCCTTCTCCTTTTTATCCAGGATCCCTTCCTTATACGCAACCGTAATCAAAAACATCCATTGGGAAGGCTGACAGCTACTCGTAAATAATAAATAAAGTGTATAAATGAGTGCACTAACCTAAAAAAAGAGATGGAGGAGGCAGCACCTAAACTCTAGAAACAAAAGAGTACAAACATGGAAAGGAAATATAAGTGCGCTTCCCCCAAAAAATGTATATACATGTGTAAACGACAAATGTATATCTGGAATATAATCAACTGAAATAACACAAAAATACAATGTGAGAAATATATTGGTGATAATAAAAATCAATAAAAAACAATAAAAAAAACAGTGTATTGGTGATTTCCAACTAAATCCTGGGAAAAACGTGTAACACAATTCCAATAATTTCTTCTCAAAACGTGACAAGTGAAAGTAAAGTCCAAAACACCAAATTCTTCTCCCAGGTATAGGGATAGGTACTGTGGATAGCTTCTTACCAGAAAGAAACTGCTAGGAAGCAACATTAAAGGTGACTCTAGGGTTAATTCCTCAGAGTATATTTTCCCATCCTCACCACCAATGATTTCCCATATCATGTGCCCCCAAACAGGAAGTAACTCAATTTCCTGTTTCAACAGGAAGTGACTCAACTTCCTGTTTCATATATCAAACTGGAAGTGACATTACTTCCTGTGTTGGTACATCAAACTGGAAGTGACATCGCTTCCTGTGCTCGTACATCATTCTGACAGGATATGATGTAACGCCTGGTCATCTCAATCTTGTGGTGACTCAGGATGTAATTAAACAGGCCGCTTCTCATTGGATAGATGCATAGTTGGGCAAATTTTAGCTTGACTCCACAAAAATGGAGTCACAATTCGAGACGGCTGTGCTGGTGAAACTGGTTCAAATAAAAAGACGTTTTGGTGACATGCTTCCCAATTACATAAAATAGAAAAAAATGCTGATAGAAATGTAATCTAAAATAACACATATACTAGTTGTAAGATATTTTATTTTTTGTGGAGTCAAGCTAAAATTTGCCCAACTATGCATCTATCCAATGAGCAGCGGCCTGTTTAATTACATCCTGAGTCACCACAAGACTGAGATGACCAGGCGTTACATCATATCCTGTCAGAAGGATGTACAAGCACAGGAAGTGATGTCACTTTCGGTTTGATGTACCAACACAGGAAGTGATGTTGAAACAGGAAGTTGAGTTACTTCCTGTTTGGGGGCACAGGATATGGGAAATCCTTGCCAGAGAACATATTTAAAGCGCAAAAGTGGCGGCGCAAGCCAGCTCCTGTCCCAGCTGAAGCCCATTCAGGGGAAACGCGTAGGATTTGAGGAGAGCCGCGCCGTCACTATCCTTTGCATGGTCCACACCGCAGGCGTCCGTGGCGGCTTGAATCCATGCTTGTTTTTCTTCATCTGTATGTAAGTGCATTTTCAATAAATTTTTATGTGTTTTGAAGATAATGCACTATTAGTTTGCCTCCTCTTTTCCAACCCCTCCTTGTCAGGATTCAACCCCCTTTTTAGTGGCTTTGGGTGTGAAATTAATCCTCCCAATTGTTCTTCTGGAGGCTGGATGGGAACTACTCCTCAGGTGGAATGTAAATCCAGATCAAGGGGATTTTGAACTCCTTGAGATACAATGATACTGACAAAGAAAAGCCGCTCAGGTGAGACAAAGCATTCCGGTGCGAGTCGGATCCATCATCCAAATACTTCACAGCCAAAAAGAGAAATTGACCGCACTCAGGAAGGTGTGGTTATGAGTAAGCGATCTTCAGAATCATAAAACGCGTCAACCAGTCGCATGTCCCTGTGATGTACTGTCTGTATTAATCTTTGATGAGGAATTAAATACTTTTCAATTTACAATTCCTGAGTGCGATCAATTTCTCTTTTTGGCTGTGATTTTGAACTCATTGACTGGTTCCAATTTTTTAATGGAGCGGGCTTGAGCCTGCTCAATTTTTTAATTGAGAGGAAAAAGAAAAAAGTAGTGAGATTAACCACTTAAGCCCCGGAAGATTTGGCTGCTCAAAGACCAGGCTCTATTTTGCTTCGGCACTGCTTGACTTTAACGCACATTTGTGCGGTCATGCGAAGCTGTACCCAAACAAAATTGGCATCCTTTTTTCCCACAAATAGAGCTTTCTTTTGGTGGTATCTGATCACCTGTGCGATTTTTATTTTTTTATAAACAAAAAATGAGCGACAATTTTGAAAAAATAACAATATTTTTCAAATTTTTTTATATGAAATTCTCAAAAAAAATATAAAAATCTAAATGTTTTACCAATTTAGGCCAATTTGTTTTCTGCTACATATGTTTGGTAAAAAAAAATCGCAATAAGCGTATTTTGATTGGTTTGCGTGGCTTGTGATGTAATCACAGAGACATACGATCCTACATAGCAGGATCGTATAGTCTCTGCACTTAAATCAGGGAGAATGACAGACGGTTGTGTTTACATTAGCCGTCTGCCTTTCTCCCTCTCCTGCAGAAGATTGCGAGTGACCAGCGGATATCGGAGCCGCTGGTCACTTGCACGGGGATCTCACTGAACGAGCGGGGGTGGGAGCTCGCCCCCAGCGGCGCGCGCTCGCCCCCTACAGGCGGCTGAGCCAGTGACGTACCGCTACGTCATTTTGCCCAGCAGCAGCTGCCTACCGCAGTTTATCTGCGGCGGGTGGTCGTTATGTAGTTAAATAAAGAAATCCTTGAAATAAAAGAGAAATTGTTGCTTTCTGTGCAAGAGGAGGCGTATAAAATCTATAATCAGGAGTTGAGGGAGATACTTGCTATGGAGGAGGAGGAGCAAAAAATTAAAATGAGAAAAAGTTCCTTAGAGATCTGAGATTATCAATCCTCTCAAGTTTTTAAGTGGCAAATTAATATTGAAAGTAACTCTTCAGCATCCACTAATTCTTCCACAGAACCAATGGAAACTGCTTCCAAATCCTCCATAGGAACCAAGGAACCAATGAAGTATCTAAAGAAGCTCCAAGTAATAGGAGACCACCCACGTTGAATGAAAATCTGGGTTAAAAAAAACCCGACGATTAAACCCCTCAAAGAAACTGCACCGTCACAGTCTAGTAGAGGTAAACACAAAAACAACTATATAGGGGGCCCCCCGTATAAAGGTAAACCGGTAGAGAGAGGGAAACCCCCTATCCATCAAGGGATCGTGAATACAAAGAATCCACATATAAATCACCTAGACGAGTGTCTATAGATTACACAGGAAATTATAGAGGTCCCCCACAAACACCTAGACTCCAATATGGAGGATCCCATAATCGGTATGAACTGCTCAGTCAAGAAGAGGAAACTGATGAAGACGAGCCAAATGCTGCTAATGGATATTATTCCTGAACACCGATTAGTGCCAAACCAAAAGGTTTTTTAGGCAAGGGCCACCAGAAAGGAAAAAGATAAAAACACGTGGATTTTGAGGTGGAAAATCTAAGAAAAAAGAAAAAATAAAGGGACAGGGGATATTTAATTTGAGCGGCATTGAATTGACTGATTCAGAAAAAAGGGCCCTTAATAAAAGCCTTACATTTGCACCGAATAGAGCTTTAAACAAATTTGAGACGTTTATAGACGTTCACAAATTTGTGAGGAAATTAAATATCAAATGGCATTTCCTGTCTAAGGCAGGTGAGAGGAACCATATTTCCTATCAGACCACCACATACATGCGGACAGGACTGAGAAATGCCTCTCTATTCAATCCAGCAGATGCACAATCCAACAATATCACGGTCTTCAAGGACCTAGTCCTGAAAGATTTGGAAGAATCACAATTCAGATTTCAACCGCAACAAGATCTGATGAAAGGAGTCAAAAACCCTTTGTGATAGGAAAGACCTCATAATACGCCCCACCGATAAATGAGGCGGAATTGTCCTGTTAAAGATTACCTTGAAGAAATTAATAACCTCCTGTCCGATGATAAAACCTACCAAATTTTTCGTAAAGATGCAACCTTTTCTTATAAGAAAAAAATGGAAAATGTGATTAAGGTTGCGAATAAGGAAGGGATCCTGGATAAAAAGGAGAAGGAATGTCTGGTTCCCTTGGCTCCTAGGATACCCACCATATATTACCTTCCAAAGATCCATAAAAACCTAGAGAAACCACCGGGATGCCCAATCGTGAGTGGTATAGATTCAGTGACTTCACGTATTGGTAAATACATTGATGCCTTCTTACAACCATTGGTACAGGGTACCCCGGCATACCTCAAAGATACGGCACAATGTATAAGGGAAATTACTCAAATAGAAGTTGAGGGGGAAGTGATTTTGGTTACTGCGGGCATTTCGTCCCTATATACCATCATCCCTCATGACATGGGATATAAGGCAGCCAGTATATTTTTGGATACCAACTTTGAACTTTGAAACAAAAAATGTTCATGCTGGAACTATTGAAGTTTGGGATGGAGCATAATTATTTATTTTACAACAATCCCTTCTATTTGCAAAAGACTGGCGTGGCTATGGGAGCTAAATATGCTCCAAGCCTCGCCAATCTATTTATGGCATTCTGGGAAGATCAAAATATTTTCTCCAATAGAGAAAGAGAGTTATACTTTTGGAGGCGGTATGATATTCTTTTCTTATGGAAGGGAAATGAAATAACATTGGAAAATTTCATGCAAAAGCTGAATTGTAATGACTGGGGTATTCGTTTATCTTACCAACATAGCCATTCAGCTATTAATTTCCTGGATTTAGTCATTTATAGACATGGCTTGAGCTTTGCCACAAAAACATACTATAAGCCAACCGATAAAAATGGGTTCATCTCACTGAACAGTTGCCATCACCCTATGTGGCTAAGAGCGGTGCCTAAGGGTCAACTTAGGCGCATTCGCCGTAATTGTACAGAACACTCTGATTTCTTGATCCAAGCAGAAAAACCTAAAGAAATGTTCATTGAGAAAGGCTATGATGCTCAGACCGTAAATCGGGAAATACATGAACTCAGCAACCAGAAACAGTCAAATTTAGTTATCCCTAGAGACGAGAAGAATAAAAGAGTGGGATCAGCATTTGAATATGCATTTGTGACTACGTTTTCGAAACAACATAAATGGATTAATCACATTTTTAGAAAACATTGGGACGTACTGAAGGGAGATAAAACCTTGGGACCTATGCTCTCTAGCAAACCACAAGTGATCTTTAAGAGGGCTAGGAACCTCAAAGACATGGTGGCTCCGAACCCTATCGAGAAGCCATTTATACCTGTGTTGTTTGGCAATAGTAAAGTTTTTTTCCCCTGTAAAAGATGCAAGGTCTGTGTTGAATCCGAAACTATGAGAACACAAACCTTTTCATCGTCGGTCACCAAAAAACAATATGAGATAACGGATTTCATCACTTGTCATACCAAAGGGGTGGTGTATCTTTTGACTTGCAGCTGTGGGATACAATATGTAGGCAGAACAATTAGAACCTCGTCTATTAGAGTGGGAGAACATCTTACCAATATTAGAAAGGGCTTTGTTAACCATAGTCTGTCTCTACACTTTGCTAAAGTTCACAATAAGAATCTATCAAAGCTGCAGGTCATTGCCATAGACAAATATACGCCCCACTGGAGAAGGAGTAATATGAAGAGAAACATATCTATTTTAGAAACTGAATGGATTTACCGGCTAAAAAGCTATAGACCATTGGGTCTTAATATTGAATGGGACATAAATGCCCACATTAATAATAGCTGACGGGCTTATAACCAGAGAGGGGGGCAGGGGTGTATATACACCTTTCAGACCCTAATCTGATGTAGTTGTGAGCCAATTATTGGTATTTTCTGTTCATTTCTCTCCATTATTCTCCTTTTTTTCTTTCTTTTATTCATTTTACATTTTGTTTTGGTTTTAGTGTTTATTACAACCAAATTTTTATTAATATTTTGTTATGATTTTATTGGTAATTTCATAGTTCATAGTCAGCTATTTCTCTATGAATCTGACTATTTTGTATAAGAGAATTTGTGCTATTAACACACATTGGTTGTAAGGTAAGGGTTTTAAATGTCCTGTGCCCCAGGGCATTTAGTCTTTATATGAATTAAGGCATAAAATATCTTACAACTAGTAAATGTGTTATTTTAGATTAAATTTCTATCAGCATTTTTTTCTATTTTATGTAATTGGGAAGCATGTCACCAAAACGTCTTTTTAATTGCACCAGTTTCACCAGCAGAGCCGTCCCGAATTGTGACTCCATTTCTGTGGAGTCAAGCTAAAATTTGCCCAAATATGCATCTATCCAATGAGAAGCGGCCTGTTTAATTACATCCTGAGTCACCACAAGATTGAGATGACCAGGCGTTACATCATATCCTGTCAGAACGACGTACGAGCACAGGAAGTGATGTCACTTGCGATTTGATATATGAAACAGGAAGTTGAGTCACTTCCTGTTGAAACAGGAAGTTGAGTCACTTCCTGTTGAAACAGGAAGTTGAGTCACTTCCTGTTTGGGGGCATTTGCAATACATTCTTATGTGTTTTGAAGATAATGCACTATTAGTTTTACCTCCTCTTTTGCAACCCCTCCTTGTGAGGATTCAACCCCCTTTTTAGTGGCTTCGGGTGTGAAACTAAGGAGATGAGTGATCCTCCCAATTGTTCTTCTGGAGGCTGGATGGGAACTACTTTATAGGCGAGAAACCAACACGTTTTTTAGTTCAACATATGTTATCTCGTGTAAGGAGCCATACATTATTATTTTCCGCACGAGCACAAGATGTGTGTGGGGAGGAAGGGAAGATATACTATGAGGAATTAACCCTAGAGTCACCTTTAATGTTGCTTGCTAGCAGTTTCTTTCAGGTAAGAAGCCATCCACAGTACCTATCCATATCCCTGGGTGAAGAATTTGGTGTTTTGGACTTTCCTTTCACTTGTCACGTTTTAAGAATAAATTATTGGAATTTGTTGTTAGTTTACACATGTATATACATTTTTTTGGGGAAGTAAAAGTGGACAGCCTTCCGCTGACACTGAGCCCAAGATAGAATTCAAGGATCTTGATGTGCACAAGTAAAACTTTGGTACTGAGCAGAGAAAATACCTTACCCTTGCCAGGGTCTGGGAAAATGTGGTAATGGTTAATGGTTTACCTGTTGAAACCAGGGGACAGGCTCTGTTTTCCTTATTTCAGTAGCAATGAGGATTTACTTTATCGAGTGTATAAAAAGGATGATGAAATTGTTGAACCCTAAACTGTACAGAAGCGTCGTACTAGAACTTGCCCATGGACACTTTCTGGGAGGCCGTTTGGGTGTTGAAAAAAACACTAAAAGAGTGTTACACAAGTTTTACTGGCCTGGGGCCCAGAAAGACATAGAATATTATTGTCAGTCCTGCCCTGTCTGTAAAATATCAGCACCCCTGCCCCACTTTCAAAATCCTTTAGTTCCATTACCCATTATTGAAGTCCCCTTTGAGAGGATTGCCATGGACCTTGTGGGTCCCCTGCCTAAGTCTGCCTGGGGCCGTCAGCACATTCTTGTGATTATGGACTATGCTACCCAGTAACCCACATGAGGTTCCCAGTACTCTGCGGGGTCCTCTCCATTAAATTTGCTCTATAGGAGACTCCCTCAGGGACTCTTAGACATAGCACAAGGAAACCTTGGAGGGGGAGCATTACACAAAATGTAATTAAGCATATTGCTCATATGCAGGTCAGAATTGCAGCTATAATGCCCATGGTAAAGGAACACTTAGTTGAGGCCCGAGAAGCCCAACAAAGAATATACAACAAGAAGGTCAGACTCCATGTTTTCTTACCTGGTGACAGGGTCCTGGTCCTAGTTCCCACTGTTGAAAGCAAGTTCTTGGCTAAGTGGCAGGGTCCCTTTAAAGTAGTTGAAAGAGTTGGGAAAGTGAATTACAAGGTTTATCAACCCGGGTAAAAGAAAGCCTGAGCAGACATACCATGTAAACCTGTTAAAGTTCTGGAAGGATAGGCTGGCATTAGCCACAAACTTTGCGCCTTTAACTCCTGGGAGTACTGAGTCCCCTCTGGTCCCGGAAGTTACAATTCCAGACACACTGTCTCGTTTCCAAAAGCAGGAAGCTACAGAGTTCCTGATAAGGAACAGAGAACAATTTCCAGACTTACCAGGTACAACTTCAGTGGTTCAGCATGATATTGTTACTGAACCTGGAGTACCTGTCAAACTCAAGCCATTACGAATTCATGAAGCTAGGCGAAAGGACATCAGTGACCAAGTCAAAAGAATGCTGGAGCTAGATGTCATTGAGAGTCCAATAGTGACTGGCCTATTCCAATCATGTTAGTCCTAAAACCAGATGGTACTTGGAGGTTTTGTAATGACTTCAGGAAACATAATTCAGTGACAACATTTGACACATACCCAATGCCCAGGGTAGATGAACTTATAGACAGACTTGGCAAGGCCCGCTATCTGACAACTTTGGACTTAATTAACCACTTAAGCCCCGGAAGATTTTACTCCCTTCCTGACCAGGGGGTATTTTGCGATTCGGCACTGCGTGACTTTAACAGACAATTGCGCGGTCGTGCGACGCTGTACCTAAACGAATTTGACGTCCTTTTTTTCCCACAAACAGAGCTTTCTTTTGGTGGTATTTGATCACCTGTGCGATTTTTTGATCACGCGCTATAAACAAAAAAAGAGCGTCAATTTTGCAAAAATAACAATATTTTTCACATTTTTTTATATGAAATTCCCCCCAAAAAAAAAGTAAAAATCAAAATTTTTTAAAATTTTCGGCCAATTTGTTTTATGCTACATATGTTTGGTAAAAAAATCGCAAAAAGCGTATTTTGATTGGTTTGCGCAAAAGTTATTGCGTTTACTAACAAAGGGAAAGATTTTTGTCATTTTTGTTGTTTTCTTTTTTAACGCGTAATGGCGGCGATCTGCAATTTTTTTTGCGGTACTGCGACATTGGGGCGGACAGATCGGACCCTTGACTGACATTTGTGACACTTTTGGGGTTACCAGTGACATTTCTACAGTAATCAGTGCTATACATATGCACTGTTACTGTAAAAATACACTGGTTGTGAAGGGGTTAACTTTATTTGGAAGGGAGGGGCTGTGTGTATCCCTAGGGGCGTGCTTTCTACTGTGATTGGCTGTGGCTTGAGCTGTAAGGACACTGATCAACGGATCTACATACTAGATCCGTTTTATCAGTGTCTTTACAGCGAGGAGAATGACAGGCAGCTTGTTTACACAAGCTGCCTGACATTCTCCCTCTCCCCCGCCGATCGCCGAGTGACCGGCGGACATCGGGTCCGCTGGTCACACGCGCGGGGGGGGTCCGTGACCACGCGGGAGCGCGCCTCCGGGGGTGCGCGCTCGCTCCCTAGACCCTCACAAGCTAGTGACGTAGCCCTACGTCACTTTGCCTGTGAGGGGCTGACTGCCGACGTAGATCGGCGTTAGGCAGTCGGCAAGTGGTTAAAGGATATTGGCAAATCCTCCTGACTGATAGCACCAAAGAAAAACTGCGTTTGTGACCCCTGAGAATTTGTTTCAGTACAAAAAGATGCCTTTTGGGTTTCAAAATGCCCCTGAAACATTACAGAGTGCCATGTACAGGACCTCACCACCAGTATGCAGCAGCCTAGATGACGTAGTGATATATAGCACTGACTGGGAGTCTCACTTACCCTGGGTCCAGATGGTCTTGGATTCCCTTTTCAAGGAAGGTTTTACGGCGAATCCAAAAATGTGCACCATTGGTTTAGAGGAATGCAGGAATTTGGGCTATACTATTGGTCGAGGAGTCATGAGACCCCAATTCAACAAAGTAGAAGCCATACAAGAGTGGCCACCTCCAGTAAACAGGAACCAGGTCAGAGCGTTTTTGGAAATCACTGGGTACTATAAAAGGTTAATCTCACAAATTTGCCGGTTTAGCAGCTCCATTGACTTACCTTACAAAAGGGAAAGACTCATTAATAGTAAAATGGTACCCAGAAGCAGAAGAGTCTTTTCAAATCTTGAAGAAGGCCCTTTGTGCACAACCAGTGTTGTACTTACCAATTTCTCTAAGGATTTTTTGGTTTAGATGGATGCGTCTGATGTTGCCATTGGGGCAGTAATGTCACAGTACACAATGGGGAAGAACACCCTGTGGTGTACCTAAGCAGAAAGCTCAATGCGCATTAGAGAAAATATGCTATCATAGAAAAGTCTATTCCCCAGGTAAGCACCACACCTGACCATTAACATGATGTAAAAAAAAAAAAACATGATTCATCAGACCACGTCACCTTCTTCCATTGCTCTGTGGCCAAGTTCTGATGCTCACATGCCCATTGGCGGACATGGGTCAGCATGGGCACCCTTACTTGTCTGCGGATAGGCAGCCCCATATACAACAAACTGCAATTTTTCTACTTTCAACACATCGACTTCAGGGACAACGTAGAGAAACTGGTGTCTGAAATTACCATAGGCACCACATCCCCAAATTTAGCATATAACTGAGTAGGTAGATACGGGATTTAAAGGTGCCACAAACGATATATAATATACAAAATCTATTTTTATTGCAATCATTAAAATATTTTATCAAATAAAAATATTTGTGAAAGAAATTATCCATACAGTACTGTTGCAATTTGTTCATCCCTACATGTTTCGCCAGACTATGGCTTCTTCGGGAGATTATGCTAGAGTATTGCATAACAGTTCACTACAAAAGCACAATATATTGATATACAAATACATTCTTGATTGTTCATGGATGACTGTTGGGAATCCAACATCCTATGTTGCACCGGGATATCAGTAACCGCAGAGGGGAAAACAGGAGCCCAATTGATAAACCCATATATATATAGTCGTTCATGTCTTAAAAAGGCATACCATAGAGTTGTTAATCAGGATCAGTTATCTTGATCCACACAAAATAGTCCAAACCTCAGGATTCTAATGTCAGCCTCATCACTCGTTTTTCAGGCCAACATAAAAAAGTGTGCAAAATATTGGAAAAATATTGGCATCTGCTTTCGGCTGATGACAGTGTTTAAAAACATTAAAACACATCCCCAGATTACCTATAGGCGATTACAGTCCCTAAGGGACCAATTGGTCCATAGCCACTACTCATATTAAATTAAAAAGAACTGGCTCAACCCCATGTCATAAATGTAATTATTGAAGATTTATTATGGAGACTCAACAAATCACATAACCTAATTTTCGCACGTTTATACCCCATTTTTTTGTTGATTGTCAATCTATTAGAATAGTGTACTATATGCAATGTACTTGCGGTGTCTTCTATATTGGAAAAACTAAGAGACCTTTCTTCCACAGAATTAGGGACCATGTGTCCCTAATATCTAAAAAGAAAAGATGGAACCCCCAAAATTAGACACATGGGCCTATATCATGGCTTTGATTTGACAAAAATGAAGTTTTTTGCACTCGAATATGTAGCTAAACATAAACGAGGAGGTGACAGACAAAATCCTATTACAACGTGAAACAAAATGGATCCATACTTTAAAAGCGACCAAAATGCCAGGGTTAAATGAATCCTTAAGCTTTAAGTCATTTCTATGACTCAGTCTTCTTTCTTCCAATTGCTCCTTCTGTATCTGGCCACTCTGATTAAAATTTATATTAACATTTTGTGATTTAATGCTCTATTTGGGATTTGACGTAATGAATACTTATAATATTTTGATGTAAGGGTCATCTGGAGTATTCCTGTTGACCTATGAAATTATTCAGAATATATTTATATTCATTTGAACTCATTATTTTATTATCGTTTATTTAATAGATGGCAGGTTTCCAACAATCATTTGCCGGATGGATTGGTGATCGTACGGACGCTCAGGGCGCCACTGGGGGGGGGGGGCGGGATATCCTCTGTCCCTCTGCTGGCCCCTACTTGCCACCATGTGCATTAGTGTCAGTCCCTTTTATTTCATTAATTGATGGCCATTCAATTGTTCCCCTTTAGTGGATGTTGAGTCTGGCTGACAGGTTTTCCCATCTACGCCAGCTATGGGCATCAGTTTTCCTTCTTCATCATGGCGCCGATGGATTCTTTGTGCGATACGTCATTTCTGGCGGGGACCCCGTATGCGCAGTGGCAATTATTTATCACCCGCATCTCCTGCGGTGGCGCTGGACGCCAGGGTGTGGGGGGGGGGGGGGGGGTGGAGGGAAATATAAGGGGTCCTAGGACATGGCAGCTTAATGCTGGAGCTCTGCCTGAGGGTGACACATCACAAAATAAATTGTAAGTATAATAACAAGATTCAGTTTATTAATTTTGTTGATGGCATACGAAATGCCCTTAAAGGGACATTGTACTCAATACTTTACTATTACCTTAGTTTCTGTATTAGTACCAATGGAAGATCTTTGGTTGGTTTCCCATCCCTAACCTCATTCTTGCATCAACAAAGTTTGAATAGTGATTTCAAACTTAGACTTTGGAAATTCATTCCTATCAATTTGTGTAAAATTGAGGTATGATCTTTATTTCCCCTTGTGAGGTTTATAAGACATTTTTCAATATAATTTTTTTTTTTTTCAAATTTTTTATTTAAAGAATACAATACAGGCAACAGGCAAATATGTAGATTCATGAAACAACAGGTTTGTCATTACAACACAAAAGTGCGGAGAACCAAAAGCGGACAGTATGAGAAAATATAAAAAGGTGATCCGCTACTTTAAAGTACATTTACGCAGAGAACGCGCCATTCCCAGGTCCTCCGTGTAAGGGAGGCAAACTTACCCCGGGAATGACGCCCCTAAAGTCAAACCAGCAAACCAGCAAGTGAAGGAGAACAAGAAACCGTACTCCAGGTGGGCAGGCGCCTGAGCCTGTGTGCATCCTGAAATTTTTTACTTTTTTTCACTTTAAGGTTACCAGAGTGAAAAAAAGAAAGAACGTTGTAGGAAAGATAGAAAGAAGGATTAAACAGAGGGAAAGGCAAGGGGGGAAGAGAGAAAGAAGAAAAAAAAAAAAAAAGGGTGCAAATCCCCCACGCCAACCCGGACGGGAATTTTCGAAGGGATCGGACTGGCCAGAAGGGCGCCCAAAAAGGGCTGCAAAAGTTGCTACATCTCAAGCGGCACCAACCCCCTACAGTGGGTCAGAGTATGGCAGGTACTCCTCGGAGACTCGAAATAGGTTCCAATGTATCCACCCAGTCCTGTGCGCCTCTCTCGTCCCTCGGAGTTCGGACGTAAGTTCCTCCATATGCTCGAGTTCGCTCACCCTGGCAAGCCATTGCGAAACCGTGGGGGCAGATTGCTGTTTCCACATAGCTGGAATGCAGGCTCGCGCAGCGCTTAAGAGGTATTTGAGTAGGGATTTGCTGTATCTCTTCTTAGACATAGGCGTGAGGTTAAGCAGCACTGCCTTAGGATCCCCCTGCAAAGCCACATCCGTGAATTTCTGAATGAATTGCAGTACTGGGTCCCAAAAGGAGGCAAGGACGGGACAATCCCAAAAAATGTGCAAGAGAGTGCCCTCGGAGGAATGGCACCTCCAGCAACGGTCACTCTGTTGAGGAAAGTATTTGGCCAACATCGATGGCGTTCTGTACCATCTGGTCATCAATTTATATGTAGTTTCCTGATATCGGCCGCTGAGTGCGGACTTGTGCGCAAAATACAATATGCGCTCCCGCTGAGGGACAGAGAAAGTAGCTCCAAGCTCCCTTTCCCATTTAGCAAGAAAAGGGGGCTCAGATCCCGCCCTAAGCTCCAAAAGGAGCCTATAGGAGTTGGAAAGGGATCCACGGATCGGTCCCTCCCCCAGGCACAGCTCTTCAAAGGCGTGTAGATCACGCTGGAAAGACGAGTAATGTGGCTGTGAGTGCAGGAAATGCGAAAGTTGATGAGAGCGCCATTGGTTAAGGAAAGAGGGGGGTTGGCCAGGAGGCAGAATACGATCTACGCGCCACCCCCCGGGACTCAGTAGTTGGGAAGCGCGAACCAACCCAGTGGCAGATAAAAGACTAAAATGCGCATCCGCAAGCCCGGGCTGGAAGCCCAGATGTCCAATAATAGGAGACATAGGAGAAGGATGGCCCTCCAAGGAGGCCATGCGGTAGAATCTGTCCAACTCGGCCAGGGTGGCACCTATCAAGGGGTGCTCCGAGACGGTGGCCAAGTGATGACGCCCTGTCCAGGGCAATCCCGCGAGCGGTGCATCACATGCCTCCTGTTCCAACTGGACCCAAAGCTTAAGGGACTTGTGTCTGCACCAGTCCAGGACCCTCGTCATGTGGGCAGCAGTACAGTATAAGGCAGGGTCCGGAAAGCCTATACCCCCCCTGTCCTTGGAACGTACCAACACGTCGACTCCAAGACGGGGATGCCGACCATGCCAAACAAATTTGATAAACGCTGAGCGGACCGAGTGTAAAAAGATACGAGGCAGTCTTATCGGCAGTGCCTGCAAGAGGTAAAGCAACCGGGGCATCGCATTCATTTTCAAAACATTACAACGACCAAACCATGACAATGCCAGCGAGTCCCATTTCTGTAAGTCTCCGGACAGAGTGCCTAGGAAGGGCTGAAAGTTCAAGGAGAAGACCTCAGACAAGTTTGCAGAGATCTTCGTGCCTAGGTACTGAATGTAACGCGTGGCCCATCGGAACGGGAAGTGTGGGCGCAGGGCCGAAATAGTCGCCGTGGGAATCGAAACGTTCAAGGCCTCCGATTTCTGGAGGTTGATCTTGAAATTGGACAGTGAAGAGTAGCGGCTCAACTCAGCAAGTAAAGAAGGAAGGGATATGAGAGGTTTGGTGATATAAAAAAGTAAGTCGTCTGCGTAAGCAGCCACTTTATGATGGCAGTCAGTTGTACGTACACCCTGGATCGAGGGATTATCCCGGACGTGTTGGAGGAACGGTTCCAATGTCAGAACAAATAGCAACGGAGACAGGGGACATCCCTGTCGGGTGCCGTTGGCTATAGGAAAGGGGTCCGAGCTAAACCCGTTGACGCGGACCGTCGCAGTGGGGGTAGAGTATAGCGAGGCTATCCAGGACAGCATCGGGGGCGGCAGGTGCACATGTTGCAGCGTGGCATGAAGAAAAGACCAGTTCACCCGGTCAAACGCCTTTTCGGCATCTGTAGACAGGAGCAATAGCGGTGTGCGAAGCCTCTGTGCTCTCTCTATAATGTTAAGGGAACGAACAGTATTGTCCCTAGCCTCACGTGTCTGAATAAAGCCAACCTGGTCCAAAGAGACAAGACGCGGCATCAACGGAGCCAGTCTAGTTGCCAGGATCTTAGAGAAAAGCTTGACGTCGCAATTGAGCAGGGAGATCGGCCTATAACTCCCACACAAAAGGGGGTCCTTGCCTGGTTTGGGGAGGACCGTTATGCTGGCTCTCAGCATATCCGACGGTACCTGTTTGTCGTCCGTAATGGCATTGAAAGCTTTAACGAAATGTGGCGCGAGAACATCCTGGAAGGTCTTATAATACGTTCCCGAGAAACCATCAGGGCCAGGTGCTTTGCGTAGAGAAGTGGACGCAATTGCCGCCCCAAACTCTGCCACCGAAATGGGCTGAGAGAGGTCCTCCACTTCCTCAGCGGTGAGGGTTGGAAGGTTAGCCTCGCGAAGGTAGGAGGCCAGACTTGGAGGGATCTGAGGCTCCAAGGGCGAGGCCGGCACTCTATCAATGTTATATAGCGAAGAATAAAAATCGCGGAAGGCCTTCGCCAGGTCCGGGGTGGAATGAATCCTCGTGCCCGTCGGAGTAGACAAGGCAGACACGAAGGTAGAGGACCTCCCCGCTCTCAGGGCGTTAGCGAGCAAGCGGCTGCACTTGTCCCCGTATTCATAAAAAGACCGTCGAACCTTCACCAAGACATGTTTTGCCTCGTAGAGGGAGTGTTCCCGTATAGCTTCTCGAACCTCCAACAACTCCACGGCCGTGCCCGTATCCGAACCCGCTTTATGGCTACTCTCCAACCGCCGAAGGCGTGACAGGAGCCCAGAGAGAGTCTCCATTCTCTTTTTTTTTACAATGTGGCCGTGCTTAATCAAGATTCCCCTAATAACGCACTTATGAGACGCCCAAACTGAAAGGGGATTGTCTACCGAGTCCATGTTGGCAGCAAAAAACGCCTGTAGTTCTGCAAGGACATCCGTGACTATGGCGGGGTCCTGCAAGAGCGCTTCATTCAGCCTCCAAAAAGGAGTGGTTGGATGGGAGTTTTGGATGTTGAGTTCCAACACCGTGGGGGCATGGTCCGACAAGGCGATATGCCCAATCTCGGCTTTGGAAGTCAACGGAATGGACGAATGTTGAAGCAAGAAAAAGTCGATCCTGGTATAAGAGTCGTGTACCGCGGAATAAAAGGTGTAATCCCTCCAGATATCCACTAAACGATGGGAGTGCAATAATTCGTGCAAGCGGCGTCTCACGCCGCTCGACATAGAGGAGGTACCCCCAGAGGAGTCCACCCGTGGATCCAGGCAAAAGTTGAAGTCCCCTCCCAAGATCAAAGTACCCTCGAGGAAGGAATCTAAAGTGGCAAGGAACTTTTCCAGGGCAGGAAGTTGGCTACTATTGGGTAGGTAAACAGTAGCTAGTGTGACCTTATGATCATAGATCGAGCCTTTAAGCAAAAGGAAACGCCCTTCCGGATCGGACAGCACGTCCTGGAATTGCCAGGGGAGAGAGCCCGCTAAGAGGATACTGGTCCCTTTGGATTTAGAGGACGCTGAAGAACTATGGTAGACCGTTGGAAACCGTTTGTTGCAAAGTTTTGGTATTTTGTCGCTCCGAAAATGAGTCTCCTGCAAGAAGACGACCTGCGCCCTCTGACGCCAGAGTTCCGAAAGGCAACTCGCTCGCTTCTCAGGCGAGTTCAAGCCCTTTACGTTCCAAGAAAGAACTTTCAAGGCCATGATCTCCAACACAACTGAGGACAAGAACCAGTCCAAGACAGCGTGGGGGAAGGGGGGTAACGAGGAGGGAGGAGAAAAAAAAAAAAACACAAAGAAGGGGAGTAGAGGAAAAGACTGAGGGGGGCTAGGCTGAGAAAAAGTGCAAAGGAGCAAGAAAAGAAAGAGAAGAAACGGGAAGAAAATACTCAAACTATCAAGAAATCTCTATCGAGATATTCGTCTACCACCAGGGTAGAGGCGGCCTAGAGAGGGAAGTGGCAAAGCACGGGTATGCTCAGAGCCCCGGCCATGTGGCTCCCCCACCATAATAAAAAAAATAAAATAAAAGAAAAAGTAAAAGAGCAAAAATAACCAAAGGACATGCCACCCAACAGACATCGGAAGGACCAAGTCTTATACAGGACAGTGGAGAAAAAAAAAAAAAAAAGTCACAGTAGAAAAACAACACAGGGGCAAAAGAACCTGGAGAACAGCAAATAAAGCTACAGTCCTGAAGGAGAAAAAGAAGTCCCCCACCCATAGCACAAATCCCACCAGAGGAGCTCAGCCAGAGCCGGGGGGCCCGGTCATCTCCAATCGCCCGTCCCCACTAAGACTCATCCCCGGAACCGGCCGAGCCACACCCTATCCCCACCCACTAACAATACTGAGAAAAAAAAAAAAAAAAAAAGTCAAGTGAGGCCTCCAAAACAAGGGAAAAAGAACCTCATATAAAGTAAAGTAATGTGTAGCCAGCCCCGAAACCCGAGCCGGCTGTGGGCAACTTTTGGCAAAAAAAAAAAAAAAAAGTGGGTGGAGAGATCAGTCAAATGTACAAAAAGAAAAAAGCGGGTGGAGAGATCAGTCAATTGTAACATCTAACAGTGGCGGGTACGGACAGTCATTTCCCAAGAACTCATGGGAGTCGCTCAGAAAAAGCGAGCGAACAGGAACTTGCAGACCCCATGTGAGTAACCAGGAACCCTTCACGGTGTGGGCCGTCTGGAGCCTCGGCGCCTGCCCCTCCGTGGGCGGCGGTTGTAGCGATCTTCAGGAGGGTCCCCTCTGGAAGCAATGGTGCGCGGCTCCGGGGTGCCCGCTGATGTAAGCCAGTTCGGCACCTGCATGGGTTCCATTGCAGCGAACTGAAAAAGGTCAGGAAGGCCAGAAGGGTGACGCAGGTAGAAGGATCTGTTGCCATTTTTCACAATGACATGAAAGGGGTGTCCCCATTTGTAGGTGAGACCCTGTGCCCCCAACCGCTCCAGCAAGGGTTTAAGGGATCTGCGCATTTGCAGTGTTTTGCGGGACACGTCAGGCAGCAGGTGGACCGCGGCCCCATCAAACTCCAAAATGCCCACCTGCCAGGCCCTCTGAAGGATTTCCTCTTTAAGATTATAAGAATGTAGGCGGCACAGCACATCTCTGGGTCTATCCGAAGTTGTGGATTGAGGACCCAGAGTCCTGTGAACTCTGTCAATGACAATGTTCGTCTCAGGGGGACGATCCAAATACCTGTTGAAGATGGAAGTCACTGTAGCTCTAAGCGCCCCTTGTTCAAATGACTCTGGGATCCCCCTAAGTCTGATGTTCTGTCGCCGGGTACGGTTCTCCAGGTCGTCGAGAAGTAAGTGCAAGTTGGTAACCTGATCAGCCAGATCTGTATGGGAGGATTGCAAAGCTTGGACAGCTTGGGATGTGGTCCCACACTCCTGTGTCACAGCAGTAACCTTAGCATCCAGATCCGTGACCTCCTGTTTAAGGGTCATCACCTCACCCCTCAAAGCTGTCTCGACCCTGTTAGCCAGGGACTCAAAGTCTGCTCTTGTGGGGAGCTGCTGCAAGAATGCCCAGATGGCCTGTTCTGACTGTGGGGCGGAAAGGGGCACATTGGTGTGAACTGCAGTCTCAAGGTTACTCACTGTGTGGTGTGAAGCAGGCACCTGGACCAAGCAGGCAGGAAGAGAGGTCTGAGTGTGTCCTGCATAGGAGAACTCGGCCGGGGAGCCAGAGAGATCCATCCCCCTCGCGATCTCCTCTTCATCTAAGCCCAGGGAGAGTGATCTCGGCAGGCAGGGAGACAGGTCACTCGGCGGAGAGAAAGGGGGCAGTTGATGGTCGTCTCCCTGTGTGTCCCTTTGGTCCGCCATGGCAGCACTCCGTGGCTGTGGTAAGGGAGCAGAGCGCGCCGGCGCCATCTTGACCGCATCTGGGGTGGAGGCCGCGGGCTGGAGCGGCCGAAGAAAGCGATCCATACCGCAAAACACCCCCGCTGTGCACTCCTGATGCCGGGGGGATCGCGGATCCGGTATCGGCGGCAGGTAATGCAGGAATCGCTGTTGCGGTAAGCTGAAAGGGAGCCTCTGGCCGGGAGCTCTGAAAGGAAGCGTCTTCACGCGGCCATGCTCAAACCACGCCCTCCTCAATATAATTTTTGTCAATCAACTTAGGGTGTGTCTCTACCCCCTCAGGCGGTGAATTTGTCAATTGGGCTCCTGTTTTCTCCTCTGCGGTTACTGATATCCCGGTGCAACATAGGATGTTAGATTTCCAATAGTCCTCTATCAACAATTAAGGTAAGGGGATTCCCCCAGTCTACCCATGAATAGACTGACTGACTGTGTGTAGTGGGGACACTGGCTGAGGAGGATGTAGTGTGAGTACCTGAGTATTGTAAGTATCTGAGTAATGTGAGTATCTGAGTATTGTGAGTACCTGAGTATTGTGAGTACCTTATATTGTGAGTATGCGAGAAGTGTGAGTATCTGAGTAGTGTGAGTACCTGAGTATTGTGAGTATCTGAGTATTGTATCTGAGTAGTGTGAGTACCTGAGTATTGTGAGTACCTGAGTATTGTGAGTATCTGACTATTGTGAATACCTGAGAATTGTTAGAATTTGAGTAGTGTGAGTACCTGAGTATTGTGGGTACCTGAGTAGTGTGAATACATGAGTAATGTGAGTATCGGAGTAGTAGGAGTACCTGAATATTGTGAGTGCCTGAGTATTGTGAGTACCCGAGTAGTGTGAGTATCTGAGTAGTATGAGTACCTGAGTATTGTGAGTACCTGAGTAGTGTGAGTATCTGAGTGAGTACCTGAGTAGTGTGAGTACCTGAGTAGTGTGAGCATCTGAGTAGTGTGAGTATCTTAGTAGTGTGAGTTGTGGAAACCAGTCAGGGACCAGCATTGCTGGAGCAGAGCGATGCCCCTAGCTGCCAGGGGAAGAACTCTTCCAGTGAGGGTGGGAGTGAGGCTAAGGGTAAGGAAAGACAGGTTCTGGTGGTAGGGGACTTAATTATTAGAAGGACAGAAAGGAAAAAGGGCAATCTGTCAAAAAAGGCTGTAAGCGCCGAACTGTTAGTTGTTTACTGGGTACTCGGGTTCAGCACATCATGGATCTGGTAGAAAGATTATTGGGTGGGGCTGGGGAGGACCCAGCTGTCATGGTACACGTGGGTACCAGTGACAAGGTTAGAGGGAGATGGAGAGTCCTAAAAAACTATTTCAGTGACTTAGGAGCTAAATTAAGGAGTAGGCCCTCCAAGGTAGTATTCTTAGAAATACTACCTGTACCTCAAGCCACGCCTGATAGGCAGCGGGAGATTAGGGAAGTTAACAAGTGGCTGAGGAGCTGGTGTAGAAAGGAGGGGTTCGGGTTCCTGGAGAACTGGGCCGACTTCTTAGTCGGCTACCGGCTCTTTAGTAGGGATGGACTGCACCTAAATGGGGAGGGTGTTGCTGTACTGGGAGATAAGATGGCCAAAAAGTTAGAAGGGCTTTTAAACTAGGTGATGGGGGGAGGGTCCAAATGTAGAGCCAGCCAGTGGGTAGCAAGGTTCAGCGGGCATTATTGGGGCATTAGCGGTAGGGTGACCAGAGATCCAAAACCCAAGGTAGGTAGGCTGACAATTCGAAAGTGCAGCCTCATAACATCTAACGAGGATATAATATGCAACCAGAAAAAATTACGAGGTTTGTATGCTAGAAGTCTGGCCAACAAGATGGGAGAACTGGAGCTGCTAATGTATGAGGAGGATTTTAATTTTCTGGGAATTTCAGAGACTTGGTTTGACAACTCTCATGATTGGCTGGCAACCATTCAGGGGTATTCTCTTTATCGCAGAGACAGAGAGGGTAAAAAAGGGGGGGGATATGTCCGTATATCAAGAACGATGTGCAAGTGAATATGAGGGAGTATATCACTGTGAATTTGTGCTTGGACCATCCACCTACTGTCTATCCATCTTAAAGAAAGAGATAAGAGGCAAGAAGGTGAGTGAATACAGCCTAGAAGGGTCACTAGCAAACTGAATCCTGAGATAATGGATATGCAAAGATGCCTACTTGAAAACAAAGTTTGATTTGAGTCTCTGTATCATAACCACAGACATGTAGTTCAAATTAAGGGCTTCTGATTTCTGATAATTTATATGGAAAGTAGAGAATTCCTAATGCAGTCTAAATTCAGTTATCAGGTTGGGATTGGTGACATCCATTTGACTGATAAAAAAAAAAAGCAGATCATCTGCAGAAACCTTATCACATATTTTCCCAAGCATGATGCCACTGTTCTGATTTTATTTAACCTAATGTAGAAACTGTGGCAGACCGCCTAGCACACTGCTCCGGTGCTTCTGCCAAGATACAGCCCTCCACTCTGCAACCAGGCATTTTAGCTAAGCATTGCACCCAAGAACTAGACGACACTAGCTTAGTTGCAAACTGGAACTGACTTCATTGTAAATTCACACAGAATATATACCATACAAAATCAGGTAAGAGTTTTATCACATTATCCTAAACATTGCAAACTGTAAACAGTAATGCCAGTACATCAAATGAACAGCTACCATAAACATAAAAAGTAAGCTAATTAACAACTAGTTACCTAGAGAGGCCTAGGTGTTAATGCCCACTCAGACAGTTCGGCACCAGTATTCAAGAAGACCCAGGGCTGTCAAAATCTCATTAACTAGCATTATTTTTCACATACATCATACTGAGATTCAAGTTGGCAGACTCCATCATGGCTTCCTTGACTGGTTAATGTAGTAATGTCCTCTTGCATTGTATAACAGGACATCTCCAAAACTCTTGTAGCTCCCTCAAATGGCAGGGCCCAAAGTCAGTAGGCAAGAGGCTACCCTAAAGTTCCCTCCAAAAAGCCCTGTCCTGGTTGGGTGTTTCACAGAAATGTTTTGAGTTTTAAAATGAAAATGAGGGGTGATATGGGGCAACATTTTATCATACCATTTCTAGTATAAAAAGGAGACAAAAGCACTCCATTAGCTCTAACCTGTGCCAGGGGTAATGACTAGTGAGACTCAATCCATGTTCCCATAGTTGGATCAAGGCCTATGGCTTCCAGTGTGAGCCTAAATAAGGACCAATCCACCCTGTCAAAGGCTTTCTCCTTCTACTGTAATAATTTCTCATAGTTTTCTTTAAGTTTTCTATGGTGGGTGGGTGACTAGTATTTGCAAAGTAGATGGCTGGTAGGTCTTTATAATAAACCTCTGTTTCTGTATCTATACAGAAAGGTTGACATTTAATGGCTAGCTAGATTGAATAATAATGCAAGCTGTCAAGATACATGAGGTTTCTTCTTCAAGCTTTATAAAATCCAATTTAAAAATCACTACTATGTTAAAAACCTGAAAAAGTGACCTAACAGATCCTAACAAAGTTTGCATCTTTAGGGTATTATTAAAAATATAAATCTTTCTAAATTAATCAATGGCTAACATGGCACAATACTGTATTACAGTGTCTATACAGCAAGTGTGACACGTTTGTAGATGATGTTATTTCTAAGCAAAGTAGAATCCCATCATATTTTTTCAATCACATAGGGAATTACCTTTTTAAGGCACAGTAAAAATGTAAATTGTTTTGGTCTGACCACAGAGACCACATTACATCAGTAGGCCTTAAAAGTTTTGCACATTTTGATTACTTGCAGATTTAGAGACAATGTGAACTCAGGAACTGTCCCTTAGGCAGTTCAGTGTTTTTTTTTTTGTCAGAACTTTCATGGTTTTTACTGCAAGTGACGCTTTCACTGTGAACTACAAACTAAATAAAAATTTGAATGCCTAGTACATACGGCCGAATGTTGGTCAGCATCAGCTGGTTTAATAGAAATTGGCCAACATTTAGCCCGTGTGTATGGCACCTGGTCCGACAGAAGCCAGGCGTTAAACCTGTCTCATGACTGAAAAAGATAAATGATAAAACGGACGGAGTAAAACTGTTAAGGACACAATAAAAATATGGGCCTGCCTAGTAGGTCTAATGATGCCGCTCGTGTCATGGTCCTGGCCAGCAGGAAGTTATGATGGGGTGAAGGGATGAATCCGAGTGCTGGAACGCATGGTGAGCTGCAGTTTCTTCCGTGTGTGCGTCACCGGCGGGCTCGCGACGCGTTTTGGAGCATGCTCCCTCTGGAAGGCTACCAGCGCGCACTCCTTTTTTCAAGCTGGTGTGATAGGAGTAGACAGTGCCTTTTATATGCTCAGGATCGGTTCCACCCGGTGGAGAAAATGTGCATGACACTTTGCAGGAGAGTACAAGCAACACCAATGCCATCTTAGTGGCAGAATTGCACACTGACCCATCGGGAGGCATGAATACGGGAAGGATGCATATGTAAACACATAAATGAAAAACAAATGGAGAAAATACAGGAATAAATCTGCTTTTGAATGAAACAATATATTGGTATCAGGAAAATAGAAGTGAAGGAGGTGGATGATGTTGATGGGGGTGTGGAAAATAAAAATAGTAATAACAAAAAGTTTTAAAAAAAAGTATAAATGAAAATAGAGATAAAAATAAAAATACAAATGAAAAAAAAGGAAAAATGAATAGTAAAAGATAATAAAAATGAAAAACTGTAGAGTTAATAAGTAATGATGACACATACAGTAAATATATACACACATGTTATAAATAAAAAACTTTCCATATATATGTAAAGGAAAATAGAATGGAGAAAAAAATGGGGATACACACATGGTACTCTTATTAGATTATTTGGGTTGTGGGTTAAAGGGATTATTTTTCCACAAAATATTTTTTACTTAGGATTGAGGCATACACTGCATAACAAGAAACAGTAATAAGATGCATAGAAATCACATTGAACGATTTACGAAGCAACACTCTTCTGCTGGAACATAGAAGAAAGTAAAACAAGTTTTCTTGAACTTCAGGGTGTGAGATACCGTAGACAAGGGGGGGGGGTAAGGGAAATTTTGGGGGGGGAAGAGGTATGCAAAATGTCAAAACACTTAATCACCAGAATATAACAATTAAAAGTAGGTATGAGAGTGTATCAAGATAAAAGAGCTGAGCTTTGGCTTGGTGGACTGCTGGGTGATGTTGAATACTTTATAGTAGCTCCCGACCTCCTGCATAAAAAGACATATACATCATCATGAGTATAAAAACTGGCACGAATTATAGTTTCAACCTACTTAAAACATAAGTGTATCAGGAACTAGAAGAAAAACAACGGTAGAAGTTACTGACTATTAAAAACAGAAATATAGGGGAATGACGGGAAATTATGTATATAATTACACTCTATATATATAGGGATATGACTAAGAAAAGATTTAGAAAGTCACCGCTGCGGTGACCAGAATATTGGGAAATGCTGAGGAGGTATGGGGACTAAGGTCAGAGACCATAGGAAGTATTGTGAATGGTTTAAAAGCCTAAAAGACAGTGGATCTGAGATGGTGGGTGGTTTTTGTATCTCTGGTAAATAGGAAGAGTTGTGTCTGAAAGAGGGTGGATTGCATGGTGTATGTTTAGTTATTAGGTGGTGTACCAATTACCCACAACAAAAATGTGTGCGTGTCTTGGTTAGTGGTGTAAGTAGATCTGTTTGGGAGCCATAATAAAGGAATGTGTTATACCTGTTGTCTATCTTGGTGGATAGGTCTACTTACTCCCAAGAAGAAAAACGCCCACCACCCAATCCATCTGAATATGTATGATCATGCGAGGAGCAATTAGAGACCTCACCTAGAAAAGAAGGGAAAAACAAATGTTGTTAAAGAAAATCCTGCTTATAAGATGGAGGATACTTCTAGTTCTTCATCAAGCCCATTGGGCAAGAGATTGTTGAGGGAATATATCCAGAATATTAGGGGCGTGGCTGCTCGGTGACGTCATCGGGAGAACCCGCCCCCTTATGTCACAGATGACGTCATCTATGACATGAGGGGGTGTGGCCTCCCGATGACGTCATCGGGGGACACGCCCCTAATGGCTATATAATAAGCTGCAGAGACCGGAGACCGGCATAATCACCGGAGACGTCGTCGGAGGAGGACCGGAGGAAGAAGAAGAGCCAACAGCAAAAGAGCAGAAGACCGGAGAGGAGAAGAAAAGAAGAGAGGACAGCAGAAGGGCGGACAGCAAAAGAGCAGAAGACCCCGGAGAGGAGCGGACAGCAAAAGAGCAGAAGACCCCGGAGAGGAGCGGACAGCAAAAGAGCAGAAGACCCCGGAGAGGAGTGGACAGCAAAAGAGCAGAAGACCCCGGAGAGGAGAAGACAAGAAAAGCCGGATGAAGATTTTTAATAAACTTTCCAAAACGTCTCCTGTCGTTATTTCCATACACTGCCTTTTATGTGGTGAATGAGTAGGGGTACAGTGTACCCCATACCCATTCACATAGGTAGGGGGTCCGGGATCTGGGGGGCCCCCTTGTTAAAGGGGGCTTCCAGATTCCGATGAGCCCTCTGCCCGCAGACCCCCACAACCACCGGACAGGGTTGTGGGGATGAGGCCCTTGTCCTCATCAACATGGGGGCAAGGTGCTTTGAGGTGGGGGGTGCAGAGCTCCCCCTGCCCCAAAGCACCAACACCCCCCCAACAGTTTTATAAACTGTCAGACAGAGCGCGTAATTTAGGAATTAATTTGCCCCTGCAACAAATCGTACATCGGCAAAACAAAACGCCAACTGAAAGTACGCATTTCTGAACACATCACTGACATTAGGAAAAAGGTGGACAACATACCCCTTCACTTCCTTGAGCACCACGATGCTAATCCAGAGGGCCTTAAAGTGAGGGGCATTTATGCACTAAAATTACCAGCGAGAAGGGGGGACTTCGACAACGTCCTCCTTCAGAAGGAAAAGATGTGGATCTACATGATGGGGTCCCTTACACCTCGGGGCTTGAACGTTGAGTTCAATCTTCAGCCCTTCCTAAATCCATAACTTAGCCCTCTGGACATCGTGAATGCCTGGGTGGTGAAGGGTTTGTGGTCTTGTTATGCCATACTGTATTATAGACATAGAGACCTCCCCTGGCCCGTGGCGGCCCCCTTTCCTCTCCCTCCTCCCCCCCACGTGTCCACACTCTCTATGATATCATCCTCTTTGTGGTAATGCCAAGGATATGTATCCACCTCGGCTTAACATTTAAGCCCTACCATCTAGTTGGTGACACTGATCACCCTGATAGGGCAGTGATTGACCTGGCTTACAGGTATCGGGACATTGACCCCCAAATGTAGCCTTAATGGTCATGTCTATTTTTTCTCCCCTTTGGGTGAAATTGATAGCCTCTCTCCTTGCTTGTGTTGGCCCTCATGGTGATAGCTATGTTACTGACGTTAATCTTAAACCCCCTTTTGGAATTATGTTTGCTTTTAACCTGTCTATTATGCAGTTTTTATACTTGTTTATCTATGTTAATATTTTGAATGGGATGGCTGCCCCACAGCTTTGGCTATATGTCCATGTGGGTAGAAGGATTTGTATTCCGACCCACATGCATAATTATCTTTGGACTTTATTGGCATTCTGTGCGACAGCCATAACGCCGGTGTACCCGGTGGCGCCATCCCTATGGATCGGTGTATTCACTAGTTAGCATAATGTGGTAGACCTTTAATGAATGGGGAGACAACACAATTGATGGTCCCAAGAATGGGTTAACTACCACATTGGCGGTGAAGCAGTTAAGTCATCATAGCCAATCATGGCTACTATATAGGCTGGCGCCTTGGGTAATGACACCAGCTCTGAGGAAACCGACCTGCCTGTCGGTGAAACGCGTCAGCGTGTGGCGTTGTAGCAAAACTGTGGCCTGGTGTGGTCCAGGGGGGGTGGGGCCGCTCGCTCGTCCCCTCCCCTTTCCTGGCATGCCGGGCTGCATGCTCGGATAAGGGTTTGGTATGGATTTTGGGGGGGACCCCACCCTCAAATTCCATACCGGACCCGAAGGGCCTGGTTTGGAACCTGGGGGGGACCCCCACACAGTTTTTTTCCAATTTTTAGCATGGAGTTCCCACTCAAGATTCTCACAGTGCAGGTCGCGCCGCAAGTCGGATCAGACTTGTGGTGCGACTTCCATTCAAATCAATAGGCTCCCATAAGGAACCATTGATTTAGAATGGAGGCAGAAAAACGCTGCTAAAAGCAACGTGGCCAAACGTGCAATAACGCAAATGGAAAAAGCTACTGAAAGCACGTTTAACAGCTGCTTTTTCCCGGAGTCAGAAATAGCTTTGCAGGACGTTTTTTCTAACGTCCCGTGTACGTGGAGCCTTACACTGTTGTTTGTTTGCACTGGCATATGTGCCTAATAAAGTTATCTTTTGATATTCATCCAATTGGTGTCCCTAGTTGACTCCTTCCCGGGGGGACCTCCTGTCTCCCAAACCTTTTTTGTAGGCTCTTACTAGCCAGAGCTTTGAAAGTGATCTGCACTGGATCACCTTTGATCGCTCATTTAAGCAGCCCCTGTCAAACATTCAGGATGTGGGAGGTGCCTGTTCTCTCTTCATTCTTCTGCTGAATGGCAGTTAATAATAGGTCTATAGCGCCCAAACCATGAGCCAAAGTTTTACTTTTACCTTTGACCTTACTTTTTATTATATTTATAAATAATATAGGGTCTGGGATTCAAAGTACCATTTCAGTCTTTGCAGATGACACCAAGCTATGCAGTTGAATAACGTCCTTGCAGGATGTCTCCAATTTACAAGCTGACCTCACAAGCCAAGCTGTGTGGCAGATTTAATGTTGATAAATGCAAAGATATGCACTTGGGGGCTAAGAATATGCATGCATCATACATACTAGGGGGAGTACAACTGGGGGAATCAATGGTGGAGAAGGATCTGGGTGTTCTGGTAGATCATAAACCTAATAATAGCATGCAATGCCAAGCTGCAATTTCCAAAGCAAGCAAAATTCTTTCTTCTATTAGAGGAGTATGGACAGCAGAGAGAGAGAGATATCATTTTTCCCCTGTATATAAATACATAAGTGGTGAATATAGTGAACTTGGTGTTGAGGTATTCACTTTAAGGTCATCACAGTGGAAAAGGTGGCATTCTTTAAATCTCCTTTCCTCTAGATGTAATCTCCAAATATATCCAGGGAATATCCGATTGCCCCTTGAGAGTTCAGGCAGAATTATTTTCCCCTGCTGGAGCAAATTGGATTATGCTTTGCTGGAGTTTTTTCGTTTTCCTCTCGTTCAACTGTGAGTATAGGATTGTGTATATAGGATTGTATGATTTTTTTTAAGATCCCCCCCACCTCCCTTTTGTTTGCACTAGATGTGTTTTTTCAACCAGAATACCTATGTAACTTTAATGGCAGAGTTTGAGAGATGGAACCTCCTGTCAACTCGGCATGTAGTACCAAATTTGCCATGGCCGCATTGTGATGCATTGCAGGAGTGACGTGTCAGCTGCTTTTTCCGGCTGTTGTTAAGCCTTTAGTGGTGGCTCTGAATGCTCTGAGCCTTCAACAACATTCTTTTGTTGACGGGCCATTTTAGCACCTGAACTTTTATTTCTATATCATTTGATGAATCATCGAAATCCAGATCCTACTATTTGGAACTTAGATATCAACTGTGATACATGACAAGTATATTATTTATTAAAAACAAAAAAATATTGAGAATGGAAGAACTGGTCCTCTAATATTAGGCTGTATCTAAACGAAATATCCATTTGTTCTGGATGCACAGTAGTCTGCTGGAAAATAAAGACTCTGCATGTATGCTTGTTTTTTTATATCCCTAACGGAAGGTATGAAATATAAATACCTTTGGTATACTTGGCAGTTTTTCTCCTATATCAACCCAGCAGCACTCATGTACTTAAAGTATTTACACTTCTTTATCCTAATGTTTATCCTTTCTAAATATTCTGAGTTCAATTTCCAGATATTGGGCAGGTTTTATCTTGAAATGAAGTAAAAATGTACTTTAGCAGCCCCTTCCTTTTCTAAATTAACACAGTGAACACACTCGCTCACTGTGTCCATTCATAACTGAACCATGGTGAACTGTGTTTACTATGCTTCAGTTTGTGAATGAGCAGGAAGCCACTCAGCACAGAGCACTTCCCATTCATTCACTATCCCATGCAGCTGAGGCTGCAGAGAAATATTTTGCGGAGTTCCCAAGACTAATCATTTTTTTGGCGAGAGAGGCACGTGTGATTGAGCTTTGGGGTGCACACCCTAATGCAATAGGCTGCGCACACCTATGGTTAGACTGCAAAGTAAAAAAAAAGAGATAAGGCAGATTTTTTTACTTAGATAAAACTTAGAGTGCATTATTTCAGACACAATTACTACACAAATGTACAGTGGCTGGACAGTAGGTAAGCACCTTGTTAAGGCCACAATGTAAGAGGGAGAGACAGGTCTGAACAGTTGCTGAACAGTCTGTAAAGAGCTTGGTAGGGTCGCAAAGTAAGAGGGAAAGAACAGGCAGCTTTTATCTTGAAAGAAAAATTAGAGTGTAATATTTGAGAGGACAATAGCCACATATATTGTACAGTAGCTTAACAGTATGTAAGCAGCTTGGTTAGGTGCATTATAAGGGCTTGTTTATAAGTACAGCAGTGACTGCTGCTCCTATGAAAAATGATCTATGCTTGTATTTCTTTTTAGAGGTGTTTGACAGGTGGTAAGGAGGCGATATATTGCCTTCTTACTGCCTGATTTAAAATGTTATTTCCGTACTCAAGCCACAATTGCGTGCATTGCACACTGTTGTGGAGTGGTTGGGGGGGGGCAGCATCATATAACTGCATTACTCACGCTCATGCTTTTTAAACTTTGCCATGGCTGTGGCACGTGTACAGCCATGAACAGCTGCATGTTAATGTTCAGGCAGGCAATTTGGGCGGGGGGCAGTAAAAACCACTGCTCAAACACCTTATATTACTGGCCACATAGCCACATTACCTGCACAGAGCACGTAAGTATAACATGTTTAGTAAAAGTATAACATAACATGTTTATTAGCCACTTCCTGACCGCCCGCCACAGTTATAATGCGGCAGGGCGGCCCTTCTGCGTAAACCGACGCAGGTATTTGTCGGTCGCGCGCCTCCAGCTAGGGGGCGAGCGTGCGCCGGCGTGCTCCCGCCCCCACTCGGCAGCGGGGATGCTGATGCATGGGGCAGGCAGCTCCGATCGCCGCCTGACACCCGCGATCACCCTCCGCTGAGAAAGAAGGACGGGCAGCTATTGTAAACACAGCTGACTGTTCTTCTCTCTGCAATGATCACAGAATGCCGAAAACAGGTCTCTGTGATCATTTCACAAGCCACACCCCTCACAGTTAGAAACACGCCCCAAGGTACACATTTAACCCCTTGATCACTTACTGTGTTAACCCTTTCCCTGCCAGTGTCATTATTACAGTAACAGTGCATATTTTTAGCACTGATTACTGTAGTAATGTCACTGGTCCCCCCAAAAGTGTCAAAAATGTCAGCCAGGGGTCCGATCTGTCTGCTGCAATGTCGCAGTCCCGCAAAAAATCGCAGATCGCCGCCATTACTAGTAAAAAAAAACAATAAAAATGACATAAATCTTTCCTGTAGTTAGTAGACGGGATAACTTTTGCGCAAACCAATCAAAATACGCTTATTGCAATTTTTTTTAACCAAAAATATGTAGCAGAAAATAAATTAGCCTAAAATGTTAAAAAAATTAGATTTTTACATTTTTTTTTTGGGAATGTTATATAGCAGAATGTGAAAAATATTTTTTTTTTTCAGATTTGTCGCTTTTTTTTTTTATAGCGCAAAAAATAAAAATTGCACAGGTGATCAAATACCACCAAAAGAAAGCTCTATTTGTGGGAAAAAAAGGACATCAATTTTTTTTCAGTACAGCGTCGCACGATCGCCCAATTGTCCGTTAAAGTAACGCAGTGCCGAATTGCAAAATATGGCCTGGTCATTAAGAGGGAAAATCTTCCGGTCCAGATGTGGTTAAAAAAAAATCTTAACGCTTTTATTTCTAGCCTACTCCTATTAATCTAAACAATCTTGAAGTTTGTAAACTCACTTTGTGAAAAATTCCACATATTTACTTCCTTGAAAATATTTATATATTTATGATGCCCTGTTATTGGGCATTGCTTTGTCACAAATTTCACAGAACCTGCCTTCTGAGCTACAAAGGTGCTGAAAGGAGGGAATCACAGCTTGCAAGCAGAAAAGAAGCATGGGATAGGCAAGTCCTTTGAATTTAAAAGTAAAAGGACTGAGCAGAGGAGAAGCTGCAAAACATGCAGGGAACCCAGAAAGTTGGTTGAAAGAAGTGACCAGTAAACAGGCAGAACTCATAATAAGAAAGGAGATTTTTCAAGTAAGCTTATATTGGATTGTCAAAAGATAAACTGTTGTTTGTATTTTGATTACAATGCTGATGTTATAAAATGAAAGTGTATGCTGTGACCATAGAACTTCTTTAATTACTGTGCTAGACACATGCATACTTAAACAAGGGTGCCCAAACTTTCCAAACAAAGGGACACTTTACTGTCCTCCAGTCATTAGGGGGGTTGGATTGTGGCCAATAGGAAAGGAAAAGAACCGGCATCAGTAAGAGTAAACAATGCCTCAGGCTAGATGGTCAGTGGGAGTAAAAAAAAAATGACATAGCACATGTAGTCAGTTGGAGGAGGAATAATGTCCCATCATTGCTATTAGTGGAGATATTATGCCCCATCATTGATATTAGTGGGATGAATAATGCCTCATCAGTGGTATCAGTGAGAAGAATAGTGCCCCATTGCTGGTGACAGTGGGAGCAATATTGCACTATTGTTGGTGTTATTGGGAGGAATAGTGCCCCGTCATTGGTATCAGTGGGAGAAATAGTGTTCCAGTGTGGGTATCAGTGGGATGTATGGTGCCCCAAGGGCCCTGTAGGGACTGCAGTTTAAAAACCACTGACCTAAAGGATCAATTTAAAAAAAACAGAATATCGACAGAAAGCCAACACTTTGCCTTACCTTTGGTACAAGTTGTCCTTTAAAGTATGACCCTATCTATAGTGAAGTCCAGTTGGAGAAAAGCATACCTTTGACCTGAATACAGTTATCTTCCAGGCAGGGCTACACAGCTTTAGAAAGTGTCTCTCTTGGGTCCTCTTCATCCTGTCTATATGTTTGCTACTGCATTCATCCATGTCTGGAGATCTACAGTCTGCAAGGCCACTCCTGTGAGTATGGCTCTGCACAGCAATGAATGGGGCTGTGGCACATATACACAGGACAAAAAGGACCCAGTGAGGATGTAAGGGGCATAGCTTTAAAGAACAACTTGTACCAAAGGTATGTTGGTCATTGGGAGGAAAAAGTGCCACTGAAGTATTACTGGTCAGTGGGAGATAAAAATGCCCTAATGTTGCTTGTCAGAGGAAGGTAAAATGACCCAGTGTCACTGGTCATTGGGAGATAAAAGTACCTGGTGTCACTGGTCGGAGGGAGGCAAAATGGCACAGTGTTGCTGGGCAGTGGGAGGTACAGATAACCTAGTGTCACTGGTTAGTGGCAGGCAAAATGGCCCCTGTGTCATTGGCCAATAGAGGGTAAAAATGATCCAGTGTTGCTGGTCAGTGGGAGACAAAAGTGACCCAGTGCTTCTGGTCAGTGGAAGGTAAGAATGCCACAGAGATGCTTGTAAGTGGAAGATTAAAATGAATGGTGTCGCTGGTCATAGGAGATAATAATAACCCCATGCTGCTGGTGAGTGGGAACTAAAAGTGCCCAAGTTTACTGGTTACTGGCAAGTAAAAATGCCCCGGTATTGTTGGCGAAGTAGAGTCCCTGGTCATTGGGAGGTAAATATGCAATCATATTGTCAGTGGGTATAAAGTATTGCTGCTCAGTGTGGGAAATAGGGAGGAATATTGGTTTTAGTAGGGTGTACCTTTTGCTAGAGTCATTGTTGTGAAACATTCCTGCATCCTACAGTTAATGTCTGACATGCTCTCATTCTGCTCTGCTTTGGGGGCACTGTTCTTACCACACCTTGCATCCTGGCATCCTCTTTCTAATATGCTACCACCCTTACCTAATCTGACAATCATCCATCGCTCAAACACAGCCAATATCAGGACTGAGAATATGAAGGACTGGCTCTGCCTACATCATGGCATCATATAGGTGCAATTTGTGAGGAGCCCACTGACAGACAGGAGACGTGAGAAGTTGCAGCAGTGAGCTCAGCCCTTTTGCACATATTAGGAATACAGGTTAAGTGGGCAGAGTTTGTGATTACAGTGACAGGTGGCAAGACCTAAACAGGACATAGCATGATTATCCTGGAGTCCAAGGGACCCCAGTATTTCCTTCAAAATGTTGGACAGTCCCAACGAATCCAGAGTTGTTGTGTGGAATACGCTGCAATGGAATAGGCTGCAAACTTGTAAACATAAAGCAGGAAGCAAATATTTGAAATTTTGTTCCTGAATTCCACTGGCCAATACATCCAACTTGTAATGAGACACAAAAGTATTTTGTGAAGGCCAACTATCTGTCTTGTAAACATCCTGACGCTGAGCCACAGATGCCCAGGAGGAGTCTCCACCTTGTTAAGTCTCACCATTCTAATCGCTTCTTGACAAGATGACATAATACTTCATGTGTCCTGAAGGATGAGATGTGGTGAAAAGAACCTCAGTTCATTAGAGCCTCGCCTCGTGCCATACGCATAGAAACTCAGTGATGGCCTCCTGCTGCTGGTGCAGCCTCTGCAGCATTGCTAAGTCTGGGTTCCAGTGCGTGGGGGTGTCACGTATCAGGCTGATTTCAGGCAACTTGTGTTGGCACTACACTTCTGCCAGCTGAACACAGGCAGGGTATGAAAAAATATTGTATAATTAGTGCTGAGCAAAAAATAAAAATCTATATCAATATGGATATAATATATTAATATCCGCCCTAGTTCTAGTATAGGTGATGTGTATAAATTTCCAATTGTTAAAACATAAATAATAAAGTGCATACCATCTTAAAACATCAATTAGTGGTATAATCAATTCAATAAATTTATAAAGTGCTGAGTGCTAAATCAATAATTATTGTATCAATCTTCCTTAAATTATTATACTACAAATTGTGCTTAATATATTCTCACATGCAATGTGATAATAAAAAATAGGTGCAATCAACTTTAAAATACCAGAAGCAGTCCACAAAGTGCTTAAAACTTAATAATACAGTAAAACCTTGGATTGCGAGCATAATTCGTTCCGGAAACATGCTTGTAATCCAAAGCACTCTTATATCAAAGCAAATTTCCCCATAAGAAAGTCTTTCAGTTTATAGTCTATATACAAAGATTATAGCAATGTGATAGGTTGTGTCATCATAAAATGTCCATCCACAAATGGCAGGGGATTAGAAGCAAAATCCAGCAGGAGCTACAGAGTATAAAAGAGAAGAGAGGCGCCTCTAAGTGTAGCAGTATGGGGACATTTAATGAAGGTACAACATTTAGCAACTCACATGGTTGATGATTAAAACAGGCACATCTAAGTATGCAGGCATCTGGGGTAAAGCTGTCCACATAGACGGTCTTCTGAACCACTGGCTCTCATCGATGTCAGTCTGCTATTGTGATTGGGAAGACTATCCTGCAGTAGAGTGATCTGAAAGCGAGACTTTGAATCGCTCGTGGAGTGCAGCGTGGAAGGGTGTGATGAAGATGGCAGTGCGGAGAATGGTCTATGTGGACAGCTTTACCCTGGATGCCTGCATACTTAGATGTGCCTGTTTTAATCATCAACCATGTGAGTTGCTAAATATTGAACCTTCATTAAATGTAACCATATTGCTACACTTAGAGGCGCCTCTCTTCTCTTTTATACCCAGTTGTGACATGACGCTACTTGTATATCAAGACATCGCTTATATATCAAGGCAATATTAATTTAAAAAATTTGCTTGTCTTGCAAAGCGCTCTCTAACCAAGTTACTCTCAAACCAAGGTTTTACTGTATATTGAAAATAAGTCCATAGTGAATAATTAGTGCCAAGTGCTTATAAAATGTCCTCTATTTGTGCTCGGGCCACCCAGTGTGTGGTTGTGTTCCCGGCCAAAGTGCGTGACAAATGTGTCACAGATTCCTGTCACACCGTGCACCCCCTTGTGATTGGGCGCTCACCTCATATAAGGGATAATAAGACCCCAAACGTAGACAATGGTTCCTCCTGGAGATCACCTCTCCTCACTTCCAATCAGACCCTAATCGATCAATGAGACCACCTTCCAACATGCACCGCCGGCACTCCAAGCAGGCAATATTATGTACCATGCGAAAAAAATAGCTCAAGATAGTGCTTATACCTTTCACAACTTTATTGCAGATTAAAATATAAGTTATCTCACTCACATGTTATGGTGCATACATGCACCTATAAACCGCCATTCATCGTATGCTGAATATCGTCCGGATACCTTCCTGGTGCAATGGGAGCCGCCTCGGCTTTGTGACCCTCCTAGCTGGTCTGCCTGAAAGTCTCACCTACGATCGGTGCAGCGCTCCGTCCGTCCTTGCCCCTCCCCTGCGCGTGACGACACAGGGACCACGTGTCTTCCTCAGGGGGATTTGATTGGACGGCGGATCGGTGGTTACTTCTTATATGGCTAAATGGCACCATATTGCTGTAGTTATGACTACCTAAAGTGTCCACACACTCATCTGCCCTGATACATGTCCTCTTGGAAGTTTGGATACTTAACCAAGAATCAATGTACCACCAGGATGAGTACATGTGTCAGAGAAGGTACGTTTATGAACTTTCCCTGCCAAAGGGCGGTCAGCAGGTTAGTGCCATTATATTTCACAACCTTGCCTGCCACAAGATAGCATGGGGTTAGCCACCTCTCAACCTGACCTTGGCTGCTAGAATATCTATCCCAGTATGGATGCTGTCCCCCAGGATTACCAGCTATAAAACAGCATGGCCATATTTTGCCTAGACTATTTCACAGGTACTGGGTGCTTTGAGAGGACTGGTGGTTCTGAAGAGTTGAAGGATGAGATCATTGCTGGAGCCCACTTGGTAAGCTACAGCTGCAGGAACTTTGTACCCCTTGCTGCTTTCTATGGTCCTGGCACTTTTGTCTTCGTCCTCAAAATCTGAAACGAGGAATGCACAAAATCATCCTCCTGCAGCTAGTGAGTCATCTTCATTCCACAGATTCCTCCACGCCATTTTGTGGGGTACGGCATGATTAGTAGAAGAGGAGGAAGAAGAGGGATACACAATAATATGTAGTTCAGCACACTGCAAGTCACTGTAATGCAGCACAATAGAGCACTGTAAAGCAGCAACTCTCTAAATAGAATCAGCTATCCCTCTCTACTCCAGCCATGGCTGCTGGGCACCTATAGTAGTCTTTTATAATGAGGGGGCTGGTACATACCAAACCCCCTTTTTTTAATCATTTTAAGCCACCTGAACTAAGTTCAAAGGTCAGGAAGTGCATTATTGGATGTTGGCTGCTGTGGCAAAGAAAACAAAACAAACAAGTTCACTTGTGTGAGTAACCTGATCCTCATCCCTATTCTGGACATTTAAATTTCAATTCAAGTAGGTATCTACGTACAGTGAGGAAGATAGTAATTTGATACCCTGCAGATTTTGTAAGATTGTCCACTTACAAATACATTTTTTATCACAGGTGTATTTTAAATCAACCACAAATCGAGAAAAAACACATGATACAAATGTTATAAATTGAGTTGTAGTTCAGTGAGTAAAATAAGTATTTTAAGGTTATAGGGTAGGGACTAAGGGTCATAGTCAGCCTTTTTCTTCCTCCAAACACGGCAAGTCCCCCTCCTCAAGAAGGCACAACAACGCCTGTACTTCTTGAGATGTCTCAAGAAATCTCATCTGTCCCCGGGGATTTTAACGAGCTTCTACCGCGGTATCATTGAGAGCATCCTGACCTACTCCATCACTGTATGGTACGGAAGCTCCACTGTGTGTGAACGTAAAGCATTGCAAAGGGTGGTCAAAACCGCTCAACGCATCACTGGCACTCAACTACCTGCCATTGAGCACCTTCACCACAGTAGATGTCTACGCAGAGCTCACAACATCATCAAGGACCCTTCGCATCCCAGTCATAAACTGTTTAACCTCCTTCCATCACGAAGGAGATACAGAAACTTGCGCACCAGAACCAGCAGGTTCAGGGACAGTTTTTTTCCATCCACCATCATACTACTGAACTCAACACTACACCGTTAATCCCTACAAAACAAACACAAACAAAAGACTGTGTATGCCCTCTGTACTATACGTGTACCTACTACATAGTATATATTTTCACTTCTCAGTACATCTGCACTATTTATATTTGTATGTATCTTTATCATTACGGTACATTCTGCCCAACATTTCACACTCATCTGTGTATGTAGTATATGCGTATGTGTATGTATGTATGTGTATGTGTGTATGTGTATATATATATATATATATGTATACAGTGGGTACGGAAAGTATTCAGACCCCCTTAAATTTTTCACTCTTTGTTATATTGCAGCCATTTGCTAAAATCATTTAAGTTCATTCTTCTTCCTCATGAATGTACACATAGCACCCCATACTGACAGAAAAACACAGAATTGTTGACATTGTTGCAGATTTATTAAAAAAGAAAAACTGAAATATCACATGGTCCTAAGTATTCAGACCCTTTGCTCAGTATGTAGTAGAAGCCCCCTTTTGATCTAATACAGCCAGGAGTCTTTTTGGGAAAGATGCAACAAGTCTTTCACACCTGGATTTGGGGATCCTCTGCCATTCCTCCTTGCAGATCCTCTCCAGTTCTGTCAGGTTGGATGGTAAACGTTGGTGGACAGCCACTTTTAGGTCTCTCCAGAGATGCTCAATTGGGTTTAAGTCAGGGCTCTGGCTGGGCCATTCAAGAACAGTCACTGAGTTGTTGTGAAGCCACTCCTTTGTTATTTTAGCTGTGTGCTTAGGGTCATTGTCTTGTTGGAAGGTAAACCTTCGGCCCAGTCTGAGGTCCAGAGCACTCTGGAGAAGGTTTTTGTCCAGGATATCCCTGTACTTGGCCGTATTCATCTTTCCCTCGATTGCAACCAGTCGTCCTGTCCCTGCAGCTGAAAAACACCCCCACAGCATGATGCTGCCACCACCATGCTTCACTGTTGGGACTGTATTGGACAGGTGATGAGCAGTGCCTGCTTTTCTCCACACATACCACTTAGAATTAAGGCCAAAAAGTTCTATTTTGGTCTCATCAGACCAGAGAATCTTATTTCTCACCATCTTGGAGTCCTTCAGGTGTTTTTTAGCAAACTCCATGTGGGCTTTCATGTGTCTTACACTGAGGAGAGGCTTCCGTCGGGCCACTGTGCCATAAAGCCCCGACTGGTGGAGGGCTGCAGTGATGGTTGACTTTCTACAACTTTCTCCCATCTCCTGACTACATCTCTGGAGCTCAGCCACAGTGATCTTTGGGTTCTTCTTTACCTCTCTCACCAAGGCTCTTCTCCCCGATAGCTCAGTTTAGCCGGACGGCCAGCTCTAGGAAGGGTTCTGGTCGTCCCAAACGTCTTCCATTTGAGGATTATGGAGGCCACTGTGCTCTTAGGAACCTTAAGTGCAGCAGAAATCTTTTTGTAACCTTGGCCAGATCTGTGCCTTGCCACAATTCTGTCTCTGAGCTCTTCAGGCAGTTCCTTTGACCTCATGATTCTCATTTGCTCTGACATGCATTGTGATCTGGAAGGTCTTATATAGACAGGTGTGTGGCTTTCCTAATCAAGTCCAATCAGTATAATCAAACACAGCTGGACTCAGATGAAGGTGTAGAACCATCTCAAGGATGATCAGAAGAAATGGAAAGCACCTGAGTTAAATATATGAGTGTCACAGCAAAGGGTCTGAATACTTAGGACCATGTGATATTTCAGTTTTTCTTTTTTAATAAATCTGCAACAATGTCAACAATTCTGTGTTTTTCTGTCAGTATGGGGTGCTATGTGTACATTCATGAGGAAGAAGAATGAACTTAAATGATTTTAGCAAATGGCTGCAATATAACAAAGAGTGAAAAATTTAAGGGGGTCTGAATACTTTCCGTACCCACTGTATATGTATATGTATGTATGTATATATATATATATGTGTATATGTGTGTATGTATATTTTTTAATTTGTAAATATGCTAGATGGTTATCTGCACTCTTGTACGACTGCTACATTTTGCATTTCTGGTAGATGCTAAACGGCATTTCGTTGCTGTGTCCCTGTACTATGCAATGACAATAAAGTTGTATCTATCTATCTATCTATCTATTGTAAAATCTTGGATGGAAATCTTCCTTCAGCCAGAACACTGAGGATGGGTCGTGGATGGGTCTTCCAGCATGACAATGACCCAAAACATCCTGCCAAGGCAACAGAGAAGTGGTTTGGAGAAAGCACCTTAAGTTTATGAAGTGGCCTAGTCAGTCTCCAGACCTTAATCCTATAGAACATGTACAGAGACAGCTGAAACTTTGAGTTGACAAATGACAGCCAAAAAACCTTAAGGATTTAGAGAATATCTGTATAGAAGAATGGACCAAAATCCCTCCTGAGAGGTATGCAAACCTGGGCATCAACTACAAGAAACGTCATACTTCTGTGCTTGCCAACAAGGGTTTCTCTACCAAGTACTAAGTCATGTTTTGCTTGGGGATCAAATACGTATTTCACTCACTGAACTGCAACTTAATTTATAGCATTTGTTTTATATGATTTTCTGGATTTTTTGTTGCTATTCTGTCTCTAACATTTAAAATAGACCTATGATAAAAATTATAGACTCTTCATTTCTTTGTAAGTTGGCAAACTTACAAAATCTGCAGGGGGAACAAATAATTATTTTCCCCACTTTATAAATAACACTACAATTTGTTATAAAAAGACATACAAGGGTTTGATTTACTAAAACTGGAGAGTGCAAAATTTGATGCAGCTGTGCATGGTAGCCAATCAGCTCTTAACTTCAGCTTGTTCAATTAAGCTTTGACAAAAAAAACCTTCTATCCAGATTGTGCACTCTCCAGTTTAAGGCCCCTTTCACACATACATTTCATCAATTCAGTCACCTTTTTTTGTCATCAGTTTTTTTCAGTCAACATCAGTTTCACATCCCTTTTTTATCCGTTGTCATCAGTTTTTCATCCTTTGTCATCAGTTTTTCATAGGTTTTTCATCCGTTGTCATCAGTTTTTCATCTGCTTTTCATCCGTTGTCATTAGTTTTTCATCTGCTTTTCATCCTTTGTCATCAGTTTTTCACCCCTTTTTCATCCATTGTCATTGTTTTTCGTCCGGTCCTTTTTTAACGGATGAAAAATAGGGTTTTCATCTGTTCAAAAAAAAAAAACAGATGTTGACGGAAGTGGATGAAAACAGATGTAAATAATTGAGCCTCCATTTTTTCATCCATGTCAATTTTTCATCAGTCAACGGATGGATGAAAATTGGACGAATGGTCCATATGTGTGAAAGGGGCCTTAGTAGATCAACCCCACAAACTGCTTCTTACATCTATGCAATCCTTGCAATTGTCCCTATTTTCTCAGGATCTTTGTCATTTCTTTTTACCTTCTTCCCCATCTTTTTACCATGAGGTTAAAAAGGTACATTTTGAATATATTTTTCTTTATATAGTTTTATATTTATAAGAGATTGTATTATTATTTTTTATAATAATAGTTGTGCACTATAACGAAGACTTACAGTATATTAACTGGTTGTTTATGTGTTACAGATTTATTACCTTAAAATTTTAGTGGTACATTGTGATTTATTGTACGAGCACTGGTTTTTAACACTCTCTAGTGTTTATATATATACACATGTTAAAAGAGTACTGTGCTCTCAAAACATTATTTATTATTGTGACTTAAGTGTATGGAAGAAAAGCCCATACATGATACAAATTTCAACCTACAGTAAAACCTTGGATTGCGAGCATAATTTTTTCCCGAAACATGCTTGTAATCCAAAGCACTCATATATCAAAGCAAATTTCCCCATAATAAATAATGGAAACTCAGATGATTCATTCCACAACTATTTATTTATAAGTCTTTCAGGTTAAAGTCCATATAAAAAGATTATAGCAATGTGATAGATTGTGTAACCGTAAAATGTCCATCCACAAATGACAGCCTCTACAAGGCGGATTAGAAGCAAAATCCAGCAGTAGCTACAGAGTAGAAAAGAGAAGAGAGGCGCCTCTACGTGTAGCAATATGGTTACATTTACTAAAGGTACAACATTTAGCAACTCACATGGTTAATGAGTAAAAGAGGCACATCTAAATATTCAGGCATCCGGGGTAAAGCTGTCCACACAGACCATCCTCCTCACCGCCGGCTCTCAACTCTCAATTTGAGATCCAAAGAGCTGTCACTATCAGTAAAGCAAGTCATCATTAGGCTGAAAAAACAAAACAAACCCATCAGAGAGATAGCAAAAACATTAGGTGTGGCCAAATGAACTGTTTGGAACATCCTTAAAAAGAAAGAACACACTGGTGAGCTCAGCAACACCAAAAGACCCGGAAGACCACAGAAAACAACTGTGGTGGATGACTGAAGAATTCTTTCCCTGGTGAAGAAAACACCCTTCACAACAGTTGGCCAGATCAAGAACACTCTCCAGGAGGTAGATGTATGTGTGTCAAAGTCAACAATCAAGAGAAGACTTAACCAGAGTGAATACAGAGGGTTCACCACAAGATGTAAACCATTGGTGAGCCTCAAAAACAGGAAGGCCAGATTAGAGTTTGCCAAACAACATCTAAAAAAGCCTTCAAAGTTCTTCAACAACATCCTATGGACAGATGAGACCAAGATCAACTTGTACCAGAGTGATGGGAAGAGAAGAGTATGGAGAAGGAAAGGAACTGCTCATGATCCAAAGCATACCACCTCATCAGTGAAGCATGGTGGTGGTAGTGTCATGGCATGGGCATGTATGGCTGCCAATGGAACTGGTTCTGTTGTATTTATTGATGATGTGACTGCTGACAATTCAGCCAAATGCTTCAGAACTCATTGGACAGCGCTTCACAGTGCAGATGGACAATGGCCCGAAGCATACTGCGAAAGCAACCAAAGTGTTTTTTAAGGGAAAGAAGTGGAATGTTATGCAATGGCCAAACGAAATTCCCATTGTTAATTCAATCACCTATTGCTTCTGTCTTTCTGCTCATCTCTTGGAGATGTGATTAATATTGTGTCCACTTTACCTTGTTATGAACCATTAAGCAACCATTGTTGGATGTTATGTGTTTATGCTTATGATAATGTGTAATGTACTTTATGTATCCTGGCTTGTGGGCTTGATGCTGCATTGTCTGCGCACCCCCTGAATAATCAAGGCTTGTTGTTAATTAGCGTACTGTGCACGTTTATGTTGGCTGTTCCTTAGATGTGCTAATTGTGTAAGATTGTGTGATCAAGCTATTACCTGATCTTGCATGCTATACTGTATATTCTGTGTGAATTTACAATAAATTCAGTTTAAGTTCCAGTTTGCACCTAAGCTAGTGTCGTCTAGATCTTGGGTGTTCAGCTACAATACTTGGTTCCTAGTTCCAGATTGGAGGAAGCTACATTATTTCACAAATTTGAGTACACCCCTCACATTTTTGTAAATATTTTATTATATCTTTTCATGTGACAACACTGAAGAAATGACACTTTGCTATAATGTAGCGAGTGTACAGCTTGTGTAACAGTGTAAATTTGCTGTCTAAACCGCTGGCAACAAAAGTGAGTACACCCCTAAGTGAAAATGTCCAAATTAGGCCCAATTGACTCGTTAGTGTTACAAGGTGTCAGGTGAGAATGGGGAGCAGGTGTGGTAAATTTGGTGTTATCGCTCTCTCTCTCTCATACTGGTCACTGGAAGTTCAAAAGGGCACCTCATGGCAAAGAACTCTCTGTGGGTCTGAAAAAAATAATTTTTGCTCTACATAAAGATCGCATAGGCTATAAGAAGATTGCCAAGACCCTGAAACTGAGCTGCAGCATGGTGGCTAAGCCTATACAGTGGTTTAACAGGACAGGTTCCACTCAGAACAGGCCTTGCCATGGTCGACCAAAGAAGTTGAGAGCACATGCTCAGCGTCATGCCAGAGGTTGTCTTTGGGAAATAGACATATGAGTGCTGTCAGCATTGCTGCAGAGGTTGAAGGGGTGGGGGTCAGCCTGTCAGTGCTCAGAACATATGCTGCACACTGCATCAAATTGGTCTGCATGGCTGTCATCCCAGAAGGAAGCCTCTTCTAAAGATGATTCACTAGAAAGCCCACAAACAGTTTACCGAAGACAAGCAGACTAAGGACATGGATTACTGGAACCATGCCCTGTGGTCTGATGAGACCAAGATAAACTTCAGATGGTGTCAAGCGTGTGAGGCGGCAAATAGGTGAAAAGTACAAGAAAAGTGTGTCTTGCCTACAGTCAAGCATGGTGGTGGGAGTGTCATTGTCTGGGGCTGCATGAGTGCATGGGGAGCTATAGTTCATTAAGGGAACCATGAATGCCAACATGTACTGTGACATACTGAAGCAGAGCATGATCCCCTGCCTTCGGAAACTGGACTGCAGGGCAGTAATCCAACATAATAACGACCCCAAACACACCTCCGAGATGACCATCACCTTGCTAAAGAAGCTGAGGGTAAAGGTGATGGACTGGCCAAGCATGTCTCCAGACCTAAACCCTATTGAGCATCTGTGGGGCATCCTCAAACGGAAGCTGGAGGAACGCAAGGTCTCTAACATCCACCATCTCCGCGATGTCATCATGGAGGAGTGGCAGAGGACTCTAGTGGCAATCTGTGAAGCTCTGGTGAACTCCATTCCCAAAAAGGTTAAGGCAGTGCTGGAAAATAATGGTGGCTACACAAAATATTGAACTTTGAGTGACCAGTATGAAGGAGCGAGAGCAAAAACACCAAATTTAACAAACCTGCTCCCCATTCACACCTGAGACCTTGTAACACTAACAAATCACATGACACCGGGGAGGAAAAATGGCGAATTGGGCCCAATTTGGACATTTTCACCTAGAGTGTACTCACTTTTGTTGCCAGCGGTTTAGACATTAATGGCTGTGTGTTGAGTTATTTTGAGGGGACAGCAAATTTACAATTTTATACATATAAAGGAAGTGAAATGATAATATGTCAGCGCCACACAAAGTTAAGATCAGCAGCATGCAAACAGTTTATACAGTGGGTACGGAAAGTATTCAGACCCCCTTAAATTTTCCACTCTTTGTTATATTGCAGCCATTTGCTAAAATCATTTAAGTTCATTCTTCTTCCTCATGAATGTACACATAGCACCCCATACTGACAGAAAAACACAGAATTGTTGACATTGTTGCAGATTTATTAAAAAAGAAAAACTGAAATATCACATGGTCCTAAGTATTCAGACCCTTTGCTCAGTATTTAGTAGAAGCCCCCTTTTGATCTAATACAGCCAGGAGTCTTTTTGGGAAAGATGCAACAAGTCTTTCACACCTGGATTTGGGGATCCTCTGCCATTCCTCCTTGCAGATCCTCTCCAGTTCTGTCAGGTTGGATGGTAAACGTTGGTGGACAGCCATTTTTAGGTCTCTCCAGAGATGCTCAATTGGGTTTAAGTCAGGGCTCTGGCTGGGCCATTCAAGAACAGTCACGGAGTTGTTGTGAAGCCACTCCTTCGTTATTTTAGCTGTGTGCTTAGGGTCATTGTCTTGTTGGAAGGTAAACCTTCGGCCCAGTCTGAGGTCCAGAGCACTCTGGAGAAGGTTTTTGTCCAGGATATCCCTGTACTTGGCCGCATTCATCTTTCCCTCGATTGCAACCAGTCGTCCTGTCCCTGCAGCTGAAAAACACCCCCACAGCATGATGCTGCCACCACCATGCTTCACTGCTGGGACTGTATTGGACAGGTGATGAGCAGTGCCTGCTTTTCTCCACACATACTGCTTAGAATTAAGGCCAAAAAGTTCTATTTTGGTCTCATCAGACCAGAGAATCTTATTTCTCACCATCTTGGAGTCCTTCAGGTGTTTTTTAGCAAACTCCATGCGGGCTTTCATGTGTCTTACACTGAGGAGAGGCTTCCGTCGGGCCACTCTGCCATAAAGCCCAGACTGGTAGAGGGCTGCAGTGATGGTTGACTTTCTACAACTTTCTCCCATCTCCTGACTGCATCTCTGGAGCTCAGCTACAGTGATCTTTGGGTTCTTCTTTACCTCTCTCACCAAGGCTCTTCTCCCCCGATAGCTCAGTTTGGCCGGACGGCCAGCTCTTGGAAGGGTTCTGGTCGTCCCAAACGTCTTCCATTTGAGGATTATGGAGGCCACTGTGCTCTTAGGAACCTTAAGTGCAGCAGAAATCTTTTTGTAACCTTGGCCAGATCTGTGCCTTGCCACAATTCTGTCTCTGAGCTCTTCAGGCAGTTCCTTTGACCTCATGATTCTCATTTGCTCTGACATGCATTGTGATCTGGAAGGTCTTATATAGACAGGTGTGTGGCTTTCCTAATCAAGTCCAATCAGTATAATCAAACACAGCTGGACTCAAATGAAGGTGTAGAACCATCTCAAGGATGATCAGAAGAAATGGAAAGCACCTGAGTTAAATATATGAGTGTCACAGCAAAGGGTCTGAATACTTAGGACTATGTGATATTTCAGTTTTTCTTTTTTAATAAATCTGCAACAATGTCAACAAGTCTGTGTTTTTCTGTCAGTATGGGGAGCTATGTGTACATTCATGAGGAAGAAGAATGAACTTAAATGATTTTAGCAAATGGCTGCAATATAACAAAGAGTGAAAAATTTAAGGGGGGCTGAATACTTTCCGTACCCACTGTATATACCAATACTAACAGTGAACAATCAATAAAAGGTTGCAGCGCTGTATAGTCAATGTTGTACAATAATAAAGTGCAGTAAACAATATCACAAAACTCAATGTGACATGAACAGATAATCAATCAAAATATTTATCTGAAACATATAAGTCCATGTATCTAAATTCAAAAGTAAAAGTAAACTGTGATATTTCTCGGTGCTCAATAATCGATATATGAGCGATGTGTCACCACGGTGATATCCTCCACCAATTGGTAAAATTACAAACTCACCAGAACCATATGCTGTCTACATTATAGGAAGTGGTCTCATATAACACTGATTTACGTGCTTTCAAGTTGATGTCATCACACAGGGTATTCAAACCGGTCATACATGATGAGTTACCAAACATGAAAAATAAAATCGCATAGTGTAGTATTTATTTAAAATAAAGTAGTATACAATAAATGTAATAAAACGCTGACTTAATCAATCTCAATCTCAGTGGACAGAATAAAACATATGCAAAATATTGCTACAAATCCATATAAAAGGTCCATAAAGTGCAAAGCAGTAGAAGCAGATGCTAGTAATGCACTTACTGTGAAAGCCGCCAAACTAGGAATAGGATGGCGGCTAGGACCTCAGACATGTATCTCTGCTTGATGGCCATTTCAGGTCATGCGCTTCCTCAGGAGCTTCAAGAAGAAAGCCATAGTTGAAAAAAAGCCAAAAGAAGTCCTGTTTGCAGTTTGCGAGAAGCCATGTGGGGGACACAGCAGACATGTAGAGAAGGTGCCCTGGTAAGATTAGAACAAAATTGAACTTTTTGCCCTAAAAGCAAAACGCTATGTGTGGTGGAAAACTAACACTACAAATCACCCTGAACACACCATCCCCACCGTGAAACATGGGGGTGGCAGCATCATGTTGTGGGGATGCTTGTCTTCAACAGGGACAGGGAAGCTGGTCAGAGTTGATGGGAAGATGGATGGAGCCAAATAAAAGGCAATCTTAGAAGAAAACCTGTTATATTCTGCAAAAGACTTGAGACTGGGGCAGAGGTACACCTTCCAGCAAGACAATAACCCTAAACATACAGCTAGAGCTACAGTGGAATGGTTTAGATCAAAGCATATTCATGTGTTAAAATGGCCCAGTCAAAGTCCAGACCTAAATTCAAATGAGAATCTGTGGCAAGACTTGAAAATTGCTGTTTATAGACACTATCCATCCAATATGACAGAGCTTGATCTATTTTGCAAAGAGAAATGGACAAAAATGTCACTCTCTATATGTGCAAAGCTAGTAGAGACATACCCAAAAAGACCTGCAGCTGTAATTGCAGCGAAAGGTGGATCTGCAAAGCATTGACTCAGGGGGGCTGAAAACAAATGTACGCCACACTTTTCAGATATTTATTTGTAAAAGAAATTTGAAAACAATTAATAATTTATCTTCCAATTTACAATTAGGTGCCACTTTGTGTTTTTCTATCACATAAAATGCCAATAAAATACATTTACGTCTTTGGTTGTAACATGACAAAATGTGGAAAATGTCAAGGGGTGTGAATACTTTTTCAAGACACTGTAAATTCCTATTGTCTGATTTTATGTATGTGCTAGCATGGGCTGTTTTATTCTACAAGTTATTAGGCTCCTTGGTTTGCGTCCTTTCAGATAAATAGATTTAAGTAAAGGCACTTTGTGTGTTTTTTCTTTTTTCTTTAAGGTCAGTGTTGGAAAAGGGTATACATTGAAACAGGAGAGTGGTGATTCCAGTTTGCAGTTTCTCTTTTTTTTCAGTTACAAGCTGTATTAAGTGTCCTAAGTGAATGTGGCCTACTTTTCTTCTCCTAGTATACCGTATTTTTCGGACCATAAGGCGCACCGGATTATAAGGCGCAGTATCAGTTAACAGTAAATTTTCAAACTATTTTCATATATAAGGCACACCGGATTATAAGGCGCACTTTTTTTGTGCAACGTTGATCCACACGGGTTTTATTGGCAGGTGCTCAAATTGCAAACATTTTTTATGGATCGGCGTAGCCTTTAAACGCAGCCTAAAAAGAATCAAAACACTTAAAAAAATACAGAGAAAAATCACTCACTTTTATTAAACAGCTTTATTTTACAGCCGTCTCTATTCATCTTCCATGAAACCTTCGAACTCTTCATACTCCGTATCGGAGTTCATCAATCAATGTGAAACAGAAATTGTTTTGAGATCCCTTCAATACTCAAGGTTCATATATAAGGCGCACCGGATTATAAGGCGCACTGCTGGTTTTTGATCGAATTTTAGGATTTTAAGTGCGCCTTATAGTCCGAAAAATACGGTAATTTGAGAGTTGACAAAGGTGGAATTGTTGTTGCTAAAGTACTCCTGTATGGTAATATAAATAACATGAGAAAGAAATAACCTAGTATGGAGTAATTTCAAGACGAGTCATGTTGAGTGATTTCTGTTAGTAGGGATTGAAGAGAGAGAGAGAGAGTAAATCTCAGTTTTAACCATGGTAGAGGGAGAATTGTAGCAGACAATATTTTTGAATAGAAAGTGTATAGGAAGAAGATATGTTAGATTCAAGAGAATAGCTGATGAATGAGCTAATAGTGAGAAAAATTTTGGTGAGGTGGGTAGAGTTTCTGCCAGGAGTCAACTAGTCTAAATTGTTTGACAAGGATGCCAAATGTTTTAAATGCTGGGGTGGATAGGGGCAGTGATTTTCATTCTCATTTTCATGTAAAGTGAGATTAGACTCCACATTATAGTAACACGCATTGACAGTGAGTTTAGTCTTTGGTTTCTATGGAATGCTACTCTTGCGGAAGAAAGGCAAGACTGTAACTAATCTCACAGATTATGCACAAAAAAATAGTAAAAATCTTGACATGGCTTAACAATGCCAATACCTAATGAATAATTGATCTGTTTAAAAATCAGTAAAGAAATGATGACACACAATCAGAAAGCACAAACAATTACGTTTAGTGAAGTTGGCAATAGTCTTGTCAAAATTGGAAAGAACACCTATATCAGGGATCCTCAAACTACGGCCCTCCAGCTGTTGTCAAACTACACATTCCATGAGGCATTGGAAAGCTCTGACATTCACAGACATGACTAGGCATGATGGGAATTGTAGTTCCTGAACAACTGGAGGGCCGTAGTTTGAAGACTCCTGACCTATATAGAAAAAAGAAAAAAAAGTACTTAACACACTTATATACTGTACATCATTGTACAAACACTTTTGTTTGGAAAAATAGTGAATACAGTATTGTCACACTTGACTCTAGTATGGACATGCAAGATAAAAATAACACATTGGGGTTGATTTACTAAAGGCAAATAGACTGTGCACTTTTTATGTGCAGCTGCACTCATTTTCCCCAGAGCCTAGTGAATGTGGTAAAGCTCTGTTGGTTTCCATCATCCAATCATGTGCAAGTAAAAATTATTGTTTTTTGTATTTTCCTTGCACCTAATTGGATATTCCTTTCAAAGTAAAGGTATACCACATAACATTTACTAACAAAAAAAAGAGTGCAACTGCATTGAGCATTCTAGTTACCTTTGGTAAATCAATCCCATTATATTTTTTATGCATTGCTATATTAAGTATTTCATGCTAAACATCAAAAAAAATATTATTTCTGATAATGTTAAGATTTCCTCTTCCGTACAAATATGGCCACTGTAGACAGCATACCATGGTAAAGATGTTATGTTCCTCAAATGAACATTATGTGATACTCTCTATATGAACAATTTCAATAGAACATGTTTTAGATTTAATAAAGCTGTCCACATGTTTCAATCTTATGGTACAATTGCCTTTTGATTTATCAACAACTAGGTAGTTTAAGGGTCTACCTTTATAGATAGAAATGGAATAGATCGTTTAAATGTAGTATTTTGTAAGAGATTTCAGAGAAACCTTAACAAGGGACACACTCAAGCTACTCTCTTAGCAGGCTATACATAATTAGGTATTTTTTAGAAACTTTGTAGAAAAATCGTTCACCAGAACATTCTTTCACTAGTTTAATTTAACAGTTTTCAAAATATCATCCAGACCTGCTATTTCATTGGAATCCCAGACATAACAAACATGTTTTATTACATTATGTATGATTTTTCCAGAGCAAAAAACACATTCACAGAATCACTGTCTGGCAGATCACAGCCATTTTGGAAAATCCCATTGATGAAGAAATGATTCACTCACTTTTATCTTGGTGGCTGTCCAGTGACTTCAACAGACTCAGTAGGAAATCCGGGTTGTGTAATATGGAGGACAGGGGACTTGGTGCTGAAAAAATAGATAGTGCTCTGCAGGCTACATGGAAACAGTAAAGTGTAGCCCCTATGAGTGGGTGATCAAGTGCAGTTGGGGAGGCATGTTGTGGAGAAAGTGTGTAAAGAGAAAGGTATGGTGGTGCTGCCTAAAGATGAAGTGTCATATGTGCAAAAGAAGCAAATTTATAAAAACTTTGTAAAAAATTTATATAATAACCTAGCATGTAAATAAGGTGTCAAATGTGCTCAAATGTTCCTATACAGAAATACATAGATATATATAAGGTGCCAATAAATATATTAGGGCCTAATAATAATAGATATATACAAAACAGTGCTAAAAATAATGAGACCAATCATAGATCAATATCATCTTTCAAAAATAAATTATATAATACAATAGACCCAGTAGTGCAAAGTGCAAGAAATTGTGCAAAAAGATTTTTTCGTAATTATGGAAAATGACTCCATGCAGATAGGTGAAATGGTGCTCCCCCAATTGTACTGCACTCACCAGATGGAGGTACCCCTACAGGGGTCAGAGATATGTAGCCAATAAACAGGGTCAGATTTCCCCAGCGGCTATGCCACCGATCAGCCCAGATGGTATTTCAGCCCACGCATGTAAAAGGGTTGTTCCTATCCAGCGATATTATAGGTGGTGGATAGTCCTCATGGACATACAGGAAGAGAGACTTTCATAGAGTAAATCCATTAAAATAAACAGGTTTATTGAATAACAGTGCACTTACATCAAACATAAAGTATAGTCAGCAGTAAACCCATGACAGCAGCCATAATTCAACGTTCCAGTTCTGGAATGCAATGCGTTCGAAAGGCCGGAAATGACAGGGCAGAAGTGACGCTCTACGCGTTTTGTCAGAGTGACGTCACCAGGAGCAGCGTCACCAGCGTCAGTCTTGCCCATTAATATACCCAACGGTTACCCAACAACCGGAAGCCAGAAGAAGATTGTGTTACCGGAAGTAAACAATCCAAATGCTGGGCAATCGCTGCTAACTTATACCGAGACATTACATGAGTAATTCCACAAAAAGTTGCAATACAAAATAACAATAAATATCAACCTAGTCCAGAAAATAAATTTTTAACTTGGATTGTACAAAAGTGTAAAAAATAAATAGTATTGCATCCTTTTAATATATATCATGTAAATATGTGTTCAATTATGTAATAAATAAACCAGAAATGTATTAAAATTAAATAGTGGATCATTCAAAATTGGGGATAAAGCAATTTAAGTCAATATCAATATTGAGGCCTCCAGGTTGAAGGGACCTCAACTGATAAATCCATTTAGTTTCATTTTTAGATATTTTAATCTTCATATTATGCCCTCTCCAATGTCCCTTAACCTGGTCGATACCATAAAAAAATAAGAAAAAAATCCTTCTATTCCCTGGGGCCATTATATGACTCCCAGTTTCTCCAGGCTGCATGTGTTTTTTCTCTCCTTAATGGAGAGTATCTATTATAGGTAGGTACATTGAATCTGAGAGTAATAGGTGGTCTATTCCGTCGGTGTGCTAAATCTCTTCTTGGTCAAGAAAATTGAACATTGAAAAAAATTTTTTGCATTGAAAGGAGTTAACACTCTACCACAGTCTACAGAATATGCACATACAAATTTGACGAATAAATTCCTGTTTAACCCTAAGGTCCCTGGAAATTATTGTATGGGAGCATTAAAAAAGATGGTTGAGAAAGACATAAGGAAGATGGAAATTTGGAATTCAAGGAAATAGAAAAGTATATGGAAAGTAATTAAGGAATTGGAGAAAAAGAAAGAAGTGATCATTCGTCCAGCTGATAAGGGAGGATGTTTAGTGATATTGAATATAAAAGATATTAAGAGGGAGATGGATAACCTGTTACAAGTAGAAAGAAAATATCGAAATTAGACGAATTCCAAGGGACAGTTTGAAAAGACACTTAAAAGATATATTAAGAGTGGTAAAAATCTGGGAATCTTAAATGAAAAAGAGGCAAGATACCTCTTACCTAAATCTTCCAAAACACCAGTCAGGTACTATCTACCTAAGGTTCATAAAAGGATAGTTAAACCTCCATGGAGACTGATTATTAGAAGCATTAACTCTTTGTTCTCAAGATTGGGTGAATATTTGGACAAATATTTACAGCCACTAGTACAAAAATGTAGATCTTATTTGAGGGATAGTACACAATTGATTCATTATCTACGAGATATTAGAAGTACAGCACAATGTTTTCTAGTGACCATAGATGCAAATTCCTTATATATGAGTATTAAACAAAAGGAAGCGCTAAAAAGGCACTACAAGAGGATACAGATTTGAGACAGGAACACATCGAATACATTTTGGAGGGTTTGAAACTGGCTATAGAAAGTAATTATTTTTGGTACAAATAATAATTATTTTCTACAAACAAAAGGCGTGGCAATGGGAGCTTGTTACGCTCATAGTGTAGCCAATTTATTCATGAATATGTGGGAGGAGGAACAGATTTTAGGTATTACAAGACCATACCTCAAATTTTACAAACAATATATCGATGACATCATCCTCCTATGGGAGGGGCCTGAAAATTCATTAAGTGTCTTTTTAGAAGAGATCAATAAGAACAAATATGGGATCTCTTTCACTGGTAATTGGGATCAACAACAAGTGGGCTATCTTGATTTACACATTTTTAAAGAGGATGATAGACTATATACCAGAACTTTCTTTAAACCCACAGATAACAATGGTTATATACCCACTTCCAGCTGCCATCACCCTAAATGGATAGGTAACATTCCGAAGGGACAATTGATGCGCCTAAGGAAAAATTGGAACAGATTAGAAGATTATAACACACAAGCTGTTGGATTGATTGAGAAATTTGAGGAGAAAGTGTATAATAAGATGATGCTGAATAAACTTAGAGAACACGTAAGGAATATGGATAGGACAAAAATGACTTACCAAGAAAGACAAAAAACAAGAAATGAATATGGAGACATCCTTTATCAAGGTTTTAACAGGCAATACAAGAATATGGAATATATCATTAAGAAATATTTGCCAATTTTAAAATCAGATAAAGTGTTTTCAAAAATCCTTCTGAATAAACCAAAATTCATCTACAAAAAGGCTCCTACACTAAGAAATTATCTTGTACATAATGTAATAGATCCTCCCAGAAATTTTTGCTTATTCTCAAACTTTAAAGGCTTTTATAAGTGCAGAAATGTTTACCCTGCAGGGTAAGCAAATAACAACCCAAGAACCCAAGAAGAAATCCTCATTTAAATCCACGGTCACTAATGACGTTTTTGAGATTAAGGAACTGATTACCAGCAAAAGCACACCTCACCTATGTGATCCAATGTCCGTGCCAATTACAGTACGTAGGTAGAACGACCAGACCTCTATTTGTAAGGGTTAGGGAACATATAAATAATATTAAAATAGTATTCCTCAAACACAGTCTATCAAGAAATTTTTTGGAAACACACAACAAAGATCCATCTGGACTTTTTTTTATGATATCGACCAGGTTAAGGGACATTGGAGAGGGGATAATATGAAAATTAAAATATCTAAAAATGGGGGGACGTGGCCAAGAGCGGCATGTGAGCGACATCTGTATACCGATCCTGTTCCCGGTCACACAGCTGGGTCATTCTGCCACCACTTACGCCCGGCCGCCTAGTGACCACCCAGAGCCCCTGCCTGTTGGTCTCCCGGATGATGCACCGCCGCAAACCGCGGGAAGAAGCCGGGATGCCGGGGATCCAAGAATACGCCACAGTGAGCCTGCCACAGCGGCCTACTAAAGGAGCCGACAAGCCTGCAAACTCCAGCAAAGCCAGCAAACCTCCCAAAGTCACCTCTTAGGAGGCCCAGCGCGAAATGCGTTTCTTTACTCAGAAATCCCCCACTCCAGCGGGGAAGTAGGTGAGTGCGGGCGTGGTGCCCAGCCCAGGCCTAGCAGAGGCCTCATTACAGGGAGGGAGTGAGCCCATGGACACAAATACGGACCCTGAAGCATTGGGAGTGCAGGAGGGGGACCCTGGGGACATGGTGCAGCCCACCCTAGCTGATATATTCAGGGCTATCCAGAAATGTAATGCAATTTGGCAACCTGACTTAAGCAGTTTCACTGATCCGCCAGGATCTGCAGAAGGTCAGGGAGCGGCACTACTGCAGCTGAAAGCAGGATTAGCGAGCTGGAGTATCAGCTGCCTCCTCTGACCAGGGACTTCCAAGACACTGCTCGGCTGACCAGGGCCCTGGAGGCACGGGCTGAAGATGTAGAAAACTGCCTCCGGCGAAATAATGTCAGGATTGTGGGTCTCCCAGAAAAGGTGGAGGGTAGAGACCCCACGGGCTTTTTTGAACTCTGGTTGACTGACATTTTTGGCAAAAATGCCTTTTCCCCTCTTTATGCCGTTGAGAGGGCCCACCGGGTCCCCCCTCATCCCCTACAACCGGGCCGCCCTCCGCGCACTATGCTTGCACGCCTCCTCAATTACAACGATAAAGAGACAGTGCTGTGACTGGCAAGGGAACGCCGTGATGTCCAATATAATGGAGTGAGAGTCTCCTTCTATCCTGACTTCTCGGCAGAGGTCCAAAAGAACAGAGCAAAGTTCTCTGCTGTTAAACAACGCAGGCCACCTATGCTATGTTATACCCGGCTAAACTTCGGATTACTGCAGAAGACCAGAGTCACTTCTTTGAGAACTGCTGAGGCCTCTTCCTGGATAGACCGCAATGACCATATCCTATGCTCTCGCCCACCTCCACTCGAGGGTGAGGGGTGAAGTTGGCACACCTACTACTGCTGGCTAATGGGGGTTGAAGTGGTGTTCTGTTATCCATTTATTTACATTGCTGTGGAGACCTGATGGGAATCTCCGATCATTTTTGCTGTTCTAGAGCTCAAGGGATTTGACCATACTGTGGACCTTTGGTTCTTCTGCCTGTTTTCAATTTACCCCACTGACTGTTGTTACTGCTCTAGCCTCACTATGCAACTACTGAGTTCAGTAGTCCTGAAGAATGGGGGGCAGTCTGTTCTGGAGAGTTTTTCAGCCCTGATTGTTCTGGTGCCGGGCGGGCTGGGCCTTGAGCGAGATGGCCTGCTTTGCAGCCCAGAGTCCATGTCCCCCGGTACCTCTGAACACATTGGTCATCTGTTTTGTTTACTGGCCCCGTTGGCCATTACAGTTGTGAGTCCAGCCGGGGCCCGCCCTGGATATTTTACCTGCATTGGTGAGCTCAATACTTCCACTTCTGTGCCCTCTAGTCTCTAGTTTACATGACCCGCTTAAATGCACCATGGTATCCTCAACCCTCCGCAGACATTTGCCGGCCATCTGTTCTTTACAAGAAACTCACTTGACTGCGGACTCCCAGTCTTGCCTACATTTTGCCTGGGAGTATCACTCTACTCACACGTCTTATTCTACGGGGGTTAGCGTGCTCATCCACAGATCCCTGGACTTTCAAGAACATCATTCGCTGGTTGATGGGGAGGTTTGTTTTCTTATACTGGTTCAGTGGTAAATTGGCGCAAGAAGAGGTCTCAGTGTGGGCTAGTCCTGGGGATCCGGGGGGGGGGGGGGGTGGAGAAAGGGAGGGGAAGGAAAAAATGGGGGGTAGGGGGGCCTCAAGTTCAGGGGGTAGCTGTCCACTGTAGCGGCTTCCGGGGGAAGAGACAGAAGTGATCTCTGGGGGGAGACAAGAGGGAAGAAGCGCAGTGCCTTCTAAGTGCAGCAAGACATTTATTGAAGAAGTATAGCAGTATTACATTTTTCAGGTGAATGAGAGGCAGTTTCAGCAAGATATATAGGTCATCTGGGGCATCATTGGAGCGAGTCCTGGTGGTGGAGGCAGTGGGTCCCGATGAGAGCGGCAGGGGGGTTCCTCCTTGTGCGCAGGGGCAGCCTCGGTGGTGTCCGCGGGCTCCCCGTCAGCTGGTGGAACGCTGGCACTTGTCAGGACCCACTGCCTCCACCACCAGGATTCGCTCCAGTGATGCCCCAGATGACCTATATATCTTGCTGAAACTGCCTCTCATTCACCTGAAAAATGTGAGTGTGATACTGCTATTCTTCTTCAATAAATGTCTTGCTGCACTTAGTAGGCGCTGCGCTTCTTCCCTCTTGTTTTCTTATACTGTAAACTATATACTTTGTATTGGCTTTCATCTATGTGCCACCACCGTTTCACATCGGAATCCTCCGGGAATTGGTGGCATACTTGATGAAACACCCTGAGGTTCCGGTATATATTATTGGGGACTAATTGTGTATGTGACAGGAATCTGGACAGACACTCCGCCGCAGAGGGGGAGCGGGGGTTCAGGTCGTACACTCCTGGCTAAACTGGCCGAGGAAATAGGTTGGGTGGACCCTTGGCGACTCAGTCATCCTGATGAAAAGGCTTTTTCATGCTTTTTCAAAACCCATATGTCCATTTCTCGTATAGACCTGTGCCTTTGCTCCACGAATGCACTCCAATATGTCTCCAACATTAGGTATGACCCACGGGGTATACAGGACCACTCCCCCTTGTCCTACATTTAGGGGTGCGGCCCAGTGACACCTTACGGAAAGCTTCCTGGAAGATAAATGCCTTCTGGCTGAACCTATTCCCATCCCTCGATGATGTTAAAACTAAACTTCAGGAGTACTGGCGAGTACATGAAGGTGAAGGGGAACTTGGAATTAAGTGGGAGGCCTTCAAGGCATATATGAGGGGCCTATTTATAGCTGAGGTACAGTCTATTAAGCGGAACACAGCCGCACAGGGGGGGCAGGCGGAGGAATTGGTTGGTCGCCTGGAGGCTTGGTTTGTTGCGGCCCCCCTTCGGAGACCAACCGTGAGAGTTGGCTGGTGGCGCAGGAGGCCCTCCTGCGCATCAACATGTCTGGGGCTAAGCGGAAACATTTTTTTCAACCAGATCGCGTTCTATGAGGAGGGGGAGTGTACTGGATGCCTGCTGGCCAAAAGTGCTCATTTCAACCAGTCTTCCCCCGCGATTGGGGCTCTGAGAGGGAGCGGGGGGGTGTTTAGCAAATACCCCCGATAGAGTTATGGATGTTCTGGTGTCATACTATTCATCATTGTATCAGTCGAGACAGACCCACTCTGAGACAGACTTGTTGGAATATGTGGAGGCTGTTCCGCTGTTGTCCCGGTCTGACTCGGAGAGGGACCTTCTTGATGCCCCCCTGACTCTGGAGTTGCATCATGCCACTTCTTTCTTCCCTAAAACCAAAGCCCCGGGAGAGGATGGGATTCCGATTGAGGTATATAAGACATATGCAGAGGAAACAATGCTGCACCTCCTGGAGGTCTTTAAAGAGGCGAAACAGACCATGCGACTGCCCCCCCTCAATGTGTAAAGCAAATATTATCCTTCTGCTGAAGCCGGGTAAGGATAGGCTGGATCCGGGTTCTTACAGACCTATATCCCTTCGGCAAAGTAATGTTAAAATCCTAGTATAGGTACTGGCACTGCGACTAAACCAGGTGATTGCCTCCATCATCCATTCGGACCAGTCTGGGTTTATGCCCCAGAAGTCGACTTTGATTAATCTTCGCAGGCTATACCTGAACCTGCAATCTCCGGTGGATAATGGGGGCAATCGAGCTTTGCTATCCCTAGATACACAAAAAGCATTTGATAGCGTGGAGTGGGGTTACCTGTGGGCTGTTATGCGTAAATTTGGGTTTGGGGAGGAATTTATCTCCTGGGTTCAGCTTCTTTATATTCCCCTGAGGCGGCTATTCGGGAAAATGGGCGCCTATCCCCCTCATTTCCGCTCCATCGGGGCACCAGACAGGGCTGCCCTTTGTCCCCGCTGTTATTCGCGATAGCTATAGAGCCCCTTGCTGCCCTTGTTAGATCTAACCAGCGGATTGTGGGTTTTAAATATGGCACAGTGGAGGAGAAAATCATGCTTTATGCAGACGATACCATGCTCATGCTGGGAGATACATCCCAGTCACTATTGGAGGCGATGTCTGTTATTAAGGACTTATTGAGGTCTCCTAATCAACTGGACGAAATCCTCTCTGATGTTTTTGGATGAGACGCCTGGCGGACGGTCCTTGTCGGATACAGGTATCCCCGTGTCCGGGGAGTTCCGGTATCTGGGTATACAGATCACCCCTAAACCACTGGATTTTGTTGGCCTTAATGTTACTCCCCTGCCGGTTAGATTTCGGGAGAAATTCGGGGTAAAGGTTTGGTCCTGACTCCGCTTGTCTTTAGTGGACCGAGCCAACCTTATCAAAATGATTCTCATGCCGCAATTGTTATATGTTCTCCATAACTCTCTGGTGGCTATACCCCTGCAAGTGTTTCACATTGTCAACTCCATTTTCAGATCTCTTCTATGGCTATCTAAAAACCCTAGGATTAAGCTGGAACACCTCCAACGTCCCAAGGATTTTGGGGGTCTGGCACTCCCAAATCCTTGGCTGTACTACCTGGCATCCCAATTGCAGCATGTCGCTTGGTCCATAAGATGTGGGGGGGGGATCTGCTGCCCTTCTTATGTCCCACACTGTGGGTCCGGGGGGGTGGAGGCTCTTCTGGAATCCCAACGATTCAGTAAATCTAAAAAACTCTTCCCCACATATGTTCTCATTCAGAAAACGTGGAATAAAGCTTGTCAGTTTCAGCAGGTGGTAGGCTTCACTAGCTTTAGCCCGATTTGGGATAATCCCAGGTACCCTGAATTGGCCAAGGTGCCCTATGGGGCTAGATGGGAGTCACATGGGGTTACCCTTCTGAGACACGTTTTTCGCAATGGGACCCTCTGGTCATTTGATGACCTGCGGGAGTCGTTTCTTCTGCCCATCTCTATGAAATTTTACTATCTGCAGCTTAGGCACGCGGTCAGGGCCCAGGTGGGGGTGGATCAATGGGTTCAGTCCCCTGCCCCTGTGTTTCACTTAATGTCTGAGGTGGACTCTCTCAAAGGGTTTATATCACACTGTTACTCCTTATTGTTGGGTTTATTTCTCGAACAACACCCCCTGTGCATGGTAAAATCCTGGGAAAGGGATGCCTTTTGAGGAAGAGCAGTGGAAGGAGGCTCTTCAGGCAGTGCAACTAAGCTCTCTGAATGTGGCACAGAGGCTGTCTCAGCTTTACATACTTCACAGGTCTCACTACACTCCTGCACGACTACACAGGATGGGCAGGCGTGACTCCTTTCTATGTACCAGATGTATGAGGGATCATGGGGATTTGATACACCTTCTGTGGTGGTGTCCAAAGCTCCACACATATGGAGGGAGGTGCTTGGCACTTTGTCGAGAGTATTTGGAACTATGCTGTCAGAGGATCCTAAGCTGTGTCTGCTGGGTATCTTGGGGGAGGTCCAGGTCCCTGAAGTTACTAAACAGGCCATTTTGCGGGCTTTATTCCAAGCCCGGAAACTGATTTTGAGGCACTGGATCTCTCCAAGCCCTCCTACTATCAAAGAAAGGATTACTCAGATGGGTGACATGATTAGATTGGAGAAGTACATTTACCAACATAGAGATAGCTCGAGCAAGTTTGAAAAGCTGTGGGCTCCCTGGCTGGCAGTGCCTGGCCTGGCACTGGTGGATCTGGTGCTAGACAGAATGCTGGCTTGTGGGATGTGAATGCAATAAATGTCCCATTTGTGGGTTGTGCTGCTGACCAGTGGGTGGGGGGCAGGGACTGCATATTGCTTGATACTGCGGGATGCGGGCTTGCAGGACAGTGGTGGTGTTGTAATTCTTCTGTGTTGTATTCTACTGCAGGATGGTCTTTACATCTGTATAATCTGTGTACGATGGGGGGGCGTGCCTGCCCTGGACTCAGCTGTTGTTTTGTTGTTTTGTTTTATATGTACAATGTTTAATAAAGTTCTTCTTGATATAAAAAAATATCTAAAAAATATCTAAAAATTAAACTAAATGGATTTATCAGTTGAGGTCCCTTCAACCTGGAGGCCTCAATATTGATATTGACTTAAATTGCTTAATCTCCAATTTTTAATGATCCACTCCCTGAGACCTATAGGTTTACCAGATATATATCAAGTTCTCCAATTCCCTCATTTTTATCTATTTTTATTTTATTTTATTTTTTACTATTCATTTTCTCAAAATCTATGTGACTACTATTTAGATACCATGTCTTCCTAATTCATTTTAATACACATAATTATTATGCCTAACTTTTAGGGAAGACTGGAATATATAAGATTTTTAATTAAATGTTTTAATATTTAATCATAATTTAATTAATTTTAACATATTTCTGTTTTTTTAATTACATAATATATCTGTCCTTTATCATATTTATTATATTTATACATTCAGTACATCATATATAATATAAGATAGTGTAAATAGTAGGCGATTCAATTTAATACATATTTACAGTATCTCACAAAAGTGAGTACACCCCTCACATTTTTGTAAATATTTTATTATAACTTTTCATGTGACAACACTGAAGAAATACCACTTTGCTGCAATGTAAAGTAGTGAGTGTACAGCTTGTATAACAGTGTAAAGTTGCTGTCCCTTCAAATATAACATAACTCAACATACAGCCATTAATGTCTAAACCCCTGGCAAAAAAAGTGAGTACACCCCTAAGGTAAAATGTCCAAATTGTGCCCAAAGTGTCAATATTTTGTGTGGCCACCCTTATTTTCCAGCACTGCCATAACCCTCTTGGGCATGAAGTTCATCAAAGCTTCACAGGTTGCCACTAGAGTCCTCTTCCACTCCTGCATAACGACATCACGGAGCTGGTGGATGTTAGAGACCTTGTGCTCCTCCACCTTCCATTTGAGGATGCCCCACAGATGCTCAATAGGGTTTAGGTCTGGAGACATGCTTGGCCAGTCCATACCCTTTACCCTCAACTTCCTTAGCAAGGCAGTGGTCATCTTGGAGGTGTGTTTGGGGTCATTATCATGTTGGAATACTGCTCTGCAGCCCAGTCTCCTAAGGGAGGGGATCATGCTCTGCTTCAGTAAGTCACAGTACATGTTGGTATTCATGATTCCCCCAATGAACTGTAGCTCCCCCAGGGCCGGCTGCACTCATGCCGCCCCAGACTATGACACTCCCAGCACCACGCTTGACTGTAGGCAAGACAAACTTGTCTCTATTCTCCTCACCTGGTTGCCGTCACACACGCCTGACACCATCTGAACAAAATAAGTTTATCTTGGACTCATCAGAGGAAATGGTTCCAGTAATCCATTTCCTTAGTCTGTTTGTCCTAGCAAACTGTTTGCGGGCTTTCTTGTGCATCATCTTTAGAAGAGGCTTCATTCTAGGACAACAGCCATGCAGACCAATTTGATGCAGGGTGCGGCGTATAGTCTGAGCACTGACAAACCCCCCACCCCTTCAACGTCTGCAGCAATGCTGGCAGCACTCATACGTCTATTTTCCAAAGACAACCTTTGGATATGTGTGCACTCAACTTCTTTGGTCGACCATGGCGAGGCCTGTTCTGAGTAGAACCTGTTCTGTTAAACAGCTGTATGGTCTTGGCCACCGTGCTGCAGCTCAGTTTCAGGGTCTTGGCAATCTTCTTATAGCCTAGGCCATCTTTATGTAGAGCAAAAAAAAATTTCAGATCCTCAGAGAGTTCTTTGCCATGTGCCATGTTGAACTTCCAGTGACCAGTATGAGAGAGTAAGAGTGATAACACCAAATTTAACATAGCTGCTCCCCATTTATACCTGATACCATGTAACACTAACAAGTCACATGACACCGGGGAGGGAAAATGTCTATTTGGACCCAATTTTGACATTTTCACTTAGGGGTGTACTCAGTTTATTGCCAGTGGTTTAGACATTAATGGCTGTGTGTTGAGTTATTTTGAGGGGACAGCAAATTTACACTGTTATACAAGTTGTACACTCACTACTTTACATTGTAACAAAGTGTCATTTCTTCAGTGTTGTCACATGAAAAGATAGAATAAAATATTTTCGAAAATGTGAGGGGTGTACTTAGTTTTGTGAGATACTGTACACGATATATATATTAAAATAATGCAATACTATTTAGTTTTTACTAGGGTTGAGCGAACACCTAGATGTCCGTGTTCGACGGGTTCGGCCGAACTTTAAAAAAAAGTCCGGGTCCGTGTCCCGGACTTTTACCGAACTTTTCCCGGACACCGAACCCCATTGAAGTCAATGGGGACCCGAACTTTAAGGCACTAAAATGGCTCTAAAACACCAAAGGAAAGGGCTAGAGTGCTGCAAATGGCAGCAAAACGTAATTAAGAGCATGGCAAGTGCTCTGCAAACAAATGTGGATAGGGAAATAACTTAAAACAACAAAAAAAAAACAGAAGAATAAAACAATGTTCTTCTTCATCTCTGAAGGACGAGGCCCATATGGAGTAGGAGGGAGGTTGAGGTGGTGGTGGATGTGGCGGTGACATAGGCGTGCGCACAGGGTGTGCTGGGTGTGCCTGGGCACACCCTAATCACCTAGGGCACATAGCATTGCCAGTGAGGAGATGGGAAAGATCTCCCTGGGACCTGCTCTGCTCTATTTCTCCTTGCCTACAGGTACATGGCCCCGATACATTACTCTCCCTGCTGGCAAACACATGCATGTGTATTTCAACTTTGCGGTGCACACCTTAATGCAATAGGCTGCGCACACCTATGGGCGGTGTAGGTGGAAGCGGCGGTGGAGGAGGACCAGGGCCGGATTAACAGCATCATGGGCTTGGTGCTGAGGATTTTGAAGGGCCTTAAGGGCCGTGCCTTGCCATGCACCCAGAGGAGGAAGGGTGCAGCCATGCATGCCTAATTCAACATGGGATGCTGTCTCTGAAGCCCATAAACACATCCATGCATCGCCAACTGTCCCTCCTTGTCCGGCCTTCACGCTGTGTGGGGAGGTTCTGAGGGTGCTGCCTGGGGAAGCGAGCATAGAAGCCAGACTTCTGTGTTTACAAGTGACAGAAGAGCGGTAACAGTGAATATGGCCAACCCGGGGCCTATATAAAAGGTAGGGGCCTGGAGCTGCAGCTCCAATAGCCCCTACATTAATCTGGCCCTGAGGAGGAGGACGAGGTAGCCAACACTGCTTCTTTTCAAAAATTTTAAATGAGGGTACACCCCAAAAGAGTGAGAAAGAGCAAAAATGGAACAATGGGTGGGTAAGGTCGGTATCCATTGCTATTCTGCATAAGGTACGGAAAAGTCCCGTGGGATCCATGCCTGGTTCATTTTAATGAACGTGAGCTTGTCCACATTGTCTCTGGACAGGCGGCTGCGCTTGTCTGTTATAACGCCCCCAGCCGTGCTAAATACCCGTTCAGATAATACACTGGCTGCAGGGCACGCCAGCACCTCCAAGGCGTAAAGGGCAAGCTCAAGCCATGTGCCCAATTTGGAGACCCAGAAGTTGAAGGGGGCAGACCCGTCATTCACTACATGTAGGCGTGTGCACACATACTGCTCCACCATGTTGGTAAAATGCTGCCTCCTGCTAAGACGTTCCATCTGAGCTGCTGGTGCTGCTGTTTGTTGTGGCGTGCTGACAAAGCTTTTCCACATTTCGGCCATGCTAACCCTGCCTTCTGAGGTGCTGGCGGTGCCCTGGTTGCGTTGGCGACCTCCTCCTCCTCCTCCTCTGCCTTGTGCTTCCACTGTGGCCCCGCTGTCAGATGGGAATGCCAGCAGCATGGCGTCTACCAGCGTGCGCTTGTACTCGCGCATCTTGCGATCGCGCTCCAGTGAGTGAATTAAGGACGGTACGTTGTCCTTGTAACGGGGATCCAGCAGCGTGGCCACCCAGTAATCAGCACAAGTTAGAATGTGGGCAACTCGGCGGTCGTTGTGGAGACACTGCAGCATGTAATCGCTCATGTGTGCCAGGCTGCCCAGAGGCAACGAAAGGCTGTCCTCTGTGGGAGGTGTATCGTCCGTGTCCTCTGTATCCCCCCAGCCACGCACCAGTGATGGCCATGAGCTGGCCTGGGTGCCACCCTGCTGTGAACATGGTTCCATCTCCTCCTCCAGCTCCTCCTCCTCCTCATCCTCCTCATCCTCCAGAACTGTGCCCCTGCTGGACAATTGCGTCCCTGGCGTTTGCGTGTGCAGGAACCCACCCTCGGAGCCCCTTGCGAATGACTGCCCTGAAAGCCTTGGAAATGTTACCTCTTCATCCTCCTCCTCCTCCTCATCCTGTGCCACATCCTCTTCCATCATCGCCCGAATTGTTTTTTCAAGGAGGCATAGAAGTGGGATAGTTAAGCTGAGAACGGCGTCATTGCCACTGGCCATGTTGGTGGAGTACTCAAAACAGCGCAACAAGGCACACAGGTCTCGCATGGAGGCCCAGTTAAATTAAATAGCGGAATAGAAAATATGATCCAAAAAAAGTGTATGTATATCACACGTACACAACCACACTGGGCCCCAATTACTATTGTTTGTACCCCTAAAAGGCTAGATGAGGAGTAGGGGGAGTATGGAACAGGCAGCACCCTCAAACCTTCAGAAGTATGAGATGAACCCCAACAACTTGGAAAGGTGGATCTCTCTCACACGTACCGACACAGACTATCCCGCAATTCAATTGATCCTCAAAGGTTTTTATTGAATAGCGGAATAGGAAATATGATCAAAAAAAGTGTATGTATCTCGCACGTACACAACCACACTAGGCCCCAATTACTATTGTTTGTACCCCTAAAAGGCTAGATGAGGAGTAGGGGGAGTATGGAACAGGCAGCACCCTCAAACCTTCAGAAGTATGAGATGAACCCCAACAACTTGGAAAGGTGGATCTCTCTCACACGTACCGACACAGACTATCCCGCAATTCAATTGATCCTCAAAGGTTTTTATTGAATAGCGGAATAGGAAATATGATCAAAAAAAGTGTATGTATCTCGCACGTACACAACCACACTAGGCCCCAATTACTATTGTTTGTACCCCTAAAAGGCTAGATGAGGAGTAGGGGGGGTATGGAACAGGCAGCACCCTCAAACCTTCAGAAGTATGAGATGAACCCCAACAACTTGGAAAGGTGGATCTCTCTCACACGTACCGACACAGACTATCCCCCAATTTAACTGATCCCCAAAGGTTTTTGATTAAATAGCGGAATAGAAAATATGATCCCAAAAAAGTGTATGTATATCACACGTACACAACCACACTGGGCCCCAATTACTATTGTTTGTACCCCTAAAAGGCTAGATGAGGAGTAGGGGGAGTATGGAACAGGCAGCACCCTCAAACCTTCAGAAGTATGAGATGAACCCCAACAACTTGGAAAGGTGGATCTCTCTCACACGTACCAACACAGACTATCCCCCAATTTAACTGATCCCCAAAGGTTTTTGATTAAATAGCGGAATAGAAAATATGATCCAAAAAAAGTGTATGTATATCACACGTACACAACCACACTAGGCCCCAATTACTATTGTTTGTACCCCTAAAAGGCTAGATGAGGAGTAGGGGGAGTATGGAACAGGCAGCACCCTCAAACCTTCAGAAGTATGAGATGAACCCCAACAACTTGGAAAGGTGGATCTCTCTCACACGTACCGACACAGACTATCCCGCAATTCAATTGATCCTCAAAGGTTTTTATTGAATAGCGGAATAGGAAATATGATCAAAAAAAGTGTATGTATCTTGCACGTACACAACCACACTAGGCCCCAATTACTATTGTTTGTACCCCTAAAAGGCTAGATGAGGAGTAGGGGGGGTATGGAACAGGCAGCACCCTCAAACCTTCAGAAGTATGAGATGAACCCCAACAACTTGGAAAGGTGGATCTCTCTCACACGTACCGACACAGACTATCCCC